>NC_060127.1:228759850-229110552 GCF_021461395.2 Schistocerca americana | reverse complement strand
CGACTTAAGTACAAGAAAACTGACTCTTCTTACTGTCTATGTTTTGAGCCATTCCTGTGACACTAGTTATAGATTCTGATGCTTCACTTCAGGTTTACTGTATCCCTCTGACCTTCTTATTGACGATGAAACACAGAAATTTCATCGGAATTAAATACAAAAGGCACAATGCCGACTTAAGTACAATAAAACTGACTCTTCTTACTGTCTATGTTTTGAACCATTCCTGTGACACTAGTTACAGATTCCGATGCTTCACTTCAGGTTTATTGTATCCCGCTTACCTTCTTATTGACGATGAAACACAGAAATTGCATCGGAATTAAATACAAAAGGCACAATGCCGAATTAAGTACTAGATAACTGACTCTTCTTACTGTCTATGCTTTGAACCATTTTTGTGACACTAGTTATAGATTCCTATGCTTCACTTCAGGTTTACTGTATCCCTCTGACCTTCTTATTGACGAGGAAACACAGAAATTGCATCGGAATTAATTACAAAACTCACAATGCCAACTTAAGTACAAGAAAACTGACTCTTCTTACTGTCTATGTTTGAACCATTCCTGTGACACTAGTTATTGATTCCGATGCTCCACTTCAGGTTTACTGCATCCATCTGACCTTATTATTGACGATGAAACACAGAAATTGCATCGGAATTAAATACAAAAGGCACAATGCCGACTTAAGTACAAGAAAACTGACACTTCTTACTGTCTATGTTTTGAACCATTCCTGTGACACTAGTTATAGATTCCGATGCTTCACTTCAGGTTTACTGTATCCCTCTGACCTTCTTATTGACGATGAAACACAGAAATTGCAACGGAATTAAATACAAAGGGCACAACGCCGACTTAAGTACAAGAAAACTGACTCTTCTTACTCTCTATGTTTTGAACCATTCCTGTGACACTAGTTATAGATTCCGATGCTACACTTCAGGTTTACTGTGTCCCTCTGACCTTCTTGTTGTTGTTGTGGTCTTCAGTCCTGAGACTGGTTTGATGCAGCTCTCCATGCTACTCTATCCTGTGGAAGCTTTTTCATCTCCCAGTACCTACTGCAACCTACATCCTTCTGAATCTGCTTAGTGTATTCATCTCTTGGTCTCCCTCTACGATTTTTACCCTTCACGCTGCCCTCCAATACTAAATTGGTGATCCCTTGATGCCTCAGAACATGTCCTACCAACCGATCCCTTCTTCTGGTCAAGTTGTGCCACAAACTTCTCTTCTCCCCAATCCTATTCAATACTTCCTCATTAGTTATGTGATCTACCCATCTAATCTTCAGCATTCTTCTGTAGCACCACGTTTCGAAAGCTTCTATTCTCTTCTTGTCCAAACTAGTTATCGTCCATGTTTCACTTCCATACATGGCTACACTCCATACGAATACTTTCAGAAATGACATCCTGACACTTAAATCTATACTGGATGTTAACAATTTTCTCTTCTTCAGAAACGCTTTCCTTGCCATTGCCAGCCTACATTTTATATCCTCTCTACTTCGACCATCATCAGTTATTTTGCTCCCCAAATAGCAAAACTCCTTTACTACTTCAAGCGTCTCATTTCCTAATCTAATTCCCTCAGCATCACCCGACTTAATTAGACTACATTCCATTATCCTTGTTTTGTTTTTGTTGATGTTCATCTTATATCCTCCTTTCAAGACACTGTCCATTCCATTCAACTGCCCTTCCAAGTCATTTGCTGTCTCTGACAGAATTACAATGTCATCGGCGAACCTCAAAGTTTTTATTTCTTCTCCATGATTTTTAATACCTACTCCGAATTTTTCTTTTGTTTCCTTTACTGCTTGCTCAATATACAGATTGAACAACATCGGGGAGAGGCTACAACCCTGTCTTACTCCCTTCCCAACCACTGCTTCCCTTTCATGTCCCTCGACTCTTATAACTGCCATCTGGTTTCAGTACAAATTGTAAATAGCTTTTCGCTCCCTGTATTTTACCCCTGCCACCTTTAGAATTTGAAGGAGAGTATTCCAGTCAACATTGTCAAAAGCTTTCTCTAAGTCTACAAATGCTAGAAACGTAGGTTTGCCTTTCCTTAATCTTTCTTCTAAGATAAGTCGTAAGGTCAGTATTGCCTCACGTGTTCCAGTGTTTCTACGGAATCCAAACTGATCTTACCCGAGGTTGGCTTCTACTAGTTTTTCCATTCGTCTGTAAAGAATTCGTGTTAGTATTTTGCAGCTGTGACTTATTAAGCTGATAGTTCGGTAATTTTCACATCTGTCAACACCTGCTTTCTTTGGGATTGGAATTATTATATTCTTCTTGAACTCTGAGGGTATTTCGCCTGTTTCATACATCTTGCTCACCAGATGGTAGAGTTTTGTCAGGACTGGCTCTCCCACAGCCGCCAGTAGTTCCAATGGAATATTGTCTACTCCGGGGGCCTTGTTTCGACTCAGGTCTTTCAGTGCTCTGTCAAACTCTTCACGCAGTATCATATCTCCCATTCCATCTTCATCTACATCATCTTCCATTTCCATAATATTGTCCTCAAGTACATCGCCCTTGTATAGACCCTCTATATACTCCTTCCACCTTTCTGCTTTCCCTTCTTTGCTTAGAACTGGGTTTCCGTCTGAGCTCTTGATATTCATACAAGTCGTTCTCTTATCTCCAAAGGTCTCTTTAATTTTCCTGTAGGCGGTATCTATCTTACCCCTAGTGAGATAGGCCTCTACATCCTTACATTTGCCCTCTAGCCATCCCTGCTTAGCCATTTTGCACTTCCTGTCGATCTCATTTTTGAGACGTTTGTATTCCTTTTTGTCTGTTTCACTTACTGCATTTTTATATTTTCTCCTTTCATCAATTAAATTCAATATTTCTTCTGTTACCCAAGGATTTCTACTAGCCCTCGTCTTTTTACCTACTTGATCCTCTGCTGCCTTCGCTACTTCATCCCTCAAAGCTACCCATTCTTCTTCTACTGTATTTATTTCCCCCATTCCTGTCAATTGCTCCCTTATGCTCTCCCTGAAGCTCTGTACAACCTCTGGTTCTTTTAGTTTATCCAGGTCCCATCTCCTTAAATTCCCACCTTTTTGCAATTTCTTCAGTTTTAATCTACAGGTCATAACCAATAGATTGTGGTCAGAGTCCACATCTGCCCCTGGAAATGTCTTACAATTTAAAACCTGGTTCCTAAATCTCTGTCTTACCATTATATAATCTAACTGATACCTTTTAGTATCTCCAGGGTTCTTCCATGTATACAACCTTCTTTCATGATTCTTAAACCAAGTGTTAGTTATGATTATGTTGTGCTCTGTGCAACATTCGACCAGGCGGCTTCCTCTTTCATTTCTGTCCCCCAATCCATATTCACCTACTATGTTTCCTTCTCTCCCTTTTCCTACACTCGAATTCCAGTCACCCATGACTATTAAATTTTCGTCTCCCTTCACAATCTGAATAATTTCTTTTATTTCATCATACATTTCTTCAATTTCTTCGTCATCTGCAGAGCTAGTTGGCCTACAAACTTGTACTACTGTAGTAGGCGTGGGCTTCGTATCTATCTTGGCCACAATAATGCGTTCACTATGCTGTTTGTAGTAGCTTACCCGCATTCCTATTTTCCTATTCATTATTAAACCTACTCCTGCATTACCCCTATTTGATTTTGTGTTTATAACCCTGTAGTCACCTGACCACAAGTCTTGTTCCTCCTGCCACCGAACTTCACTAATTCCCACTATATCTAACTTCAACCTATCCATTTCCCTTTTTAAATTTTCTAACCTACCTGCCCGATTAAGGGATCTGACATTCCACGCTCCGATCCGTAGAACGCCAGTTTTCTTTCTCCTGATAACGACATCCTCTTGAGTAGTCCCCGCCCGGAGATCCGAATGGGGGACTATTTTACCTCCGGAATATTTTACCCAAGAGGACGCCATCATCATGTAATCATACAGCAAAGCTGCATGCCCTCGGGAAAAATTACGGCTGTAGTTTCCCCTTGCTTTCAGCCGTTCGCAGTACCAGCACAGCAAGGCCGTTTTGGTTATTGTTACAAGGCCAGATCAGTCAATCATCCAGACTGTTGCCCTTGCAACTACTGAAAAGGCTGCTGCCCCTCTTCAGGAACCACACGTTTGTCTGGCCTCTCAACAGATACCCCTCCGTTGTGGTTGCACCTACGGTACGGCTATCTGTATCGCTGAGGCACGCAAGCCTCCCCACCAACGGCAAGGTCCATGGTTCATGGGGGGGGGGCTGACCTTCTTATTGACGATGAAACACAGAAATTGCAACGGAATTAAATACAAAGGGCACAATGCCGACTTAAGTACAAGAAAACTGACTCTTCTTACTCTCTATGTTTTGAACCATTCCTGTGACAATAGTTATAGATTCCGATGCTTCAATTCAGGTTTACTGTATCCCTCTGACCTACTTATAGACGATGAAACACAGAAATTGCATCGGAATTAAATACAAAAGGCACAATGCCGACTTAAGTACAAGAAAACTAACACTTCTTACTGTCTATGTTTTGAACCATTCCTGTGACACTAGTTATAGATTCCGATGCTTCACTTCAGGTTTCCTGTATTCCTCTGACTTTCTTATTGACGATGAAACACAGAAATTGCATCGGAATGAAATACAAAAGGCACAATGCCGATTTAAGTACATGACAACTGACTCTTCTTACTGTCTAAGATTTGAACCATTCCTGTGACACTAGTTATAGATTCCGATGCTTCACTTCAGGTTTACTGTATCCCTCTGACCTTCTTGTTGACGATGAAACACAGAAATTGCATCGGAATTAAATACAAAAGGCACAATGCCGACATAAGTACAAGAAACCAGACTCTTCTTACTGTCTACGTTTTGAACCATTCGTGTGACACTAGTTATAGATTCCGAAGCTTCACTTCAGGTTTACTGTATCCCTCTGACCTACTTATTAACGATGAAACACAGAAATTGCATCGGAATTAAATACAAAAGGCACAATGCCGACTAAAGTACAAGATAACTGACTCTTCTTACTGTCTATGCTTTGAACCATTCTTGTGACACTAGTTATAGATTCCGATGCTTCACTTCAGGTTTACTGTATCCCTCTGACCTTCTTGTTGACGATGAAACACAGAAATTGCATCGGAATTAAATACAAAAAGCACAATGCCGACTTAAGTAAAAGAAAACTCTCTTCATACTGTCAATGCTTTGAACCATTCTTGTGACACTAGTTACGGATTCCGATGCTTCACTTCAGGTTTACTGTATCCCTCTGACCATCTTATTGACGACGAAACACAGAAATTGCATCGGAATGAAATACAAAAGGCACAATGCCGACTTAAGTACAAGAAAACTGACTCTTCTTACTCTCTATGCTTTGAACCATTCATGTGACACTAGTTATAGATTCCGATGCTTCTCTTCAGGTTTACTGTGTTCCTCTGACCTTTTTATAGACGATGAAACACAGAAATTGCATCGTAATTAAATACAAAAGGCACAATGCCGACTTAAGTACAAGAAAACTGACACTACTTACTATCTTTGTTTTTAACCGTTCCTGTGACACTAGTTATAGATTCCGATGATTCACTTCAGGTTTACGGTATCCCACTGACCTTCTTATTGACGATGAAACACATAAATTGTATCGGAATTACATACAAAAGGCACAATGCCGACTTAAGTACAAGAAAACTGACTCTTCTAACTCTCTATGTTTTGAACCATTGATGTGACACTAATGATAGATTTCGATGCTTCACTTCAGGTTTACTGTATCCCTCTGACCTTCTTTTTGACGATGAAACAAAGAAATTGCACCGGAATTAAATACAAAAGACACAATGCCGACTTAAGTACAAGAAAATTGACTCTTCGTACTGTGACACTAGTTATAGATTCCGATGCTTCACTTCAGGTTTACTGTATCCCTCTGACCTTCGTATTGACGATGAAACACAGAAATTGCATCAGAATTAAATACAAACGGCACAATGCCGACATAAGTACAAGAAACAAGACTCTTCTTACTGTCTATGCTTTGAACCATTCGTGTGACACTAGTTATAGATTCCGAAGCTTCACTTCAGGTTTACTGTATCCCTCTGACCTTCTTTTTGACGATGAAACACAGAAATTGCATCGGAATTAAATACAAATGGCTCAATGACGACTTAAGTACAAGAAAACTGACTCTTCTTACTGTCCACGATTTGAACCGTTCCTGTGACACTAGTTATAGATTCCGATTCTTCACTTCAGGTTTACTGTATTCCACTGACCTTCTTATTGACGATGAAACACACAAATTGCATCGGAATTAAATACAAAAGGCACAATGCCAACTTAAGTACAAGAAAACTGACTCTTCTAACTTTCTATGTTTTGATCCATTCCTGTGACACTAGTTATAGATTCTGTTGCTGCACTTCAGGGTTACTGTATCCCTCTGACCTTTTTATTGACGATGAAACACAGAAATTGCAACGGAATTAAATACAAAAAGCACAATGCCGACTTAAGTACAAGAAAACTGACTCTTCATACTGTCTATGCTTTGAACTATTCCTGTGACACTAGTTATAGATTCCGACGCTTCACTTCAGGTTTACTGTATCCCTAAGTCCTTCTTATTGACGATGAAACACAGAAATTGCATCGGAATTAAATACAAAAGGCACAATGCCGACTTAAGTACTAGAAAACTGACTATTCTTGCTGTATATATTTTGAACCATTCCTGTGACAGTAGTTATGGATTCCGATGCTTCACTTCAGCTTTACTGTATCCCTCTGACCTACTTATTGGCGATGAAACACAGAAATTGCATCGGAATTAAATACAAAAGGCACAATGCCGACTTAAGTACAAGGAAAATGACTATTCTTACAGTCTATGTTTTGAACCATTCATGTGAGTCTAGTTATAGCTTCCGATGCTTCACTTCAGATTTACTGTATCCATCAGACCTTCTTATTGACGATGAAACACAGAAATTGCATCGGAATTGAATACATAAGGCACAATGCCGACTTTTGTACAATAAAACTGACGCTTCTTACTGTCTATGTTTGAAACATTCATGTGACACTAGTTATAGATTCCGATGCTTCACTTCAGGTTTACTGTATCCATCTGACCATTTTATTGACGATGAAACACAGAAATTGCATCGGGATTAAATAGAAAAGGAATAATGCCGACTTAAGTACAAGAAAACAGACTCTTCAAACTGTCTATGTTTTGAACCATTCCTGTGACACTAGATATAGATTCCGATGCATCACTTCAAGTTTACTGTATCCCTCTGACCTTCTTATTGACGATGAAACGCAGAAATCGCATCGGAATTAAATACAAAAAGCACAATGCCGACTTAAGTACAAGAAAACTGACTCTTCTTACTGTCTATGTTTTGAACCATTCATGTGAGTCTAGTTATAGCTTCCGATGCTTCACTTCAGATTTGTTGTATCCATCAGACCCTCTTATTGATGATGAAACACAGAAATTGCATCGGAATTGAATACATAAGGCACAATGCCGACTTATGTACAATAAAACTGACTCTTCTTACTGTCTATGTTTGAAACATTCATGTGACACTAGTTATAGATTCCGATGCTTCACTCAGGTTTACTGTATCCCTCTGACCTTCTTATTGACGATGAAACACAGAAATTGCATCGGAATTAAATTCAAAAGGCACAATGCCGACTTAAGTACAAGAAAACTGACTCTTCTTACTGTCTATGTTTAGACCAGTCCTGTGACACTAGCTACAGATTCCGATGCTTCACTTCAGGTTTACTGTATCCCTCTGACCTTTTTATTGACGATGAAACACAGAAATTGCAACGGAATTAAATACAAAAAGCACAATGCCGACTTAAGTACAAGAAGACTGACTCTTCATACTGTCTATGTTTGAACTATTCCTGTGACACTAGTTATAGATTCCGACGCTTCACTTCAGGTTTACTGTATCCCTCTGAACTTCTTATTGACGATGAAACACAGAAATAGCATCGGAATTAAATACAAAAGGCACAATCCCGACTTAAGTACAAGAAAACTGACTATTCTTGCTGTCTATGTCTTGAACCATTCCTGTGACAGGAGTTATGGATTCCGATGCTTCACTTCAGGTTTACTGTATCCCTCTGACCTACTTATTGGCGATGAAACACAGAAATTGCATCGGAATTAAATACAAAAGGCACAATGCCGACTTAAGTACAAGATAACTGACTCTTCTTACTGTCAATGCTTTGAACCATTCTTGTGACACTAGTTACGGATTCCGATGCTTAACTTCAGGTTTACTGTATCCCTCTGACCTTTTTATTGACGATGAAACACAGAAATTGCATCGGAATTAAATACAAAAGGCACAATGCCGACTTAAGTACAAGAAAACTGACACTTCTTACTATCTATGTTTTGAACAATTCCTGTGACACTAGTTATAGATTCCGATGCTTCACTTCAGGTTTACTGTATCCCTCTGACCTTCTTATTGACGATCAAACACAGAAATTGCATCGGAATAAATACAAAAGGCACAATGCCGACTTAAGTACAAGTAAACTGACTATTCTTGCTGTCTATGTTTTGAATCATTCCTGTGACAGTAGTTATGGATTCCGATGCTTCACTTCAGGTTTACTGTATCCCTCTGACCTACTTATTGGCGATGAAACACAGAAATTGCATCGGAATTAAATAGAAAAGGAACAATGCCGACTTAAGTGCAAAAAAACAGACTCTTCAAACTGTCTATGTTTTGAACCATTCCTGTGACACTAGTTATAGATTCCGATGCTTCACTCAGGTTTACTGTATCCCTCTGACCTTCTTATTGACGATGAAACACATAAATTGCATCGGAATTAAATTCAAAAGGCACAATGCCGACTTAAGTAGAAGAAAACTGACTCTTCTTACTGTCTATGTTTTGACCAGTCCTGTGACACTAGCTACAGATTCCGATGCTACACTTCAGGGTTACTGTATCCCTCTGACCTTTTTATTGACGATGAAACACAGATATTGCAACGGAATTAAATACAAAAAGCACAATGCCGACTTAAGTACAAGAAAACTAACTCTTCATACTGTCTATGTTTTGAACTATTCCTGTGACACAAGTTATAGATTCCGACGCTTCACTTCAGGTTTACTGTATCCCTCTGACCTTCTTATTGACGATCAAACACAGAAATTGCATCGGAATTAAATACAAAAGGCACAATGCCGACTTAAGTACAAGTAAACTGACTATTCTTGCTGTCTGTGTTTTGAATCATTCCTGTGACAGTAGTTATGGATTCCGATGCTTCACTTCAGGTTTACTGTATCCCTCTGACCTACTTATTGGCGATGAAACACAGAAATTGCATCGGAATTAAATACAAAATGCACAATGCCGACTTAAGTACAAGATAAGTGACTCTTCTTCCTGTCAATGCTTTGAACCATTCTTGTGACACTAGTTACAGATTCCGATGCTTAACTTCAGGTTTACTGTATCCCTCTGGCCTTGTTATTGACGATGAAACACAGAAATTGCATCGGAATTAAATACAAAAGGCACAATGCCGACTTAAGTACAAGAAAACTGTCTCTTCTTACTCTCTATGTTTTGAACCATTCATGTGACACCAGTAATAGATTCCGGTGCTTCACTTCAAGGTTTACTGTATTCCTCTGACCTTTTTATTGACGATGAAACACAGAAATTGCATCGGAATTAAATACAAAAGGCACAATGCCGACTTAAGTACAAGAAAACTGACACTTCTTACTATCTATTTTTTGAACAATTCCTGTGACACTAGTTATAGATTCCGATGCTTCACTTCAGGTTTACTGTATCCCTCTGACCTTCTTATTGACGATGAAACACAGAAATTGCATCGGAATTATATACAAAAGCATAATGCCGACTTAAGTACAAGAAAACTGACTCTTCTTACTCTCTATATTTTGAACCATTGATGTGACACTAATGATAGATTCCGATGCTTCACTTCAGGTTTACTGTACCCCTTTGACCTCCTTGTTGACGATGAAACACAGAAATTGCATGGGAATTGAATACTTAAGGCACAATGCCGACTTATGTACAATAAAACTGACTCTTCTTACTGTCTATGTTTGAAACATTCATGTGACACTAGTTATAGATTCCGATGCTTCACTTCAGGTTTACTGTATCCCTCTGACCTTCTTATTGACGATGAAACACAGAAATTGCATCGGAGTTAAATACAAAAGGCACAATGCCGTCTTAAGTACAAGAAAACTGACTCTTCTTACAGTCTATGATTTGAACCATTCCTGTGACACTAGTTATAGATTCCGATGCTTCACTTCAGGTTTACTGTATCCCTCTGACCTACTTATAGACGATGAAACACAGATATAGCATCGGAATTAAATACAAATGGCACAATGACGACTTAAGTACAAGAAAACTGACTCTACTTACTGTCTATGATTTGAACCGTTCCTGTGACACTAGTTATAGATTCCGATTCCTCACTTCAGGTTTACTGTATTCCTCTGACCATCTTATTGACGATGAAACACACAATTTGCATCGGAATTAAATACAAAAGGCACAATGCCGAAATAAGTACAAGAAAACTGACTCTTCTAACTTTCTATGTTTTGATCCATTCCTGTGACACTAGTTATAGATTCCGATGCTTCACTTCAGGTTTACTGTATCCCTCTGACCATCTTATTGACGATGAAACACAGAAATTGCATCGGAATTGAATAGAAAAGGAACAATGCCGACTTAAGTGCAAGAAAACAGACTCTTCAAACTGTCTATGTTTTGAACCATTCCTGTGACACTAGTTATAGATTCCGATGCTTCACTTCAGGTTAACTGTATCCCTCTGACCTTCTTATTGACGATGAAACACAGAAATTGCATCGGAATTAAATACAAAAGGCACAATGCCGACTTAAGTACAAGAAAACTGACTCTTCTTACTGTCTATGTTTTGAACCATTCCTGTGACACTAGATATAGATTCAGATGCTTCACTTCAAGTTTACTGTATCCCTCTGACCTTCTTATTGACTATGAAACACAGAAATTGCATCGGAATTACATACAAAAGGCACAATGCCGACTTAAGTACAAGAAAATTGACTCTTCTTACTGTCTATGTTTTGAACAATTCCTGTGACACTAGTTATAGATTCCGATGCTTCACTTCAGGTTTACTGTATCCCTCTGACCTTTTTATTGACGATGAAACACAGAAATTGCAACGGAATTAAATACAAAAAGCACAACGCCGACTTAAGTACAAGAAAACTGACTCTTCATACTGTCTATGTTTTGAACCATTCCTGTGACACTAGTTATAGATTCCGACGCTTCACTTCAGGTTTACTGTATCCCACTGACCTTCTTATTGACGATGAAACACAGAAATTGCATCGGAATTAAATACAAAAGGCACAATGCCGACTTAAGTACAAGAAAACTGACTCTTCTTACTGTCTATGATTTGAACCATTCCTGTGACACTAGTTATGGATTCCGATGCTTCACTTCAGGTTTACTGTATCCCTCTGACCTACTTATTGGCGATGAAACACAGAAATTGCATCGGAATTAAATACAAAAGGCACAATGCCGACTTAAGTACAAGATAACTGACTCTTCTTACTGTCAATGCTTTGAACCATTCTTGTGACACTAGTTACAGATTCCGATGCTTCACTTCAGGTTTACTGTATCCCTCTGACCTTGTTATTGACGATGAAACACAGAAATTGCATCGGAATTAAATACAAAAGGCACAATGCCGACTTAAGTACAAGAAAACTGACTTTTCTTACTCTCTATGTTTTGAACCATTCATGTGACACTAGTAATAGATTCCGGTGCTTTACTTCAGGTTTACTGTATTCCTCTGACCTTTTTATCGACGATGAAACACAGAAATTGCATCGGAATTAAATACAAAAGGCAATTTGCCGAATTAAGTACAAGAAAACTGACACTTCTTACTATCTATGTTTTGAACAATTCCTGTGACACTAGTTATAGATTCCGATGCTTCACTTCAGGTTTACTGTATCCCTCTGACCATCTTATTGACGATGAAACACAGAAATTCCATCGGGATTAAATAGAAAAGGAATAATGCTGACTTAAGTACAAGAAAACAGACTCTTCAAACTGTCTATGTTTTGAACCATTCCTGTGACACTAGATATAGATTCCGATGCATCACTTCAAGTTTACTGTATCCCTCTGACCTTTTTATTGACGATGAAACGCAGAAATTGCAACGGAATTAAATACAAAAAGCACAATGCCGACATAAGTACAAGAAAACTGACTCTTCATACTGTCTATGTTTTGAACTATTCCTGTGACACTAGTTATAGATTCCGACGCTTCACTTCAGGTTTACTGTATCCCTCTGACCTTCTTATTGACGATGAAACACAGAAATTGCATCGGAATTAAATACAATAGGCACAATGCCGACTTAAGTACAAGAAAACTGACTATTCTTGCTGTCTATGTTTTGAACCATTCCTGTGACAGTAGTTATGGATTCCGATGCTTCACTTCAGGTTTACTGTATCCCTCTGACCTACTTATTGGCGATGAAACACAGAAATAGCATCGGAATTAAATACAAAAGGCACAATGCCGACTTAAGTACAAGATAACTGACTCTTCTTACTGTCAATGCTTTGAACCATTCTTGTGACACTAGTTACAGATTCCGATGCTTAACTTCAGGTTTACTGTATCCCTCCGACCTTGTTATTGACGATGAAACACAGAAATTGCATCGGAATTAAATACAAAAGGCACAATGCCGACTTAAGTACAAGAAAACTGACTCTTCTTACTCTCTATGTTTTGAACCATTCATGTGACACCAGTAATAGATTCCGGTGCTTCACTTCAGGTTTACTGTATTCCTCTGACCTTTTTATTGACGATGAAACACAGAAATTGCATCGGAATTAAATACAAAAGGCACAATGCCGACTTAAGTACAAGAAAACTGACTCTTCTTACTCTCTATATTTTGAACCATTGATGTGACACTAATGATAGATTCCGATGCTTCACTTCAGGATTACTGTATCCCTCTGACCTTCTTGTTGACGATGAAACACAGAAATTGCATCGGAATTAAATACAAAAAGCACAATGCTGACTTAAGTACAAGAAAACTGACTCTTTTTACTGTCTATGTTTTGAACAATTCATGTGACTCTAGTTATAGCTTTCGATGCTTCACATCAGGTTTACTGTATCCATCAGACCTTCTTATTGACGATGAAACACAGAAATTGCATGGGAATTGAATACATAAGGCACAATGCCGACTTATGTACAATAAAACTGACTCTTCTTACTGTCTATGTTTGAAACATTCATGTGACACTAGTTATAGATTCCGATGCTTCACTGCAGGTTTACTGTATCCCTCTGACCTTCTTATTGACGATGAAACACAGAAATTGCATCGGAGTAAAATACAAAAGGCACAGTGCCGTATTAAGTACAAGAAAACTGACTCTTCTTGCAGTCTATGATTTGAACCATTCCTGTGACACTAGTTATAGATTCCGATGCTTCACTTCAGGTTTACTGTATCCCTCTGACCTACTTATAGACGATGAAACACAGATATAGCATCGGAATTAAATACAAATGGCACAATGACGACTTAAGTACAAGAAAACTGACTCTACTTACTGTCTATGATTTGAACCGTTCCTGTGACACTAGTTATAGATTCCGATTCTTCACTTCAGGTTTACTGTATTCCTCTAACCTTCTTATTGACGATGAAACAAACAATTTGCATCGGAATTAAATACAAAAATCACAATGCCGAAATAAGTACAAGAAAACTGACTCTTCTAACTTTCTATGTTTTGATCCATTCCTGTGACACTAGTTATAGATTCCGATGCTTCACTTCAGGTTTACGGTATCCCTCTGACCTTTTTATTGACGATGAAACACCGAAATTGCAACGGAATTAAATACAAAAAGCACAATGCCGACTTAAATACAAGAAAACTGACTCTTCATACTGTCTATGTTTTGAACCATTGCTGTGACACTAGTTATAGATTCCGACGCTTCACTTCAGGTTTACTGTATCCCTCTGACCTTCTTATTGACGATGAAACACAGAAATTGCATCGGAATTAAATACAAAAGGCACGATGCCGACTTAAGTACAAGAAAACTGACTCTTCTTACTGTCTATGATTTGAACCATTCCTGTAACACTAGTTATGGATTCCGATGCTTCACTTAAGGTTTACTATATCCCTCTGACCTACTTATTGGCGATGAAACACAGAAATTGCATCGGTATTAAATACAAAAGGCACAATGCCGACTTAAGTACAAGATAACTGACTCTTCTTACTGTCAATGCTTTGAACCATTCTTGTGACACTAGTTACAGATTCCGATGCTTCACTTCAGGTTTACTGTATCCCTCTGACCTTGTTAATGACGATTAAACACAGTAATTACATCGGAATTAAATACAAAAGGCACAATGCCAACTTAAGTACAAGAAAACTGACTCTTCTTACTCTCTATGTTTTGAACCATTCATGTGACACTAGTAATAGATTCCGGTGCTTTACTTCAGGTTTACTGTATTCCTCTGACCTTTTTATTGACGATGAAACACAGAAATTTCTTCGGAATTAAATACAAAAGGCACAATGCCGAATTAAGTACAAGAAAACTGACACTTCTTACTATCTATGTTTTGAACAATTCCTGTGACACTAGTTATAGATTCCGATGCTTCACTTCAGGTTTACTGTATCCCTCTGACCTTCTTATTGACGATGAAAGACAGAAATTGCATCGGAATTAATTACAAAAGGCACAATGCCGACTTAAGTACAAGAAAACTGACTCTTCTTACTGTCTATGATTTGAACCGTTCCTGTGACACTAGTTATAGATTCCGATTCTTCACGTCAGGTTTACTGTATTCCTCTAACCTTCTTATTGACGATGAAACAAACAATTTGCATCGGAATTAAATACAAAAGGCACAATGCCGAAGTAAGTACAAGAAAACTGACTCTTCTAACTTTCTATGTTTTGATCCATTCCTGTGACACTAGTTATAGATTCCGATGCTTCACTTCAGGTTTACTGTATCCCTCTGACCTTTTTATTGACGATGAAACACAGAAATTGCAACGGAATTAAATACAAAAAGCACAATGCCGACTTAAGTACAAGAAAACTGACTCTTCTTACTGTCTATGATTTGAACCATTCCTGTGACACTAGTTATGGATTCCGATGCTTCACTTCAGGTTTACTATATCCCTCTGACCTACTTATTGGCGATGAAACACAGAAATTGCATCGGAATTAAATACAAAAGGCACAATGCCGACTTAAGTACAAGATAACTGACTCTTCTTACTGTCAATGCTTTGAACCATTCTTGTGACACTAGTTACAGATTCCGATGCTTCACTTCAGGTTTACTGTAGCCCTCGGACCTTGTTAATGACGATTAAACACTGTAATTGCATCGGAATTAAATACAAAAAGCACAATGCCGACTTAAGTACAAGAAAACTGACTCTTCTTACTCTCTATGTTTTGAACCATTGATGTGACACTAGTAATAGATTCCGGTGCTTTACTTCAGGTTTACTGTATTCCTCTGACCTTTTTATTGACGATGAAACACAGAAATTGCATCGGAATTAACTACAAAAGGCACAATGCCGAATTAAGTACAAGAAAACAGACACTTCTTACTATCTATGTTTTGAACAATTCCTGTGACACTAGTTATAGATTCCGATGCTTCACTTCAGGTTTAATGTATCCCTCTGACCTTCTTATTGACGATGAAAGACAGAAATTGCATCGGAATTAATTACAAAAGGCACAATGCCGACTTAAGTACAAGAAAACTGACTCTTCTTACTGTCTATGATTTGAACCGTTCCTGTGACACTAGTTATAGATTCCGATTCTTCACTTCAGGTTTACTGTATTCCTCTGACCTTCTTATTGACGATGAAGCACACAAATTGCATCGGAATTAAATACAAAAGGCACAATGCCGACTTAAGTACAAGAAAACTTACTCTTCATACTGTCTATGTTTTGAACCATTCCTGTACACTAGATATAGATTCCGATGCTTCACTTCAGGTTTACTGTTTCCATCTGACCATCTTATTGACGATGAAACACAGAAATTGCATCGGAATTAAATAGAAAAGGAACAATGCCGACTTAAGTACAAGAAAACTGACTCTTCTTACTGTCTATGTTTTGAACCATTCCTGTGACACTAGATATAGATTCCGATGCTTCACTTCAAGTTTACTGTATCCCTCTGACCTTCTTATTGAAGATGAAACGCAGAAATCGCATCGGAATTAAATACAAGAAGCACAATGCCGACATAAGTACAAGGAAACTGACTCTTCTTACTGTCTATGTTTTGAACCATTCATGTGACTCTAGTTATAGCTTCCGATCCTTCACTTCAGGTTTACTGTATCCATCGGACCTTCTTATTGACGATGAATCACAGAAATTGCATCGGAATTGAATACATAAAACACAATGCCGACTAATGTACAATAAAACTGACTCTTCTTACTGTCTATGTATGAAACATTCATGTGACACTAGTTATAGATTCCGATGCGTCACTTCAGGTTTACTGTATCCCTCTGACCTTCTTATTGACGATGGAACACAGAAATTTCATCGGAATTAAATACAAAAGGCACAATGCCGACTTCAGTACAAGAAAACTGACTCTTCTTACTGTCTATGTTTTGAACCATTCATGTGACACTAGTTATATATTCCGATGCTTCACTTCAGGTTTACTGTATCCCTCTGACCTTTTTATTGACGATGAAACACAGAAATTGCAACGGAATTAAATACAAAAAGCACAATGCCGACTTAAGTACAAGAAAACCGACTCTTCATACTGTCTATGTTTTGAACCACTCCTGTGACACTAGTTATAGATTCCGACGCTTCACTTCAGGTTTACTGTATCCCTCTGACCTTCTTATTGACGATGAAACACAGAAATTGCATCGGAATTAAATACAAAAGGCACAATGCCGACTTAAGTACAAGAAAACTGACTCTTCTAACTCTCTATGTTTTGAACCATTGATGTGACACTATTGATAGATTCCGATGCTTCACTTCAGGTTTACTGTATCCCTCTGACCTTCTTATTGACGATGAAACACAGAAATTGCATCTTAATTAAATACAAAAGGCACAATGCCGACTTAAGTACAAGAAAACTGACTCTTCCTACTGTCTATGTTTGAATCATTCCTGTGACACTAGTTATTGATTCCGATGCTTCACTTCAGGTTTACTGTATCCCTCTGACGTTTTTATTGACGATGAAACACAGAAATTGCAACGGAATTAAATACAAAAAGCACAATGCCGACTTAAGTACAAGAAAACTGGTTCTTCATACTGTCTATGTTTTGAACCATTCCTGTGACACTAGTTATAGATTCCGACGCTTCACTTCAGCTTTACTGTGTCTCTCTGACTTTCTTATTGACGATGAAACACAGAAATTGCATCGGAATTAAATACAAAAGGCACAATGCCGACTTCAGTACAAGAAAACTGACTCTTCTTACTGTCTATGATTTGAACCATTCATGTGACACTAGTTATGGATTCCGATGCTTAACTTTAGGTTTACTGTATCCCTCTGACCAACTTATTGGCGATGAAACACAGAAATTGCATCGGAATTAAATACAAAAGGCACAATGCCGACTTAAGTACAAGATAACTGACTCTTCTTACTGTCAATGCTTTGAACCATTCTTGTGACACTAGTTACAGATTCCGATGCTTCACTTCAGGTTTAGTGTATCCCTCTGACCTTCTTATTGACGATGAAACACAGAAATTACATCGGAATTAAATACAAAAGGCACAGTGCCGCCTTAAGTACAAGAAAACTGACTCTTCTTACTGTCTATGTTTTGAACCATTCCTGTGACACTTGTTATAGATTCCGATGTTTCACTTCAGGTTTACTGTATCCCTCTGACCATCTTATTGACGATGAAACACACAAATTGCATTGGAATTAAATACAAAAGGCACAATGCCGACTTAAGTACAAGAAAACTGACTCTTCTAAATCTCTATGTTTTGAACCATTGATGTGACATTAATGATAGATTCCGATGCTTCACTTCAGGTTTACTGTATCCCTCTGACCTTCTTATTGACGATGAAACACAGAAATTGCATCGGAATGAAATACAAAAGGCACAATGCCGACTTAAGTACAAGAAAACTGACTCTTCTTACTGTCCATGTTTGAACCTTTCCTGTGACACTACTTATTGATTCCGATGCTTCACATCAGGTTTACTGTATCCCTCATACCTTCTTATTGACGATGAAACACAGAAATTGCATCGGAATTAAATACAAAAGGCACAATGCCGACTTAAGTACAAGAAAACTGACTCTTCTTACTCTCTATGTTTTGAACCATTCCTGTGATACTAGTTATAGATTCCGATGCTTAACCTCCGGTTTACTCTATCCCTCTTACCTTCTTATTGACGATGAAACACAGAATTTGCAACGGAGTTAAACACAAAAGGCACAATGCCGACTTAAGTACAAGAAAACTGACTCTTCTTACTGTCTATGTTTTGAACCATTCCTGTGCCACTAGCTATAGATTCCGATGCTTCACTTCAGGTTCACTGTATCCCTCTGACGTTCTTATTGACATTTAAACACTGAAATTGCATCGGAATTAAATACAAAAGGCACAATGCCGACTTAAGTACAAGAAAACTGACTCTTCTTACTGTCTATGTTTTGAACCATTCCTGTGACACTAGTTATAGATTCCGAAGCTTCACTTCAGGTTTACTGTATCCCTCTGACCTTCTTATTGACGATGAAACACAGAAACTGCATCGGAATTAAATACAAAATGCACAACGCCGACTGAAGTACAAGGAAACTGACTCTTCTTACTGTCTATGTTTTGAACCATTCCTGTGCAACTAGTTATAGATTAAGATGCTTCACTTCAGGTTTACTGTATCCCTCTGACCTTCTTATTGACGATGAAACACAGAAATTGCATCGGAGTTAAATACAAAGGGCACAATGCCGACATATGTACAAGAAAACTGACTCTTCTTACTGTGTATGTTTTAAACCATTCATGTGACACTAGTTATAGATTCCGATGCTTTACTCCAGGTTTAATGTATCCCTCTGACCTTCTTTTGACGATGGAACACAAAATTTGCATCGGAATTAACTACAAAAGGCACAATGCCGACTTAAGTACAAGGAAACTGACTCTTCTTACTGTCTATGATTTGAACCATTCCTGTGACACTAGTTATAGATTCCGATGCTTCACTTCAGGTTTACTGTATCCCTCTGACCTTCTTGTTGACGATGAATCAAAGAAATTGCTTCGGAATTAAATACAAAAGGCACAATGCCGACTTAAGTACAAGAAAACTGACTCTTCTTACTATCTATGTTTTGAACCATTCCTGTGACACTAGTTATAGATTCCGATTCTTCACTTCAGGTTTACTGTATCCCTCTGACCTTCTTATTGAGATGAAACACAGATATTGCATTGGAATTAAATACAAATGGCGCAATGACGACTTAAGTACAAGAAAACTGACTCTTCTTACTGTCTTTGTTTTGAACCATTCCTGTGACACTAGTTATAGATTCCGATGCTTCACTTCAGGTTTACTGTATTCCTCTGACCTTCTTATTGACGATGCAACACAGAAATTGCATCGGAATTAAATACAAAAGGCACAATGCCGACTTAAGTACAAGAATACTGACTCTTCTTACTGTTTATGTTTTGAACCATTCCTGTGACACTAGTTATAGATTCCGATGCTTCACATCAGGTTTACTGTATTCCTCAGACCTTCTTATTGGCGATGAAACACAGAAATTTCATCGGAATTAAATACAAAAGGCACAATGCCGATTTAAGTACAAGGGAATTGACTCTTCTTACTGTCTATGTTTTGAACCATTCCTGTGACACTAGTTATTGATTCTGATGCTTCACTTCAGGTTCGCTGTATCCCTCTGACTTTCTTATTGACGTTGAAACACTGAAATTGCATCGGAATGAAATACAAAAGGCACAATGCAGACTTAAGTAGAAGAAAACTGACTCTTCTTACAGTCTTTGTTTTGAACCATTCCTGTGACACTAAATATGGATTCCGATGCTTCACTTCGGGTTTACTGTATCCCTCTGACCTTCGTATTGACGATGTAACGTAGAAATTGCATCGGAATTAAATTGAAAAGAAACAATGCAGACTTAAGTATAAGAAAACTGACTCTTCTAATTGTCTATGTTTTGAACCATTCTTGTGACACTAGTTATAGATTCCGATGCATCACTTCAGGTATACTGTATCCCTCTGACCTTCTTATTGACGATGAAACACAGAAATTGCATCGGAATCAAATAGAACGGCACAATGCCGACTTAAGTACAAGAAAACTGACTCTTCTTACTGTCTATGTTTTGAACCATTCCTGTGACACTAAATATGGATTCCGATGCTTCACTTCAGGTTTACTGTATCCCTCTGACCTTCTTATTGACGATGAAACACAGAAATTGCAACGGAATTATATACAAAAAGCACAATGCCGACTTAAGTACAAGAAAACTGACTCTTCTAACTGTCTATGTTTTGAACCAATTATGTGACACTAGTTATAGATTCCGATGCATCACTTCAGGTTTACTGTATCCCTCTGACCTTCTTATTGACGATGAAACACAGAAATTGCATCGGAATTAAATAAAAAAGGCACAATGCCAACTTAAGTACAAGAAAACTGACCCTTCTTACTGTCTAAGTTTTGAACCAATCCTGTGACACTAGTTATAGATTCCGATGCTTCACTTTAGGTTTACTGTATCCCTCTGACCTTCTTATTGACGATGAAACATAGAAATTGCATCGGAATTAAATAGAAAAGGAACAATGCCGACTTAAGTACAAGAAAACTGACTCTTCTTACTGTCTATGTTTTGAACAATTCCTGTGACACTAGTTATAGATTCCGATGTTTCACTTCAGGTTTACTGTATCCCTCTGACCTTCTTATTGACGATGAAACACAGATATTGCATCGGAATTAAATAGAAAAGGCACAATGCCGACTTAAGTACAAGAAAACTGTCTCTTCTTACTGTCTATAATTTGAACCACTCCTGTGACACTAAATATAGATTCCGATCCTTCACATCAGGTTTACTATATCCCTCTGACCTTCTTATTGACGATGAAACACAGGAATTGCATCGGAATTAAATACAAAGAGCACATTGCCGACTTAAGTACAAGAAAACTGACTCTTCTTACTGTCTATGATATGAACCATTCATGTGACACTAGTTATAGATTCCGATGCTTCACTTCAGGTTTACTGTATCCCTCTGAACTTCCTATTGACAATGAAAACACAGAAATTGCATCGGAATTAAATACAAAAGGCACAATGACGAATTAAGTACAAGAAAACTGACTCTTCTTACTGTCAAAGATTTGAACCATTCCTGTGACACTAGTTATAGATTCCGTTGCTTGACTTCAGGTTTACTGTATCCCTCTGACCTTCTTATTGTTGATGAAACACAGAAATTGCATCGGAATTCAATACAAATGGCACAATGCCGACTTAAGTACAAGGAAACTGACTCTTCTTACTGTCAATGTTTTGAACCATTCTGTGACACTAGTTATAGATTCCGATGCATCACTTCAGGTTTACTGTATCCCTCTGAACTTCCTATTGTTGATGAAACACAGAAATTGCATCGACATTAAATACAAAAGGAACAATGCCGACATAAGTACAAGAAAACCGAATCCTCTTACTGCTATGTTTTGAACCATTCCTGTGACACTAGTTATAGATTCCGATGCGTCACTTCAGGTTTACTGTATCCCTCTGACCTTCTTATTGTTGATGAAACACAGAAATTGCATCGGAATTCAATACAAATGGCACAATGCCGACTTAAGTACAAGGAAACTGACTCTTCTTACTGTCAATGTTTTGGACCATTCTGTGACACTAGTTATAGATTCCGATGCTTCACTTCAGGTTTACTTTATCCCTCTGACATTC
This sequence comes from Schistocerca americana, assembly GCF_021461395.2. Lineage (NCBI taxonomy): Eukaryota > Metazoa > Arthropoda > Insecta > Orthoptera > Acrididae > Schistocerca > Schistocerca americana. Next base: position 229,088,256 of record NC_060127.1, on the reverse strand, counting down.
TTATTGACGACGAAATACAGAAATTGCATCGGAATTAAATACAAAAGGCACAATGCCGACTTAAGTACAAGAAAACTGACTCATCTTACTGCCTATGTTTTGAACCATTCCATTGACACTGGTTATAGATTCCGATGCTTCACTTCAGGTTTCCTGTATCCCTCTGACCTTCTGATTGATGATTTAACACAGAAATTGCATCGGAACTAAATACAAAAGGCACAATGCCGACTCAAGTACAAGAAGGCTGGCTCTTCATACTGTCTATGTTTTGAAACTTTCCTATGACACCGGTTTTAGATTCCGATGCTTCATTTCAGGTTTACTGTATCCCATGGACCTTCTTATTGAGCACGAAACACAGAAATTGCATCGGAATTAAATACAAAAGGCACAATGCCGACTTAAGTACAAAAAATTGACTCTTCTTACTGTCTATGTTTTGAACCATTCCAGTGACACTAGTTATAGATTCCGATGCTTCACTTCAGGTTTACTGTACCCTCTGACGATCTTATTGACGATGAAACACAGAAATTGCATCGCAATTAAATACAAAAGGGACAATGCCAACTTAAGTACAAGAAAACTGACTCTTCTTACTGTCTATGTTTTGAACCATTCATGTGACACTAGTTATAGATTCCGATGCTTCACTTCAGGTTTAATGTATCCCTTGGACCTTCTTATTGACGACGAAACACAGAATTTGCATCGGAATTAAATTCAAAAGGCACAATGCCGACTTACGTACAAGAAGACTGACTCTTCTTACTGTCTTTGTTTTGAACCATTCCTGTGACACTAGTTATAAATTCAGATGCTTCACTTCAGGTTTACTGTATCTTTCTGACCTTCTTATTGACGATGAAACACAGAAATTGCATCGGAATTAAATACAAAAGCACAACGCCGATTAAAGTACAACAAAACTGACATTTCTTACTGTCTATGTTTTGAAAGATTCCTGTGACACTAGTTATAGATTCCGATGCTTCACTTCAGGTGTACTGTATCCCTCGGAGCTTCTTATTGACGATGAAACACAGAAATTGAATCGGAATTAAATACAAAAGGCACATTGCCGACTTAAGTACAAGGAAACCGACTCTTCTTACTGTCTATAATTTAAACCATTAATGTGACACCAGTTATAGCTTCCGATGCTTTACTTCAGGTTCACTGTATCCCTCTGACCTTCTTATTGACGATGAAACACTGAAATTGCATCGGAATTAAATACAAAATGCACAATGCCGACTTAAGTACAAGAAAGTTGACTCTTCTTACTGTGTATGTTTTGAACCATTCATGTGACACTAGTTATAGATTCCGATGCTTCACTTCAGGTTTACTGTATCCCTCTGACCTTCTTATTGACGATGAAACACATAATTTGCATCAGAATGAAATACAAAAGGCACAACGCCGATTAAAGTACAAGAAAACTGACTCTTCTTACTGTCTATGTTTTGAAAGATTCCTGTGACACTAGTTATTGATTCCGATGCTTCACTTCAGGTTTACTGTATCCCTCTGACCTTCTTATTGACGATGAAACACAGAAATTGCATCGGAATTAAATACAAATGGCACAATGCCGACTTAAGTACAAGAAAACTGACTCTTCTTACTGTCTATGTTTTAAACCATTCATGTGACACTAGTTATAGCTTCCGATGCTTTACGGCTGGTTTACTGTATCCCTCTGACCTTCTTATTGACGATGAATCACAGAAATTGCTTCGGAATTAAATACAAAAGGCACAATGCCGACTTAAGTACAGGTAAACTGACTCTTCTTACTGTCTATATTTGATCCATTCCTGTGACACTAGTTATAGATTCCGATGCTTCACTTTAGGTTTACTGAATCCCTCTGACCTTCTTATTGACGATTAAACATAGAAATTACATCGGAATTAAATAGAAGAGGAACAATGCCGTCTTAAGTACAAGGAAACTGACTCTTGTTACTGTCTATGTTTTGAACCATTCCTGTGACACTAGTTATAGATGCCGATGCTTCACTTCAGGTTTACTGTATCCCTCTGACCTTCATATTGACGATGAAACACAGAAATTGCATCGGAATTAAATAGAAAAGGCACAATGCCGAATTAAGTACAAGAAAACTGACTCTTCTTACTGTCTATGTTTGAACCATTCCTGCGACACTAAATATTGATTCCGATGCATCACTTCAGGTTTACAGTGTCCCTCTGACCTTCGTATTGACGATGAACCACAGAAATTGCATCGGAATTAAAAACAAAAAGCACAATGCCGACTTAAGTACAAGAAAACCGACTCTTCTTACTGTCTATGTTTTGAACCATTCATGTGACACTAGTTATAGATTCCGGTGCTTCACTTCAGGTTTACTGTATCCCTCTGACTTTCTTATTGACGATGAAACACAGAAATCGCATCTGAATTAAAAAAAAAAAGCACAATGCCCACTTAAGTTCAAGAAAACTGACTGTTCTTACTGTCTAAGTTTTGAACCATTCCTGTGACACTAGTTATAGATTCCGATGCTTCACTTCAGGTTTACTGTATCCCTCTGACCTTATTGTTGATGAAACACAGAAATTGCATCGGAATTATATACAAAATGCACAATGCCGACTTAAGTACAAGAAAACCGTCTCTTCTTGCTGCTATGTTTTGAACCATTCCTGTGACACTAGTTATAGATTCCGATGCTTCACTTCAGGTTTACTGTATCCCTCTGACCTACTTATTGACGATGAAACACAGAAATTGCATCGGAATTAAATACAAAAGGCACAATGCCGACTTAAGTACAAGAAAACTGACTCTTCTTACTGTCTAAATTTTGAACCATTCATGTGACACTAGTAATAGATTCCGATGCTTCACTACAAGTTCTCTGTATCCCTCTGACCTTCTCATTGACGATGAAGCACAGAAATTGCATCGGAATTAAATACAAAAGGGACAATGCCGACTTAAGTACAAGAAAACTGACTCTTCTTACTGTCTATGTTTTGAACCATTCCTGTGACACTAGTTATAGATTCCGATGCTTCACTGCCGGTTTACTGTAACCCACTGACCTTCTCATTGACGATGACACACAGAAATTGCATCGGAATTACATACAAAATGCCCCATGCAGAGTTATGTACAAGATAACTGACTCTTCTTACTGTCTATGTGTTGAACCATTGATGTGACACTAGTTATAGATTCCGATGCTTCACTTCAGGTTCACTGTATCCCTCTGACCTACTTATTGACGATGAAACACTGAAATTGCATCGGAATTAAATACAAAAGGCACAATGCCGACTTAAGTACAAGAAAACTGACTTTTCTTCCTGTCTTTGTTTTGAACCATTCCTGTGACACTAGTTATAGATGCCGATGCTTCACTTCAGGTTTACTGTATCCCTCTGACCTTCTTATTGACGATGAAACGCAGAAATTGCATCGGAATTAAATACAAAAGGCACAACGCCGACTTAAGTACAAGAAAACTGAATTTTCTTACTGTCAATGTTATGAAAGATTCCTGTGACACTAGTTATAGATTCCGATGCTTCACTTCAGGTTTACTGTATCCCTCAGACCTTCTTATTAACGATGAAACACAGAAATTGCATCGGAATTAAATACAAAAGGCACAATGTCGACTTAAGTACAAGGAAACCGACTCTTCTTACTGTCTTTATTTTAAACCATTCATGTGACACTAGTTATAGCTTCCGATGCTTTACTTCAGATTCACTGTATCCCTCTGACCTTCTTATTGACGATGAAACACTGAAATTGCATCGGAATTAAATACAAAATGCACAATGCCGAATTAAGTACAAGAAAACTGACTCTTCTTACTGTCAAAGTTTTGAACAATTCCTGTGACACTAGTTATAGATTCCGATGCTTGACTTCAGGTTTACTGTATCCCTCTGACCTTCTTATTGTTGATGAAACACAGAAATTGCATCGGAATTAAATACAAAAGGCACAATGCCGACTTAAGTACAAGGAAACTGACTCTTCTTACTGTCTATGTTTTGAACTATTCCTGTGACACTAGTTATAGATTCCGATGCTTCACTTCAGGTTTAATGTATCCCTCTGACCTTCCTATTGTTGATAAAACACAGAAATTGCATCGAAATTAAATACAAAAGGCACAATACCGACATAAGTACAAGAAAACCGAATCTTCTTACTTCTATGTTTTGAACCGTTCCTGTGACACTACTTATAGATTCCGATGCTTCAGTTCAGGATTACTGTATCCCTCTGACCTTCTTATTGACGACGAATCACAGAAATTGCATCGGAATTAAATACAAAAGGCACAATGCCGACTTAAGTACAAGATAACTGACTCTTCTTGCTGTCTATGTTTTGAACCATTCCTGTGACACTAGTTATAGATTCCGACGCTTCACATCCGGTTTACTGTATCCCTCTGACATTCCTATTGACGACGAAACACCGAAATTGCATCGGTATTAAATACAAAAGGCACAATGCCGACTTAAGTACAAGAAAACTGACTCTTCTTACTGTCTACGGTTTGAACCATTCCATTGACACTAGTTATAGATTCCGATGCTTCACTTCAGGTTTACCGTATCCCTCTGACCTTCTTATTGATGATGAAACACAGAAATTGCATCGGAATTAAATACAAAAAGCACAATGCCGACTCAAGTACAAGAAGGCTGGCTCTTTATAGTGTCTATGATTTGAACCTTTCCTGTGACACCGGTTTTAGATTCCGGTGCTTCACTTCAGGTTTACTGTATCCCATGGATCTCCTTATTGAGCACGAAACACAGAAATTGCATCGGAATTAAATTCAAAAGGCACAATGCCGACTTAGGTACAAGAAGACTGACTCTTCTTACTGTCTTTGCTTTGAACCATTCCTGTGACACTACTTATTGATTCCGATGCTTCACATCAGGTTTACTGTATCCCTCATACCTTCTTATTGACGATGAAACACAGAAATTGAATCGGAATTAAATACAAAAGGCACATTGCCGACTTAAGTACAAGGAAACCGACTCTTCTTACTGTCTATAATGTAAACCATTAATGTGACACCAGTTATAGCTTCCGATGCTTTACTTCAGGTTCACTGTATCCCTCTGACCTTCTTATTGACGATGAAACACTGAAATTGCATCGGAAATAAATACAAAATGCACAATGCCGACTTAAGTACAAGAAAGTTGACTCTTCTTACTGTGTTTGTTTTGAACCATTCATGTGACACTAGTTATAGATTCCGATGCTTCACTTCAGGTTTACTGTATCCCTCTGACCTTCTTATTGACGATGAAACACATAATTTGCATCAGAATGAAATACAAAAGGCACAACGCCGACTAAAGTACAAGAAAACTGACTCTTCTTACTGTCTATGTTTTAAACCATTCATGTGACACTAGTTACAGCTTCCGATGCTTTACGGCTGGTTTACTGTATCCCTCTGACCTTCTTATTGACGATGAATCACAGAAATTGCTTCGGAATTAAATACAAAAGGCACAATGCCGACTTAAGTACAGGTAAACTGACTCTTCTTACTGTCTATATTTGATCCATTCCTGTGACACTAGTTATAGATTCCGATGCTTCACTTTAGGTTTACTGAATCCCTCTGACCTTCGTATTGACGATTAAACATAGAAATTTCATCGGAATTAAATAGAAGAGGAACAATGCCGTCTTAAGTACAAGGAAACTGACTCTTGTTACTGTCTATGTTTTGAACCATTCCTGTGACACTAGTTATAGATGCCGATGCTTCACTTCAGGTTTACTGTATCCCTCTGACCTTCATATTGACGATGAAACACAGAAATTGCATCGGAATTAAATAGAAAAGGCACAATGCCGAATTAAGTACAAGAAAACTGACTCTTCTTACTGTCTATGTTTGAACCATTCCTGCGACACTAAATATTGATTCCGATGCATCACTTAAGGTTTACAGTGTCCCTCTGACCTTCTTATTGACGATGAACCACAGAAATTGCATCGGAATTAAAAACAAAAAGCACAATGCCGACTTAAGTACAAGAAAACTGACTCTTCTTACTGTCTATGTTTTGAACCATTCATGTGACACTAGTTATAGATTCCGGTGCTTCACTTCAGGTTTACTGTATCCCTCTGACTTTCTTATTGACGATGAAACACAGAAATCGCATCTGAATTAAAAAAAAAAGCACAATGCCCACTTAAGTTCAAGAAAACTGACACTTCTTACTGTCTAAGTTTTGAACCATTCCTGTGACACTAGTTATAGATTCCGATGCTTCACTTCAGGTTTACTGTATCCCTCTGACCTTATTGTTGATGAAACACAGAAATTGCATCGGAATTATATACAAAATGCACAATGCCGACTTAAGTACAAGAAAACCGTCTCTTCTTGCTGCTATGCTTTGAACCATTCCTGTGACACTAGTTATAGATTCCGGTGCTTCACTTCAGGTTTACTGTATCCCTCTGACCTACTTATTGACGATGAAACACAGAAATTGCATCGGAATTAAATACAAAAGGCACAATGCCGACTTAAGTACAAGAAAACTGACTCTTCTTACTGTCTAAATTTTGAACCATTCATGTGACACTAGTAATAGATTCCGATGCTTCACTACAAGTTCTCTGTATCCCTCTGACCTTCTCATTGACGATGAAGCACAGAAATTGCATCGGAATTAAATACAAAAGGGACAATGCCGACTTAAGTACAAGAAAACTGACTCTTCTTTCTGTCTATGTTTTGAACCATTCCTGTGACACTAGTTATAGATTCCGATGCTTCACTGCCGGTTTACTGTAACCCACTGACCTTCTTATTGACGATGACACACAGAAATTGCATCGGAATTACATACAAAATGCCCCATGCAGAGTTATGTACAAGAAAACTTTCACTTCTTACTCTCTATGTTATAGATTCCGATGCTTCACTTCAGGTTTACTGTAACCCACTGACCTTCTTATTGACGATGAAACGCAGAAATTGCATCGGAATTAAATACAAAAGGCACAACGCCGACTTAAGTACAAGAAAACTGAATTTTCTTACTGTCTATGTTTTGAAAGATTCCAGTGACACTTGTTATAGATTCCGATGCTTCACTTCAGGTTTACTGTATCCCGCTGACCTTCTTATTGACGATGAAACATAGAAATTGCATCGGAATTAAATAGAAAAGAAACAATGCCAACTTAAGTACAAGAAAACTGACTCTTCTTACTGTCTATGTTTTGAACCATTTATGTGACACTAGTTATAGATTCCGATGCTTCACTTCAGGTTTACTGTATCCCTCGGACCTTCCTATTGACGATGAAAACACAGAAATTGCATCGGAATTAAATACAAAAGGCACAATGCCGAATTAAGTACAAGAAAACTGACTCTTCTTACTGTCAAAGATTTGAACAATTCCTGTGACACTAGTTATAGATTCCGATGCTTGACTTCAGGTTTACTGTATCCCTCTGACCTTCTTATTGTTGATGAAACACAGAAATTGCATCGGAATTAAATACAAAAGGCACAATGCCGACTTAAGTACAAGGAAACTGACTCTTCTTACTGTCTATGTTTTGAACTATTCCTGTGACACTAGTTATAGATTCCGATGCTTCACTTCAGGTTTAATGTATCCCTCTGACCTTCCTATTGTTGATAAAACACAGAAATTGCATCGAAATTAAATACAAAAGGCACAATGCCGACATAAGTCCAAGAAAACCGAATCTTCTTACTTCTATGTTTTGAACCATTCCTGTGACACTACTTATAGATTCCGATGCTTCAGTTCAGGATTACTGTATCCCTATGACCTTCTTATTGACGACGAATCACAGAAATTGCATCGGAATTAAATACAAAAGGCACAATGCCGACTTAAGTACAAGATAACTGACTCTTCTTGCTGTCTATGTTTTGAACCATTCCTGTGACACTAGTTATAGATTCCGACGCTTCACATCCGGTTTACTGTATCCCTCTGACATTCGTATTGACGACGAAACACCGAAATTGCATCGGTATTAAATACAAAAGGCACAATGCCGACTTAAGTACAAGAAAACTGACTCTTCTTACTGTCTACGGTTTGAACCATTCCATTGACACTAGTTATAGATTCCGATGCTTCACTTCAGGTTTACCGTATCCCTCTGACCTTCTTATTGATGATGTAACACAGAAATTGCATCGGAATTAAATACAAAAAGCACAATGCCGACTCAAGTACAAGAAGGCTGGCTCTTTATAGTGTCTATGTTTTGAACCTTTCCTGTGACACCGGTTTTAGATTCCGGTGCTTCACTTCAGGTTTACTGTATCCCATGGATCTCCTTATTGAGCACGAAACACAGAAATTGCATCGGAATTAAATTCAAAAGGCACAATGCCGACTTAGGTACAAGAAGACTGACTCTTCTTACTGTCTTTGCTTTGAACCATTCCTGTGACAGTAGTTATAGTTTCCGATGCTTCACTTCACGTTCACTGTATCCCTCTGACCTTCTTATTGACGATGAAACACAGAAATTGCATCGGAATTAAATACAAAAGGCACAACGCCGACTTTAGTACAAGGAAACCGACTCTTCTTACTGTCTTTATTTTAAACCATTCATGTGACACTAGTTATTGCTTCCGATGCTTTACTTCAGATTCAATGGCACAATGCCGACTTAAGTACAAGAAAACTGACTCTTCTTACTGTCTATGTTTTAAACCATTCATGTGACACTAGTTATAGCTTCCGATGCTTTACGGCTGGTTTACTGTATCCCTCTGACCTTCTTATTGACGATGAATCACAGAAATTGCTTCGGAATTAAATACTAAAGGCACAATGCCGACTAAAGTACAAGTAAACTGACTCTTCTTACTGTCTATGTTTGATCCATTCCTGTGACACTAGTTATAGATTCCGATGCTTCACTTCAGGTTTACTGAATCCCTCTGACCTTCTTATTGACGATTAAACATAGAAATTACATCGGAATTAAATAGAAGAGGAACAATGCCGTCTTAAGTACAAGGAAACTGACTCTTCTTACTGTCTATGTTTTGAACCATTCCTGTGACACTAGTTATAGATGCCGATGCTTACTTCAGGTTTACTGTATCCCTCTGAAATTCTTATTGACGATGAAACACAGAAATTGCATCGGAATTAAATAGAAAAGGCACAATGCCGAATTAAGTACAAGAAAACTGACTCTTCTTACTGTCTATGTTTTGAACCATTCCTGCGACACTAAATATTGATTCCGATGCATCACTTCATCTTTACAGTGTCCCTCTGAGTCTCTTATTGACGATGAAACACAGAAATTGCATTTGAATTAAATACAAAAAGCACAATGACGACTTAAGTACAAGAAAACTGACTCTTCTTACTGTCTATGATTTGAACCATTCATGTGACACTAGTTATAGATTCCGATGGTTCACTTCAGGTTTACTGTATCCCTCTGACCTTCTTATTGACGATGAAACACAGAAATCGCATCTGAATTAAAAAAATAAGCACAATGCCTACTTAAGTTCAAGAAAACTGACTCTTCTTACTGTCTAAATTTTGAACAATTCCTGTGACACTAGTTATAGATTCCGATGCTTGACTTCAGGTTTACTGTATCCCTTTGACCTTCTTATTGTTGATGAAACACAGAAATTGCATCGGAATTAAATACAAAAGGCACAATGCCGACTTAAGTACAAGGAAACTGACTCTTCTTACTGTCTATGTTTTGAACTATTCCTGTGACACTAGTTATAGATTCCGATGCTTCACTTCAGGTTTAATGTATCCCTCTCACCTTCCTATTGTTGATGAAACACAGAAATTGCATCGAAATTAAATACAAAAGGCACAATGCCGACATAAGTACAAGAAAACCGAATGTTCTTACTTCTATGTTTTGAACCATTCCTGTGACACTACTTATAGATTCCGATGCGTCACTTCAGGTTTACCGTATCCCTCTGACCTTCTTATTGATGATGAAACACAGATATTGCATCGGAATTAAATACAAAAGGCACAATGCCGACTCAAGTACAAGAAGGCTGGCTCTTCATACTGTCTATGTTTTGAACCTTTCCTGTGACACCGGTTTTAGATTCCGGTGCATCACTTCAGGTTTACTGTATCCCATGGACATCCTTATTGAGCACGAAACACAGAAATTGCATCGGAATTAAATACAAAAGGCACAATGTCGACTTAAGTACAAGGAAACCGACTCTTCTTACTGTCTTTATTTTAAACCATTCATGTGACACTAGTTACAGCTTCCGATGCTTTACTTCAGGTTCACTGTATCCCTCTGACCTTCTTATTGACGATGAAACACTGATATTGCATCGGAATTAAATACAAAATGCACAATGCCGACTTAAGTACAAGAAAGCTGACACTTCTTAATGTCTTTGTTTTGAACCATTCCTGTGACACTAGTTATAGATTCCGATGCTTCACTTCAGGTTTACTGTATCCCTCTGACCTTCTTATTGACGATGTAACACAGAAATTGCATCGGAATTAAATACAAAAGGCACAACGCCGACTTAAGTACAAGAAAACTGACTCTTCTTACTGTCTATGTTTTTAAAAATTCCCGTGACACTAGTTATTGATTCCGATGCTACACTTCAGGTTTACTGTATCCCTCTGACCTTCTAATTGACGATGAAACACAGAAATTGCATCGGAATTAAATACAAATGGCACAATGCCGAATTAAGTACAAGAAAACTGACTCTTCTTACTGTCTATGTTTTAAACCATTCATGTGACACTAGTTATAGCTTCCGATGCTTTACGGCTGGTTTACTGTATCCCTCTGACCTTCTTATTGACGATGAATCACAGAAATTGCTTCGGAATTAAATACAAAAGGCACAATGCCGACTTAAGTACAAGTAAACTGACTCTTCTTACTGTCTATGTTTGATCCATTCCTGTGACACTAGTTATATATTCCGATGCTTCACTTCAGGTTTACTGAATCCCTCTGACCTTCTTATTGACGATTAAACATAGAAATTACATCGGAATTAAATAGAAGAGGAACAATGCCGTCTTATGTACAAGGAAACTGACTCTTCTTACTGTCTATGTTTTGAACCATTCCTGTGACACTAGTTATAGATGCCGATGCTTACTTCAGGTTTACTGTATCCCTCTGAAATTCTTATTGACGATGAAAGACAGAAATTGCATCGGAATTAAATGGAAAAGCCACAATGACGAATTAAGTACAAGAAAACTGACTCTTCTTACTGTCTATGTTTTGAACCATTCCTGCGACACTAAATATTGATTCCGATGCTTCACTACAGGTTTACAGTGTCCCTCTGACCTTCTTATTGACGATGACACACAGAAATTGCATCGGAATTACATACAAAAGGCCCAATGCCGAGTTATGTACAAGATAACTGACTCTTCTTACTGTCTATGTGTTGAACCATTGATGTGACACTAGTTATAGATTCCGATGCTTCACTTCAGGTTCACTGTATCCCTCTGACCTACTTATTGACGATGAAACACTGAAATTGCATCGGAATTAAATACAAAAGGCACAATGCCGACTTAAGTACAAGAAAACTGACTCTTCTTCCTGTCTTTGTTTTGAACCATTCCTGGGACACTAGTTATAGATTCCGATGCTTCACTTCAGGTTTACTGTATCCCTCTGACCTTCTTATTGACGATGAAACACAGAAATTCAATCGGAATTAAATACAAAAGGCACAACGCCGACTTAAGTACAAGAAAACTGAGTTTTCTTACTCTCTATGATTTGAAAGATTCCTGTGACACTAGTTATAGATTCCGATGCTTCACTTCAGGTTTACTGTATCCCTCCGACCTTCTTATTGACGATGAAACATAGAAATTGCATCGGAATTAAATAGAAAAGAAACAATGCCGACTTAAGTACAAGAAAACTGACTCCTCTTACTGTCTATGTTTTGAACCACTCCTGTGACACTAAATATAGATTCCGATGCTTCACTTCAGGTTTACTATATCCCTCTGACCAACTTATTGACGATGAAACACAGAAATTGCATCGGAATTAAATACAAAAGGCACAATGCCGACTTAAGTACAAGGAAACTGACTCTTCTTACTGTCTATGTTTTGAACTATTCCTGTGACACTAGTTATAGATTCCGATGCTTCACTTCAGGTTTACTGTATCCCTCTGACCTTCTTATTGTTGATGAAACACAGAAATTGCATCGGAATTATATACAAAAGGCACAATGCCGACTTAAGTACAAGAAAACTGACTCTTCTTCCTGTCTTTGTTTTGAACCATTCCTGGGACACTAGTTATATATTCCGATGCTTCACTTCAGGTTTACTGTATCCCTCTGACCTTCCTATTGACGATGAAAATACAGAAATTGCATCGGAATTAAATACAAAAGGCACAATGCCGAATTAAGTACAAGAAAACTGACTCTTCTTACTGTCTAAGTTTTGAACAATTCCTGTGACACTAGTTATAGATTCCGATGCTTGACTTCAGGTTTACTGTTTCCCTCTGACCTTCTTATTGTTGATGAAACACAGAAATTGCATCGGAATTAAATACAAAAGGCACAATGCCGACTTAAGTACAAGGAAACTGACTCTTCTTACTGTCTATGTTTTGAACTATTCCTGTGACACTAGTTATAGATTCCGATGCTTCACTTCAGGTTTACTGTATCCCTCTGACCTTCTTATTGTTGATGAAACACAGAAATTGCATCGGAATTATATACAAAATGCACAATGCCGACTTAAGTACAAGAAAACCGACTCTTCTTGCTGCTATGTTTTGAACCATTCCTGTGACACTAGTTATAGATTCCGATGCTTCACTTCAGGTTTACTGTATCCCTCTGACCTACGTATTGACGATGAAACACAGAAATTGCATCGGAATTAAATACAAAAGGCATAATGCCGACTTAAGTACAAGAAAACTGAATCTTCTTACTGTCTATTATGTTTTGAACCATTCCTGTGACACTAGTTATAGATTCCGATGCTTCACTGCCGGTTTACTGTATCCCACTGACCTTCTTATTGACGATGAAACATAGAAATTGCATCGGAATTAAATAGAAAAGAAACAATGCCGACTTAAGTACAAGAAAACTGACTCTTCTTACTGTCTATGTTTGAACCATTCCTGTGACACTAGTTATAGATTCCGATGCTTTACTTCAGGTTGACTGTATCCCTCTGACGTACTTATTGACGATGAAACACTGAAATTGCATCGGAATTAAATACAAAAGGCACAATGCCGACTTAAGTACAAGAAAACTGACTCTTCTTCCTGTCTTTGTTTTGAACCATTCCTGTGACACTAGTTATAGATTCCGATGCTTCACTTCAGGATTACTGGTTCCCTCTGACCTTCTTATTGACGATGAAACACAGAAATTGCATCGGAATTAAATACAAAAGGCACAACGCCGACTTAAGTACAAGAAAACTGAATTTTCTTAGTCTTTATGTTTTGAAAGATTCCTGTGACACTAGTTATAGATTCCGATGCTTCACTTCAGGTTTACTGTATCCCTCCGACATTCTTATTGACGATGAAACATAGAAATTGCATCGGAATTAAATAGAAAAGAAACAATGCCGACTTAAGTACAAGAAAACTGACTCTTCTTACTGTCTATGTTTGAACCATTCCTGTGACACTAGTTATAGATTCCGATGCTTTACTTCAGGTTTACTGTATCCCTCTGACCTTCTTATTGACGATGAAACACAGATATTGCATTGGAATTAAATCGAAAAAGCACAATGCCGACTTAAGTACAAGAAAAGTCTCTCCTCATACTGTCTATGATTTGAACCACTCCTGTGACACTAAATATAGATTCCGATGCTTCACTTCAGGTTTACTATATCCCTCTGACCTACTTATTGACGATGAAACACAGAAATTGCATCGGAATTAAATACAAAGAGTGTAATGCCGACTTAAGTACAAGGAAACTGACTCTTCTTACTGTCTATGTTTTGAACCATTTATGTGACACTACTTATAGATTCCGATGCTTCAGTTCAGGTTTACTGTATTCCTCTGGCCTTCTTATTGACGATGAAACACAGAAATTGCATCGGAATTAAATACAACAGGCACAATGCCGACATAAGTCAAGAAAACTGACTCTTCTTACTGACTATGTTTTGAACCATTCCTGTGACACTACTTATAGATTCCGATGCTTCAGTTCAGGTTTACTGTATCCCTCTGACCTTCTTATTGACGATGAAACAAAGAAATTGCATCGGAATTAAATACAAAAAGCACAATGCCGACTTAAGTACAAGATAACTGACTCTTCTTGCTGTCTATGTTTTGAACCATTCCTGTGACACTAGTTATAGATTCCGACGCTTCACATCCGGTTTACTGTATCCCTCTGACCTTCTTATTGACGATGAAACACAGAAATAGCATCGGAATTAAAAACAAAAGGCACAATGCCGACTTAAGTACAAGATAACTGACTCTTCTTGCTGTCTATGTTTTGAACCATTCCTGTGACACTAGTTATAGATTCCGACGCTTCACATCCGGTTTCCTGTATCCCTCTGACCTTCTTATTGACGATGAAACACAGAAATAGCATCGGAATTAAAAACAAAAGGCACAATGCCGACTTAAGTACTAGATAACTGACTCTTCTTACTGTCTATGTGTTGAACCATTCATGTGACACTAGTTATAGATTCCGATGCTTCACTTCAGGTTTACTGTATTCCTCTGGCCTTCTTATTGACGATGAAACACAGAAATTGCATCGGAATTAAATACAACAGGCTCAATGCCGACATAAGTCAAGAAAACTGACTCTTCTTACTGACTATGTTATAAACCATTCATGTGACACTAGTTATAGCTTCCGATGCTTTACGGCTGGTTTACTGTATCCCTCTGACCTTCTTATTGACGATGAATCACAGACATTGCTTCGGAATTAAATACAAAAGGCACAATGCCGACTTAAGTACAAGAAAACTGACTCTTCTTACTGTCTATGGTTTGAACCATTCCATTGACACTAGTTATAGATTCCGATGCTTCACTTCAGGTTTACCGTATCCCTCTGACCTTCTTATTGATGATGAAACACAGAAATTGCATCGGAATTAAATACAAAAGTCACAATGCCGACTCAAGTACAAGAAGGCTGGCTCTTCATACTGTCTATGTTTTGAACCTTTCCTGTGACACCGGTTTTAGATTCCGGTGCTTCACTTCAGGTTTACTGTATCCCATGGACCTCCTTATTGAGCACGAAACACAGAAATTGCATCGGAATTAAATTCAAAAGGCACAATGCCGACTTAGGTAAAAGAAGACTGACTCTTCTTACTGTCTTTGCTTTGAACCATTCCTGTGACACTAGTTATAGTTTCCGATGCTTCACTTCACGTTCACTGTATCCCTCTGACCTTCTTATTGACGATGAAACACAGAAATTGCATCGGAATTAAATACAAAAGGCACAACGCCGACTTAAGTACAACAAAACTGACATTTCTACTGTCTATGTTTTGAAAGATTCCTGTGACACTAGTTATAGATTCCGATGCTTCACTTCGGGTTTACTGTATCCCTCAGACCTTCTTATTAACGATGAATCACAGAAATTGCATCGGAATTAAATACAAAAGGCACAATGTCGACTTAAGTACAAGGAAAACGACTCTTCTTACTGTCTTTATTTTAAACCATTCATGTGACACTAGTTATAGCTTCCGATGCTTTACTTCAGATTCACTGTATCCCTCTGACCTTCTTATTGACGATGAAACACTGAAATTGCATCGGAATTAAATACAAAATGCACAATGCCGACTTAAGTACAAGATAGCTGACTCTTCTTACTGTCTTTGTTTTGAACCATTCCTGTGACACTAGTTATAGATTCCGATGCTTCACTTCAGGTTTACTGTATCCCTCTGACCTTCTTATTGACGATGTAACACAGAAATTGCATCGGAATTAAATACAAAAGGCACAACGCCGACTTAAGTACAAGAAAACTGACTCTTCTTACTGTCTATGTTTTGAAAAATTCCCGTGACACTAGTTATTGATTCCGATGCTTCACTTCAGGTTTACTGTATCCCTCTGACCTTCTTATTGACGATGAAACACAGAAATTGCATCGGAATTAAATACAAATGGCACAATGCCGACTTAAGTACAAGAAAACTGACTCTTCTTACTGTCTATGTTTTAAACCATTCATGTGACACTAGTTATAGCTTCCGATGCTTTACGGCTGGTTTACTGTATCCCACTGACCTTCTTATTGACGATGAATCACAGACATTGCTTCGGAATTAAATACAAAAGGCACAATGCCGACTTAAGTACAAGTAAACTGACTCTTCTTACTGTCTATGTTTGATCCATTCCTGTGACACTAGTTATAGATTCCGATGCTTCACTTCAGGTTTTCTGAATCCCTCTGACCTTCTTATTGACGATTAAACATAGAAATTACATCGGAATTAAATAGAAGAGGAACAATGCCGTCTTAAGTACAAGGAAACTGACTCTTCTTACTGTCTATGATTTGAACCATTCCTGTGACACTAGTTATAGATGCCGATGCTTACTTTAGGTTTACTGTATCCCTCTGAAATTCTTATTGACGATGAAACACAGAAATTGCATCGGAATTAAATAGAAAAGGCACAATGCCGAATTAAGTACAAGAAAACTGACTCTTCTTACTGTCTATGTTTTGAACCATTCCTGCGACACTAAATATTGATTCCGATGCTTCACTTCAGGTTTACAATGTCCCTCTGACATTCTTATTGACGATGAAACACAGAAATTGCATCGGAATTAAATACAAGAAGCACAAAGCCGACTTAAGTACAAGAAAACTGACTCTTCTTACTGTCTATGTTTTGAACCATTCATGTGACACTAGTTATAGATTCCGATGGTTCACTTCAGGTTTACTGTATCCCTCTGACCTTCTTATTGACGATGAAACACAGAAATCGCATCTGAATTAAAAAAATAAGCACAATGCCCACTTAAGTTCAAGAAAACTGACTCTTCTTACTGTCTAAGTTTTGAACCATTCCTGTGACACTAGTTATAGATTCCGATGCTTCACTTCAGGTTTACTGTATCCCTCTGACCTTCTTATTGTTGATGAAACACAGAAATTGCATCGGAATTATATACAAAATGCACAATGCCGACTTAAGTACAAGAAAACCGACTCTTCTTGCTGCTATGTTTTGAACCATTCCTGTGACACTAGTTATAGATTCCGATGCTTCAGTTCAGGTTTACTGTATCCCTCTGACCTACGTATTGACGATGAAACACAGAAATTGCATCGGAATTAAATACAAAAGGCACAATGCCGACTTAAGTACAAGAAAACTGACTCTTCTTACTCTCTATATTTTGAACCATTCATGTGACACTAGTAATAGATTCCGATGCTTTACTACAAGTTTCCTGTATCCCTCTGACCTTCTTATTGACGATGAAACACAGAAGTTGCATCGGAATTAAATACAAAAGGCACAATGCCGACTTAAGTACAAGAAAACTGACTCTTCTTACTGTCTATGTTTTGAACCATTCCTGTGACACTAGTTATAGATTCCGATGCTTCACTGCCGGTTTACTGTATCCCACTGACCTTCTTATTGACGATGACACACAGAAATTGCATCGGAATTACATACAAAAGGCCCAATGCAGAGTTATGTACAAGATAACTGACTCTTCTTACTGTCTATATGTTGAACCATTGATGTGACACTAGTTATAGATTCCGATGCTTCACTTCAGGTTCACTTAATCCCTCTGACCTACTTATTAACGATGAAACACTGAAATTGCATCGGAATTAAATACAAAAGGCACAATGCCGACTTATATACAAGAAAACTGACTCTTCTTCCTGTCTTTGTTTTGAACCATTCCTGTGACACTAGTTATAGATTCCGATGCTTCACTTCAGGTTTACTGTATCCCTCTGACCTTCTTATTGACGATGAAACACAGAAATTGCATCGGAATTAAATACAAAAGGCACAACGCCGACTTAAGTACAAGAAAACTGAATTTTCTTACTTTCTATGTTTTGAAAGATTCCTGTGACACTAGTTATAGATTCCGATGCTTCACTTCAGGTTTACTGTATCCCTCCGACCTTCTTATTGACGATGAAACATAGAAATTGCATCGGAATTAAATAGAAAAGAAACAATGCCGACTTAAGTACAAGAAAACTGACTCATCTTACTGTCTATGTTTGAACCATTGCTGTGACACTAGTTATAGATTCCGATGCTTTACTTCAGGTTTAATGTATCCCTCTGACCTTCTTATTGACGATGAAACACAGATATTGCATCGGAATTAAATACAAAAAGCACAATGCCGACTTAAGTACAGGAAAACTGTCTCCTCTTACTGTCTATGATTTGAACCACTCCTGTGACACTAAATATAGATTCCGATTCTTCCCTTCAGGTTTACTATATCCCTCTGACCTACTTATTGACGATGAAACACAGAAATTGCATCGGAATTAAATACAAAGAGTACAATGCCGACTTAAGTACAAGGAAACTGACTCTTCTTACTGTCTATGTTTTGAACCCTTTATGTGACACTAGTTATAGATTCTGATGCTTCACTTCAGGTTTACTGTATCCCTCTGACATTCCTATTGACTATGAAAACACACAAATTGCATCGGATTTAAATACAAAAGGCACAATGCCGAATTAAGTACAAGAAAACTGACCCTTCTTACTGTCTAAGTTTTGAACAATTCCTGTGACACTAGTTATAGATTCCGATGCTTGACTTACGGTTTACTGTATCCCTCTGAAATTCTTATTGTCGATGAAACACAGAAATTGCATCTTAATTAAATACAAAAGGCACAATGCCGACTTAAGTACAAGGAAACTGACTCTTCTTACTGTCTATGTTTTGAACTATTCCTGTGACACTAGTTATAGATTCCGATGCTTCACTTCAGGTTTACTGTATCCCTCTGATCTCCTTATTGTTGATGAAACACAGAAATTGCACCGGAATTATATACAAAATGCACAATGCCGACTTAAGTACAAGAAAACCGACTCTTCTTTCTGCTATGCTTTGAACCATTCCTGTGACACTAGTTATAGATTCCGATGCCTCACTTCAGGTTTACTGTAGCCCTCTGACCTACGTATTGACGATGAAACACAGAAATTGCATCGGAATTAAATACAAAAGGCACAATGCCGACTTAAGTACAAGAAAACTGACTCTTCTTACTGTCTATGTTTTGAACCATTCCTGTGACACTAGTTATAGATTCCGATGCTTTACTACAAGTTTTCTGTATCCCTCTGACCTTCTTATTGTTGATGAAACACAGAAATTGCATCGGAATTAAATACAAAAGGCACAATGCCGACTTAAGTACAAGGAAACTGACTCTTCTTACTGTCTATGTTTTGAACTATTCCTGTGACACTAGTTATAGATTCCGATGCTTCACTTCAGGTTTACTCTATCCCTCTGACCTTCTTATTGTTGATGAAACACAGAAATTGCATCGGAATTATATACAAAATGCACAATGCCGACTTAAGTACAAGAAAACCGACTATTCTTGCTGCTATGTTTTGAACCATTCCTGTGACACTAGTTATAGTTTCCGATGCATCACTTCAGGTTTACTGTATCACTCTGACCTACGTATTGACGATGAAACACAGAAATTGCATCGGAATTAAATACAAAAGGCACAATGCCGACTTAAGTACAAGAAAACTGACTCTTCTTACTGTCTATGTTTTGAACCATTCCTGTGACACTAGTTATAGATTCCGATGCTTCACTGCCGGTTTACTGTATCCCACTGACCTTCTTATTGACGATGAAACATAGAAATTGCATCGGAATTAAATAGAAAAGAAACAATGCCGACTTAAGTACAAGAAAACTGACTCCTCTTACTGTCTATGTTTGAACCATTGCTGTGACACTAGTTATAGATTCCGATGCTTCACTTCAGGTTCACTGTATCCCTCTGACCTACTTATTGACGATGAAACACTGAAATTGCATCGGAATTAAATACAAAAGGCACAATGCCGACTTAAGTACAAAAAAACTGACTCTTCTTCCTGTCTTTGTTTTGAACCATTCCTGTGACACTAGTTATAGATTCCGATGCTTCACTTCAGGTTTACTGGTTCCCTCTGACCTTCTTATTGACGATGAAACACAGAAATTGCATCGGAATGAAATACAAAAGCCACAACGCCGACTTAAGTACAAGAAAACTGAATTTTCTTAGTTTCTATGTTTTGAAAGATTCCTGTGACACTAGTTATAGATTCCGATGCTTCACTTCAGGTTTACTGTATCCCTCCGACCTTCTTATTGACGATGAAACATAGAAATTGCATCGGAATTAAATAGAAAAGAAACAATGCCGACTTAAGTACAAGAAAACTGACTCTTCTTACTGTCTATGTTTGAACCATTCCTGTGACACTAGTTATAGATTCCGATGCTTTACTTCAGGTTAACTGTATCCCTCTGACCTTCTTATTGACGATGAAACACAGATATTGCATCGGAATTAAATAGAAAAAGCACAATGCCGACTTAAGTACAAGAAAACTGTCTCCTCTTACTGTCTATGATTTGAACCACTCCTGTGACACTAAATATAGATTCCGATGCTTCACTTCAGGTTTACTATAACCCTCTGACCTACTTATTGACGATGAAACACAGAAATTGCATCGGAATTAAATACAAAGAGTACAATGCCGACTTAAGTACAAGGAAACTGACTCTTGTTACTGTCTATGTTTTGAACCATTTATGTGACACTAGTTATAGATTCTGATGCTTCACTTCAGGTTTACTGTATCCCTCTGACCTTCCTATTGACGATGAAAACACAGAAATTGCATCGGAATTAAATACATAAGGCACAATGCCGAATTAAGTACAAGAAAACTGACTCTTCTTACTGTCTAAGTTTTGAACAATTCCTGTGACACTAGTTATAGATTCCGATGCTTGACTTCAGGTTTACTGTATCCCTCTGACCTTCTTATTGTTGATGAAACACAGAAATTGCATCGGAATTAAATACAAAAGGCACAATGCCGACTTAAGTAAAAGGAAACTGACTCTTCTTACTGTCTATGTTTTGAACTATTCCTGTGACACTAGTTATAGATTCCGATGCTTCACTTCAGGTTTACTGTATCCCTCTGACCTTCCTATTGTTGATGAAACACAGAAATTGCATCGAAATTAAATACAAAAGGAACAATGCCGACATAAGTACAAGAAAACAGAATCTTCTTACTTCTATGTTTTCAACCATTCCTGTGACACTACTTATAGATTCCGATGCTTCAGTTCAGGTTTACTGTATCCCTCTGACCTTCTTATTGACGATGAATCACAGAAATTGCATCGGAATTAAATACAAAAAGCACAATGCCGACTTAAGTTCAAGATAACTAACTCTTCTTGCTGTCTATGTTTTGAACCATTCCTGTGACACTAGTTATAGATTCCGACGCTTCACATCCGGTTTACTGTATCCCTCTGACCTTCTTATTGACGATGAAACACAGAAATAGCATCGGAATTAAAAACAAAAGGCACAATGCCGACTTAAGTACTAGATAACTGACTCTTCTTACTGTCTATGTGTTGAACCTTCATGTGACACTAGTTATAGATTCCGATACTTCACTTCAGGTTTACTGTTTTCCTCTGGCCTTCTTATTGACGATGAAACACAGAAATTGCATCGGAATTAAATACAACAGGCACAATGCCGACTTAAGTCAAGAAAACTGACTCTTCTTACTGACTATGTTTTGAACCATTCCTGTGACACTAGCTATAGATTCCGATGCTTCACTTCAGGTTTAGTGTATCACTCTGACCATCCTATTGACGATGGAACACAGAAATTGCATCGGAATTAAATACAAAAGGCACAACGCCGACTTAAGTACAACAAAACTGACATTTCGATTGTCTATGTTTTGAAAGATTCCTGTGACACTAGTTATAGATTCCGCTGCTTCACTTCAGGTTTACCGTATCCCTCTGACCTTCTTATTGATGATGAAACACAGAACTTGCATCGGAATTAAATACAAAAGGCACAATGCCGACTCAAGTACAAGAAGGCTGGCTCTTCATACTGTCTATGTTTTGAACCTTTCCTGTGACACCGGTTTTAGATTCCGGTGCTTCACTTCAGGTTTACTGTATCCCATGAACCTCCTTATTGAGCACGAAACACAGAAATTGCATCGGAATTAAATTCAAAAGGCACAATGCCGACTTAAGTACAAGAAGACTGACTCTTCTTACTGTCTTTGTTTTGAACCATTCCTGTGACACTAGTTATAGTTTCCGATGCTTCACTTCACGTTCACTGTATCCCTCTGACCTTCTTATTCACGATGAAACACAGAAATTGCATCGGAATTAAATACAAAAGGCACAACGCCGACTTAAGTACAACAAAACTGACATTTCTATTGTTTATGTTTTGAAAGATTCCTGTGACACTAGTTATAGATTCCGATGCTTCACTTCAGGTTTACTGTATCCCTCAGACCTTCTTATTAACGATGAAACACCGAAATTGCATCGGAATTAAATACAAAAATCACAATGCCGACTTAAGTACAAGAAAACTGACTCTTCTTACTGTCTATGTTTTAAACCATTCATGTGACACTAGTTATAGCTTCCGATGGTTTACTGCTGGTTTACTGTATCCCTCTGATCTTCTTATTGACGATTAAACTTAAAAATTACATCGGAATTAAATAGAAAAGGAACAATGCCGACTTAAGTACAAGAAAACCGTCTCTTCTTACTGTCTATGATTTGAACCATTCCTGTGACACTAGTTATAGATGCCGATGCTTCACTTCAGGTTTACTGTATCCCTCTGACCTTCTTATTGACGATGAAACACAGAAATTGCATCGGAATTAAATACAAAAGGCACAATACCGACTTAAGTACAAGAAAACTGACTCTTCTTACTGTCTATATTTTGAACCATTCATGTGACACTAGTAATAGATTCCGATGCTTCACTACAGGTTTACTGCATCCCTCTGACCTTCTTATTGACGATGAACCACAGAAATTGCATCGGAATTAAATACAAAAATCACAATGCCGACTTAAGTACAAGAAAACTGACTCTTCTTACTGTCTATGTTTTGAACCATTCCTGTGACACTAGTTATAGATTCCGATGCTTCACATCCGGTTTACTGTATCCCTCTGACCTTCTTATTGACGATGAAACACAGAAATAGCATCGGAATTAAATACATAAGGCACAATGCCGACTTAAGTACAAGAAAACTGACTCTTCTTACTGTCTATATTTTGAACCATTCATGTGACACTAGTAATAGATTCCGATGCTTCACTACAGGTTTACTGTATCCCTCTGACCTTCTTATTGACGATGAAACAGAGAAATTGCATCGGAATTAAATACAAAAGGCAGAATGCCGACTTAAGTACAAGAAAACTGACTCTTCTTACTGTCTATGATTTGAACCATTCTTGTGACACTAGTTATAGATTCCGATGCTTCACATCCGGTTTACTGTAACCCTCTGACCATCTTATTGTCGATGAAACACAGAAATAGCATCGGAATTAAAAACAAAAGGTACAATGCCGACTTAAGGACTAGATAACTGACTCTTCTTACAGTCTATGTGTTGAACCATTCATGTGACACTAGTTATAGATTCCGATGCTTCACATCCGGTTTACTGTATCCCTCTGACCTTCTTATTGACGATGAAACACAGAAATTGCATCGGAATTAAATACAAAAAGCACAATGCCGACTTAAGTACAATATAACTGACTCTTCTTGGTGTCTATGTTTTGAACCATTCCTGTGACACTAGTTATAGATTCCGACGCTTCACATCCGGTTTACTGTATCCCTCTGACCTTCTTATTGACGATGAAACACAGAAATAGCATCGGAATTAAAAACAAAAGGCACAATGCCGACTTAAGTACTAGATAACTGACTCTTCTTACTGTCTATGTGTTGAACCTTCATGTGACACTAGTTATAGATTCCGATTCTTCACTTCAGGTTTACTGTATTCCTCTGGCCTTCTTATTGACGATGAAACACAGAAATTGCATCGGAATTAAATACAACAGGCACAATGCCGACTTAAGTCAAGAAACCTGACTCTTCTTACTGACTATGTTTTGAACCATTCCTGTGACACTAGCTATAGATTCCGATGCTTCACTTCAGGTTTAGTGTATCCCTCTGACCTTCCTATTGACGATGGAACACAGAAATTGCATCGGAATTAAATACAAAAGGCACAATGCCGACTTAAGTACAAGAAAACTGACTCTTCATACTGGATATGTTTTGAACCATTCCTGTGACACTAGTTATAGATCCGATGCTTCACTTCAGGTTTACTGTATCCCTCTGACCTTCTTATTGACGACGAATCACCGAAATTGCATCGGAATTAAATACAAAAGGCACAATGCCGACTTAAGTACAAGAAAACTGACTCTTCTTACTGTCTATGGTTTGAACCATTCCATTGACACTAGTTATAGTTTCCGATGCTTCACTTCAGGTTTACCGTATCCCTCTGACCTTCTTATTGATGTTGAAACACAGAACTTGCATCGGAATTAAATACAAAAGGCACAATGCCGACTCAAGTACAAGAAGGCTGGCTCTTCATACTGACTATGTTTTGAACCATTCCTGTGACACTAGCTATGGATTCCGATGCTTCACTTCACGTTCACTGTATCCCTCTGACCTTCTTATTGACGATGAAACACAGAAATTGCATCGGAATTAAATACAAAAGGCACAACGCCGACTTAAGTACAACAAAACTGACATTTCTACTGTCTATGTTTTGAATGATTCCTGTGACAGTAGTTATAGATTCCGATGCTTCACTTCAGGTTTACTGTATCCCTCAGACCTTCTTATTGACGATGAAACATAGAAATTGCATCGGAATTAAATAGAAAAGAAACAATGCCGACTTAAGTACAAGTAACTGACTCTTCTTACTGTCTATGTTTGAACCATTCCTGTGACACTAGTTATAGATTCCGATGCTTTACTTCAGGTTTACTGCATCCCTCTGACCTTCTTATTGACGATGAAACACAGATATTGCATCGGAATTAAATAGAAAAAGCACAATGCCGACTTAAGTACAAGAAAACTGTCTCCTCTTATTGTCTATGATTTGAACCACTCCTGTGACACTAAATATAGATTCCGATGCTTCACTTCAGGTTTACTGTATTCCTCTGGCCTTCTTATTGACGATGAAACACAGAAATTGCATCGGATTTAAATACAAAAGGCACAATGCCGACTTAGGTCAAGAAAACTGACTCTTCTTGCTGTCTATGCTTTGAACCATTCCTGTGACACTAGCTATAGATTCCGATGCTTCACTGCCGGTTTACTGTATCCCTCTGACCTTCTTATTGACGATGAAACACAGAAATTGCATCGGAATTAAATACAAAAGGCACAACGCCGACTAAAGTACAAGAAAACTGAATTTTCTTACTCTCTATGTTTTGAAAGATTCCTGTGACACTAGTTATAGATTCCGATGCTTCACTTCAGGTTTACTGTATCCCTCCGACCTTCTTATTGACGATGAAACATAGAAATTGCATCGGAATTAAATAGAAAAGAAACAATGCCGACTTAAGTACAAGAAAACTGACTCTTCTTATTGTCTATGTTTGAACCATTCCTGTGACACTAGTAATAGATTCCGATGCTTTACTTCAGGTTTACTGTATCCCTCTGACCTTCTTATTGACGATGAAACACAGATATTGCATCGGAATTAAATAGAAAAAGCACAATGCCGACTTAAGTACAAGAAAACTGTCTCCTCTTATTGTCTATGATTTGAACCACTCCTGTGACACTAAATATAGATTCCGATGCTTCACTTCAGGTTTACTATATCCCTCTGACCTACTTATTGACGATGAAACACAGAAATTGCATCGGAATTAAATACAAAAGGCACAATGCCGAATTAAGTACAAGAAAACTGACTCTTCTTACTGTCTAAGTTTTGAACAATTCCTGTGACACTAGTTATAGTTACTGATGCTTGACTTCAGGTTTACTGTATCCCTCTGACCTTCTTATTGTTGATGGAACACAGAAATTGCATCGGAATTAAATACAAAAGGCACAATGCCGACTTAAGTACAAGGAAACTGACTCTTCTTACTGTCAATGTATTGAACTATTCCTGTGACACTAGTTATAGATTCCGATGCTTCACTTCAGGTTTACTGTATACCTCTGACCTTCCTATTGTTGATGAAACACAGAAATTGCATCGAAATTAAATACAAAAGGCACAATGCCGACATAAGTACAAGAAAGACGAATCTTCTTACTTCCATGTTTTGAACCATTCCTGTGACACTACTTATAGATTCCGATGCTTCAGTTCAGTTTTACAGTATCCCTCTGATCTTCTTATTGACGATGAAACACAGAAATTGCATCGGAATTAAATACAAAAAGCACAATGCCGACTTAAGTACAAGATAACTGACTCTTCTTGCTGTCTATGTTTTGGACCATTCCTGTGACACTAGTTATAGATTCCGACGCTTCACATCCGGTTTACTGTATCCCTCTGACCTTCTTATTGACGATGAAACACAGAAATAGCATCGGAATTAAAAACAAAAGGCACAATGCCGACTTAAGTACTAGATAACTGACTCTTCTTACTGTCTATGTGTTGAACCTTCATCTGACACTAGTTATAGATTCCGATTCTTCACTTCAGGTTTACTGTATTCCTCTGGCCTTCTTATTGACGATGAAACACAGAAATTGCATCGAAAATTAATACAACAGGCACAATGCCGACTTAAGTCAAGAAAACTGACTCTTCTTACTGACTATGTTTTGAACCATTCCTGTGACACTAGCTATAGATTCCGATGCTTCACTTCAGGTTTAGTGTATCCCTCTGACCTTCCTATTGACGATGGAACACAGAAATTGCATCGGAATTAAATACAAAAGGCACAATGCCGACTTAAGTACAAGAAAACTGACTCTTCTTACTGGATATGCTTTGAACCATTCCTGTGACACTAGTTATAGATTCCGATGCTTCACTTCAGGTATACTGTATCCCTCTGACCTTCTTATTGACGACGAAACACCGAAATTGCATCGGAATTAAATACAAAAGGCACAATGCCGACTTAAGTACAAGAAAACTGACTCTTCTTACTGTCTATGGTTTGAACCATTCCATTGACACTAGTTATAGATTCCGATGCTTCACTTCAGGTTTACCGTATCCCTCTGACCTTCTTATTGATGATGAAACACAGAAATTGCATCGGAATTAAATTCAAAAGGCACAATGCCGACATAAGTACAAGAAAACTGACTCTTCTTACTGACTATGTTTTGAACCATTCCTATGACACTAGCTATAGATTCCGATGCTTCACTTCACGTTCACTGTATCCCTCTGACTTTCTTATTGACGATGAAACACAGAAATTGCATCGGAATTAAATACAAAAGGCACAACGCCGACTTAAGTACAACAAAACTGACATTTCTACTGTCTATGTTTTGAAAGATTCCTGTGACAGTAGTTATAGATTCCGATGCTTCACTTCAGGCTTACTGTATCCCTCAGACCTTCTTATTAACGATGAAACACAGAAATTACATCGGAATTAAATACAAAAGGCACAATGCCGACTTAAGTACAAGGAAACCGACTCTTCTTACTGTCTTTATTTTAAACCATTCATGTGACACTAGTTGTAGCTTCCGATGCTTTACTTCAGATTCACTGTATCCCTCTGACCTTCTTATTGACGATGAAACACTGAAATTGCATCGGAATTAAATACAAAATGCACAATGCCGACTTAAGTACAAGAAAGCTGACTCTTCTTACTGTCTTTGTTTTGAACCATTCCTGTGACACTAGTTATAGATTCCGATGCTTCACTTCAGGTTTACTGTATCCCTCTGACCTTCTTATTGACGATGTAACACAGAAATTGCATCGGAATTAAATACAAAAGGCACAACGCCGACTTAAGTACAAGAAAACTGAGTCTTCTTACTGTCTATGTTTTGAAAAATTCCCGTGACACTAGTTATTGATTCCGATGCTTCACTTTAGGTTTTTTTGTATCCCTCTGACCTTCTTATTGACGATGAAACACAGAAATTGCATCGGAATTAAATACAAAAATCACAATGCCGACTTAAGTACAAGAAAACTGACTCTTCTTACTGTCTATGTTTGATCCATTCCTGTGACACTAGTTATAGATTCCGATGCTTCACATAAGGTTTACTGTATCCCTCTGACCTTCTTATTGACGATGAAACACAGAAATAGCATCGGAATTAAATACAAAAGGCACAATGCCGACTTAAGTCAAGAAAACTGACTCTTCTTACTGTCTATGTTTGAACCATGCCTGTGACACTAGCTATAGATTCCGATGCTTCACTTCAGGTTTACTGTATCCCTCTGACCCTCTTTTTGACGATGGAACACAGAAATTGCATCGGAATTAAATACAAAAGGCATAATGCCGACTTAAGTACAAGAAAACTGACTCTTCTTATTGGATATGTTTTGATCCATTCCTGTGACACTAGTTATAGATTCCGATGCTTCACTTCAGGTTTACTGTATCCCTCTGACCTTCTTATTGACGACGAAACACAGAAATAGCATCGGAATTCAATACAAAAGGCACAATGCCGACTTAAGTACAAGAAAACTGACTCTTCTTACTGTCTATGTTTGAACCATTCCATTGACATTAGTTATAGATTCCGATGCTTCACTTTAGGTTTACTGTATCCCCCTGACCTTCTTATTGATGATGAAACACAGAAATTGCATCGGAATTAAATACAAAAGGCACAATGCCGACCCAAGTACAAGAAGGCTGGCTCTTCATACTGTCTATGCTTTGAACCTTTCCTGTGACACCGGTTTTAGATTACGATGCTTCACTTCAGGTTTACTGTATCCCATGGACCTTCTTACTGAGCACGAAACACAGAAATTGCATCGGAATTAAATACAAATGGCACAATGCCGACTTAAGTACAAGAAAACTAACTCTTCTTACTGTCTATGTTTTGAACCATTCCAGTGACACTAGTAATATATTCCGATGCTTCACTTCAGGTTTACTGTACCCTCTGACGATCTTAATGACGATGAAACACAGAAATTGCATCGGAATTAAATACAAAAGGGAGAATGGCAACTTAAGTACAAGAAAACTGACTCCTCTTACTGTCTGTTTTTTGAACCATTCATGTGAAACTAGTTATAGATTCCGATGCTTCACTTCATGTTTAATGTATCCCTTGGACCTTCTTATTGACGACGAAACACAGAATTTGGATCGGAATTAATTTCAAAAGGCACAATGCCGACTTAAGTACAAGAAGACTGACTCTTCTTACTGTCTTTGTTTTTAACCATTCCTGTGACACTAGTTATAGTTTCCGATGCTTCACTTCACGTTCACTGTATCCCTCTGACCTTCTTATTGACGATGAAACACAGAAATTGCATCGGAATTAAATACAAAAGGCAAAACGCAGACATATGTACAACAAAACTGACATTTCTTACTGTCTATGTTTTTGAAAGATTCCTGTGACACTAGTTATAGATTCCGATGCTTCACTTCAGGTTTACCGTATCCCTCAGACCTTCTTATGGACGATGAAACAAAGAAATTGCATTGGAATTAAATACAAAAGGCACAATGTCGACTTAAGTACAAGGAAACCGACTCTTCTTACTGTCTTTATTTTAAACCATTAATGTGACACTAGTAATAGATTCCGATTACTCACTACAAGTTTACTGTATCCCTCTGACCTTCTCATTGACGATGAACCACAGAAATTGCATCGGAATTAAATACAAAAATCACAATGCCGACTTAAGTACAAGAAAACAGACTCTCCTTACTGTCTATGTTTTAAACCATTCCTGTGACACTAGTTATAGATTCCGATGCTTCACATCCGGTTTACTGTATCCCTCTGCGTTCTTATTGACGATGAAACACAGAAATAGCATCGGAATTAAATACAAAAGGCACAATGCCGACTTAAGTACAAGAAAACTGACTCTTCTTACTGTCTATACTTTGAACCATTCATGTGACACTAGTAATAGATTCCGATGCTTCACTACAGGTTTACTGTATCCCTCTGACCTTCTTATTGACGATGAAACACAGAAATTGCATCGGAATTAAATACAAAAGGCAGAATGCCGACTTAAGTACAAGAAAACTGACTCTTCTTACTGTCTATGTTTCGAAACATTCTTGTGACACTAGTTATAAATTCCGATGCTTCACATCCGGTTTACTGTATCCCTCTGACCTTCTTATTGACGATGAAACACAGAAATAGCATCGGAAATAAAAACAAAAGGTACAATGCCGACTTAAGTACTAGAAAACTGACTCTTCTTACAGTCTATGTGTTGAACCATTCATGTGACACTAGTTATAGATTCCGATGCTTCACTTCAGGTTTACTGTATTCCTCTGGCCTTCTTATTGACGATGAAACACAGAAATTGCATCGGATTTAAATACAAAAGGCACAATGCCGACTTAAGTCAAGAAAACTGACTCTTCTTACTGTCTATGTTTTGAACCATTCCTGTGACACTAGCTATAGATTCCGATGCTTCACTTCAGGTTTACTGTATCCCTCTGACCTTCTTTTTGACGATGGAACACAGAAATTGCATCGGAATTAAATACAAAAGGCATAATGCCGACTCAAGTACATGAAGGCTGGCTCTTCATACTGTCTATGTTTTGAACCTTTCCTGTGACACCGGTTTTAGATTCCGATGCTTCCCTTCAGGTTTACTGTATCCCATGGACCTTCTTATTGAGCACGAAACACAGAAATTGCATCGGAATTAAATACAAATGGCACAATGCCGACTTAAGTACAAGAAAACTGACTCTTCTTACTGTCTATGTTTTGAACCATTCCAGTGACACTAGTTATAGATACCGATGCTTCACTTCAGGTTTACTGTACCCGCTGACGATCTTATTGACGATGAAACACAGAAATTGCATCGGAATTAAATACAAAAGGCACAATGCCAACTTAAGTACAAGAAAACCGACTCCTCTTACTGTCTGTTTTTTGAACCATTCATGTGAAACTAGTTATAGATTCCGATGCTTCACTTCAGGTTTAATGTATCCCTTGGACCTTCTTATTGACGACGAAACACAGAATTTGCATCGGAATTAAATTCAAAAGGCACAATGCCGACTTAAGTACAAGAAGACTGTCTCTTCTTACTGTCTTTGTTTTGAACAATTCCTGTGACACTAGTTATAGTTTCCGATGCTTCACTACACGTTCACTGTATCCCTCTGACCTTCTTATTGACGATGAAACACAGAAATTGCATCGGAATTAAATACAAAACGCACAACGCCGACTTATGTACAACAAAACTGACATTTCTTACTGTCTATGTTTTGAAAGATTCCTGTGACACTAGTTATAGATTCCGATGCTTCACTTCAGGTTTACCATATCCATCAGACCTTCTTATTGACTATGAAACACAGAAATTGCATTGGAATTAAATACAAAAGGCACAATGCCGACTTAGGTACAAGGAAACCGACTCTTCTTACTGTCTTTATTTTAAACCATTCATGTGACACTAGTTATAGTTTCCGATGCTTTACTTCAGGTTCACTGTATCCCTCTGACCTTCTTTTTGACGATGGAACACAGAAATTGCATCGTAATTAAATACAAAAGGCACAATGCCGACTTAAGTACAAGAAAACTGACTCTTCTAACTGGATATGTTTTGATCCATTCCTGTGACACTAGTTATAGATTCCGATGTTTCACTTCAGGTTTACTGTATCCCTCTGACCTTCTTATTGACGATGAAACACAGAAATAGCATCGGAATTAAATACAAAAGGCACAATGCCGACTTAAGTACAATAAAACTGACTTTTCTTACTGTCTATGTTTGAACCATTCCATCGACACTAGTTATAGATTCCGATGCTTCACTTCAGGTTTACTGTATCCCTCTGACCTTCTTATTGATGATGAAACACAGAAATTGCATCGGAATTAAATACAAAAGGCATAATGCCGACTCAAGTACAAGAAGGCTGGCTCTTCATACTGTCTATGTTTTGAACCTTTCCTGTGACACCGGTTTTAGATTCCGATGCTTCCCTTCAGGTTTACTGTATCCCATGGACCTTCTTATTGAGCACGAAACACAGAAATTGCATCGGAATTAAATACAAATGGCACAATGCCGACTTAAGTACAAGAAAACTGACTCTTCTTACTGTCTATGTTTTGAACCATTCCAGTGACACTAGTTATAGATTCCGATGCTTCACTTCAGGTTTACTGTACCCTCTGACGATCTTAATGACGATGAAACACAGAAATTGCATCGGAATTAAATACAAAAGGGAGAATGGCAACTTAAGTACAAGAAAACTGACCCCTCTTACTGTCTGTTTTTTGAACCATTCATGTGAAACTAGTTATAGATTCCGATGCTTCACTTCAGGTTTAATGTATCCCTTGGACCTTCTTATTGACGACGAAACACAGAATTTGGATCGGAATTAATTTCAAAAGGCACAATGCCGACTTAAGTACAAGAAGACTGACTCTTCTTACTGTCTTTGTTTTTAACCATTCCTGTGACACTAGTTATAGTTTCCGATGCTTCACTTCACGTTCACTGTATCCCTCTGACCTTCTTATTGACGATGAAACACAGAAATTGCATCGGAATTAAATACAAAAGGCAAAACGCCGACATATGTACAACAAAACTGACATTTCTTACTGTCTATGTTTTTGAAAGATTCCTGTGACACTAGTTATAGATTCCGATGCTTCACTTCAGGTTTACCGTATCCCTCAGACCTTCTTATTGACGATGAAACAAAGAAATTGCATTGGAATTAAATACAAAAGGCACAATGTCGACTTAAGTACAAGGAAACCGACTCTTCTTACTGTCTTTATTTTAAACCATTAATGTGACACTAGTAATAGATTCCGATGCTTCACTACAAGTTTACTGTATCCCTCTGACCTTCTCATTGACGATGAACCACAGAAATTGCATCGGAATTAAATACAAAAATCACAATGCCGACTTAAGTACAAGAAAACAGACTCTCCTTACTGTCTATGTTTTAAACCATTCCTGTGACACTAGTTATAGATTCCGATGCTTCACATCCGGTTTACTGTATCCCTCTGCGTTCTTATTGACGATGAAACACAGAAATAGCATCGGAATTAAATACAAAAGGCACAATGCCGACTTAAGTACAAGAAAACTGACTCTTCTTACTGTCTATACTTTGAACCATTCATGTGACACTAGTAATAGATTCCGATGCTTCACTACAGGTTTACTGTATCCCTCTGACCTTCTTATTGACGATGAAACACAGAAATTGCATCGGAATTAAATACAAAAGGCAGAATGCCGACTTAAGTACAAGAAAACTGACTCTTCTTACTGTCTATGTTTCGAACCATTCTTGTGACACTAGTTATAGATTCCGATGCTTCACATCCGGTTTACTGTATCCCTCTGACCTTCTTATTGACGATGAAACACAGAAATAGCATCGGAAATAAAAACAAAAGGTACAATGCCGACTTAAGTACAAGAAAACTGACTCTTCTTACAGTCTATGTGTTGAACCATTCATGTGACACTAGTTATAGATTCCGATGCTTCACTTCAGGTTTACTGTATTCCTCTGGCCTTCTTATTGACGATGAAACACAGAAATTGCATCGGATTTAAATACAAAAGGCACAATGCCGACTTAAGTCAAGAAAACTGACTCTTCTTACTGTCTATGTTTTGAACCATTCCTGTGACACTAGCTATAGATTCCGATGCTTCACTTCAGGTTTACTGTATCCCTCTGACCTTCTTTTTGACGATGGAACACAGAAATTGCATCGGAATTAAATACAAAAGGCACAATGCCGACTTAAGTACAAGAAAACTGACGCTTCTTACTGGATATGTTTTGATCCATTCCTGTGACACTAGTTATAGATTCCGACGCTTCACTTCAGGTTTACTGTATCCCTCTGACCTTCTTATTGACGACGAAACACAGAAATAGCATCGGAATTAAATACAAAAGGCACAATGCCGACTTAAGTACAAGAAAACTGACTCTTCTTACTGTCTATGTTTGAACCATTCCATTGACACTAGTTATAGATTCCGATGCTTCACTTTAGGTTTACTGTATCCCTCTGACCTTCTTATTGATGATGAAACACAGAAA
The DNA here is from genome assembly GCF_021461395.2 of Schistocerca americana. Lineage (NCBI taxonomy): Eukaryota > Metazoa > Arthropoda > Insecta > Orthoptera > Acrididae > Schistocerca > Schistocerca americana. The sequence goes on along the minus strand of NC_060127.1, from coordinate 229,053,636 downwards.
TTGCATCGGAATTAAATACAAAAGGCACAATGCCGACTCAAGTACAAGAAGGCTGGCTCTTCGTACTGCCTATGTTTTGAACCTTTCCTGTGACACCGGTTTTAGATTACGATGCTTCACTTCAGGTTTACTGTATCCCATGGACCTTCTTATTGAGCACGAAACACAGAAATTGCATCGGAATTAAATACAAATGGCACAATGCCGACTTAAGTGCAAGAAAACTGACTCTTCTTACTGTCTATGTTTTGAACCATTCCAGTTACACTACTTACAGATTCCGATGCTTCACTTCAGTTTTACTGTACCCTCTGACGATCTTATTGACGATGAAACACAGAATTTGCATCGGAATTAAATTCAAAAGGCACAATGCCGACTTAAGTACAAGAAAACTGACTCTTCTTACTGTCTATGTTTCGAACCATTCTTGTGACACTAGTTATAGATTCCGATGCTTCACATCCGGTTTACTGTATCCCTCTGACCTTCTTAATGACGATGAAACACAGAAATAGCATCGGAATTAAAAACAAAAGGCACAATGCCGACTTAAGTACTAGATAACTGACTCTTCTTACAGTCTATGTGTTGAACCATTCATGTGACACTAGTTATAGATTCCGATGCTTCACTTCAAGTTTACTGTATTCCTCCGGCCTTCTTATTGACGATGAAACACAGAAATTGCATCGGATTTAAATACAAAAGGCACAATGCCGAATTAAGTCAAGAAAACTGACTCTTCTTACTGTCTATGTTTTGAACCATTCCTGTGACACTAGCTATAGATTCCGATGCTTCACTTCAGGTTTACTGTATCCCTCTGACCTTCTTTTTGACGATGGAACACAGAAATTGCATCGGAATTAAATACAAAAGGCACAATGCCGACTTAAGTACAAGAAAACTGACGCTTCTTACTGGATATGTTTTGATCCATTCCTGTGACACTAGTTATAGATTCCGACGCTTCACTTCAGGTTTACTGTATCCCTCTGACCTTCTTATTGACGACGAAACACAGAAATAGCATCGGAATTAAATACAAAAGGCACAATGCCGACTTAAGTACAAGAAAACTGACTCTTCTTACTGTCTATGTTTGAACCATTCCATTGACACTAGTTATAGATTCCGATGCTTCACTTTAGGTTTACTGTATCCCTCTGACCTTCTTATTGATGATGAAACACAGAAATTGCATCGGAATTAAATACAAAAGGCACAATGCCGACTCAAGTACAAGAAGGCTGGCTCTTCATACTGCCTATGTTTTGAACCTTTCCTGTGACACCGGTTTTAGATTACGATGCTTCACTTCAGGTTTACTGTATCCCATGGACCTTCTTATTGAGCACGAAACACAGAAATTGCATCGGAATTATATACAAATGGCACAATGCCGACTTAAGTGCAAGAAAACTGACTCTTCTTACTGTCTATGTTTTGAACCATTCCAGTTACACTACTTATAGATTCCGATGCTTCACTTCAGTTTTACTGTACCCTCTGACGATCTTATTGACGATGAAACACAGAATTTGCATCGGAATTAAATTCAAAAGGCACAATGCCGACTTAAGTACAAGAAAACTGACTCTTCTTACTGTCTATGTTTCGAACCATTCTTGTGACACTAGTTATAGATTCCGATGCTTCACATCCGGTTTACTGTATCCCTCTGACCTTCTTAATGACGATGAAACACAGAAATAGCATCGGAATTAAAAACAAAAGGCACAATGCCGACTTAAGTACTAGATAACTGACTCTTCTTACAGTCTATGTGTTGAACCATTCATGTGACACTAGTTATAGATTCCGATGCTTCACTTCAAGTTTACTGTATTCCTCTGGCCTTCTTATTGACGATGAAACACAGAAATTGCATCGGATTTAAATACAAAAGGCACAATGCCGAATTAAGTCAAGAAAACTGACTCTTCTTACTGTCTATGTTTTGAACCATTCCTGTGACACTAGCTATAGATTCCGATGCTTCACTTCAGGTTTACTGTATCCCTCTGACCTTCTTTTTGACGATGGAACACAGAAATTGCATCGTAATTAAATACAAAAGGCACAATGCCGACTTAAGTACAAGAAAACTGACTCTTCTAACTGGATATGTTTTGATCCATTCCTGTGACACTAGTTATAGATTCCGATGTTTCACTTCAGGTTTACTGTATCCCTCTGACCTTCTTATTGACGATGAAACACAGAAATAGCATCGGAATTAAATACAAAAGGCACAATGCCGACTTAAGTACAAGAAAACTGACTTTTCTTACTGTCTATGTTTGAACCATTCCATTGACACTAGTTATAGATTCCGATGCTTCACTTCAGGTTTACTGTATCCCTCTGACCTTCTTATTGATGATGAAACACAGAAATTGCATCGGAATTAAATACAAAAGGCATAATGCCGACTCAAGTACAAGAAGGCTGGCTCTTCATACTGTCTATGTTTTGAACCTTTCCTGTGACACCGGTTTTAGATTCCGATGCTTCCCTTCAGGTTTACTGTATCCCATGGACCTTCTCATTGAGCACGAAACACAGAAATTGCATCGGAATTAAATACAAATGGCACAATGCCGACTTAAGTACAAGAAAACTGACTCTTCTTACTGTCTATGTTTTGAACCATTCCAGTGACACTAGTTATAGATTCCGATGCTTCACTTCAGGTTTACTGTACCCTCTGACGATCTTATTGACGATGAAACACAGAAATTGCATCGGAATTAAATACAAAAGGCACAATGCCAACTTAAGTACAAGAAAACCGACTCCTCTTACTGTCTGTTTTTTGAACCATTCATGTGAAACTAGTTATAGATTCCGATGCTTCACTTCAGGTTTAATGTATCCCTTGGACCTTCTTATTGACGACGAAACACAGAATTTGCATCGGAATTAAATTCAAAAGGCACAATGCCGACTTAAGTACAAGAAGACTGTCTCTTCTTACTGTCTTTGTTTTGAACAATTCCTGTGACACTAGTTATAGTTTCCGATGCTTCACTACACGTTCACTGTATCCCTCTGACCTTCTTATTGACGATGAAACACAGAAATTGCATCGGAATTAAATACAAAAGGCACAACGCCGACTTATGTACAACAAAACTGACATTTCTTACTGTCTATGTTTTGAAAGATTCCTGTGACACTAGTTATAGATTCCGATGCTTCACTTCAGGTTTACCATATCCCTCAGACCTTCTTATTGACTATGAAACACAGAAATTGCATTGGAATTAAATACAAAAGGCACAATGCCGACTTAAGTACAAGGAAACCGACTCTTCTTACTGTCTTTATTTTAAACCATTCATGTGACACTAGTTATTGTTTCCGATGCTTTACTTCAGGTTCACTGTATCCCTCTGACCTTCTTATTGACGATGAAACACTGAAATTGCATCGGAATTAAATACAAAATGCACAATGCCGACTTAAGTACAAGAAAGCTGACTCTTCTTACTGTCTTTGTTTTGAACCATTCCTGTGACACTAGTTATAGATTGCGATGCTTCACTTCAGGTTTACTGTATCCCTCTGACCTTCTTATTGACGATGAAACACAGAAGTAGCATCGGAATTAAATACAAAAATCATAATGCCGACTTAAGTACAAGAAAACTGACTCTTCTTACTGTCTATGCTTTAAACCATTCATGTGACACTAGTTATAGCTTCCGATGCTTTACTGCTGGTTTACTGTATCCCTCGGACCTTCTTATTGACGATGAATCACAGAAATTGCTTCGTAATTAAATACAAAAGGCACACTGCCGACTTAAGTACAAGAAAAATGACTCTTCTTACTGTCTATGTTTGATCCATTCCTGTGACACTAGTTATAGATTTCGATGCTTCACTTCAGGTTTACTGAATCCCTCTGACCTTCTTATTGACGATTAAACTTAGAAATTACATCGGAATTAAATAGAACAGGAACAATGCCGACTTAAGTACAAGAAAACTGACTCTTCTTACAGTCTATGTTTTGAACCATTCCTGTGACACTAGTTATAGATTCCGATGCTTCACATCCGGTTTACTGTATCCCTCTGACTTTCTTATTGACGATGAAACACAGAAATAGCATCGGAATTAAATACAAAAGGCACAATGCCGACTTAAGTACAAGAAAACTGACTCTTCTTAGTGTCTATATTTTGAACCATTCATGTGACACTAGTAATAGATTCCTATGCTTCACTACAGGTTTACTGTATCCCTCTGACCTTCTTATTGACGATGAAACGCAGAAATTGCATCGGAATTAAATACAAAAGGCAGAATGCCGACTTAAGTATAAGAAAACTGACTCTTCTTACTGTCTATGTTTCGAACCATTCTTGTAACACTAGTTATAGATTCCGATGCTTCACATCCGGTTTACTGTATACCTCTGACCTTCTTATTGACGATGAAACACAGAAATAGCATCGGAATTAAAAACAAAAGGCACAATGCCGACTTAAGTACTAGATAACTGACTCTTCTTACAGTCTTTGTGTTGAACCATTCATGTGACACTAGTTATAGTTTCCGATGCTTCACTTCAGGTTTACTGTATTCCTCTGGCCTTCTTATTGACGATGAAACACAGAAATTGCATCGGATTTAAATACAAAAGGCACAATGCCGACTTAAGTACTAGATAACTGACTCTTCTTACAGTCTATGTGTTGAACCATTCATGTGACACTAGTTATAGTTTTCGATGCTTCACTTCAGGTTTACTGTATTCCTCTGGCCTTCTTATTGACGATGAAACACAGAAATTGCATCGGATTTAAATACAAAAGGCACAATGCCGACTTAAGTCAAGAAAACTGACTCTTCTTATTGTCTATGATTTGAACCATTCCTGTGACACTAGCTATAGATTCCGATGCTTCACTTCAGGTTTACTGTATCCCTCTCACCTTCTTTTTGACGATGGAACACAGAAATTGCATCGGAATTAAATACAAAAGGCACAATGCCGACTTATGTACAAGAAAACTGACTCTTCTTACTGGATATGTTTTGATCCATTCCTGTGACACTAGTTATAGATTCCGATGCTTCACTTCAGGTTTGCTGTATCCCTCTGACCTTCTTATTGACGACGAAACACAGAAATAGCATCGGAATTAAATACAAAAGGGAGAATGGCAACTTAAGTACAAGAAAACTGGCTCCTCTTACTGTCTGTTTTTTGAACCATTCATGTGAAACTAGTTATAGATTCCGATGCTTCACTTCAGGTTTAATGTATCCCTCGGACCTTCTTATTGACGACGAAACACAGAATTTGCATCGGAATTAAAGTCAAAAGGCACAATGCCGACTTAAGTACAAGAAGACTGTCTCTTCTTACTGTCTTTGTTTTGAACCATTCCTGTGACACTAGTTATAGTTTCCGATGCTTCACTTAACGTTCACTGTATCCCTCTGACCTTCTTATTGACGATGAAACACAGAAATTGCATCGGAATTAAATACAAAAGGCACAACGCCGACTTATGTACAACAAAACTGACATTTCTTACTGTCTGTGTTTTGAAAGATTCCTGTGACACTAGTTATAGATTCCGATGCTTCACTTCAGGTTTACCGTATCCCTCAGGCCTTCTTATTAACGATGAAACACAGAAATTGCATCGGAATTAAATACAAAAATCACAATGCCGACTTAAGTACAAGAAAACTGACTCTTCTGACTGTCTATGTTTTAAACCATTCATGTGACACTAGTTATAGCTTCCGATGCTTTACTGCTGGATTACTGTATCCCTCTGACCATCTTATTGACGATGAATCACAGATATTGCTTCGGAATTAAAAACAAAAAGCACAATGCCGACTTAACTACAAGAAAACTGACTCTTCTTACTGTCTATGTTTTGATCCATTCCTGTGACACTAGTTATAGATTCCGATGCTTCACTTCAGGTTTACTGACTCCCTCTGACCTTCTTATTGACGATTAAACTTAGAAATTACATCGGAATTAAATAGAAAAGGAACAATGCCGACTTAAGTACAAGAAAACTGACTCTTCTTACTGTCAATGTTTTGAACCATTCCTGTGACACTAGTTATAGTTGCCGATGCTTCACTTCAGGTTTACTGTATACCTCTGATCTTCTTATTGACGATGAAACACAGAAATTGCGTCGGAATTAAATAGAAAAGGCACAATGCCGAATTAAGTACAAGAAAACTGACTCTTCTTACTGTTTATGTTTTGAACCATTCCTGTGACACTAAATATTGATTCCGATGCTTCACTTCAGGTTTACAGTGTCCCTCTGACCTTCTTATTGACGATGAAACACAGAAATTGAATCGGAATTAAATACAAAAAGCCTAATGCCGTCTTAAGTACAAGAAAACTGACTCTACTTACTGTCTATGTTTTAAACAATTCCTGTGACACTAATTATTGATTCCGATGCTTCACTTCAGGTTTACAGTGTCCCTCTGACCTTCTTATTGACGATGAAACACAGAAATTGCATCGGAATTAAATACAAAAAGCCTAATGCCGACTTAAGTACAAGAAAACTGACTCTTCTTACTGTCTATGTTTTGAACCATTCACGTGACACTAGTTATAGATTCCGATGCTTCACTTCAGGTTTACTGTATCCCTCTGACCTTCTTATTGACGATGACACACAGATATCGCATCTGAATTTAAAAAATGCACAATGCCTACTTAAGTTCAAGAAAACTGACTCTTCTTGCTGCTATGCTTTGAACCATTCCTGTGTCACTAGTTATAGATTCCGATGCTTCACTTCAGGTTTACTGTATCCCTCTGACCTTCTTTATGACGATGAAACACAGAAATTGCAACGGAATTAAACACAAAAGGCTCAATGCCGATTCAAGTACAATTAAACTGACTCTTCTTATTGTCTATGTTTTGAACCATTCCTGTGACACTAGTTATAGATTCCGATGCTTCACTTCAGGTTTACTGTATCCCTACAGCCTTCTTATTGACGATGAAACACAGAAATTAAAACGGAATTAAATACAAAAGGCACAATGCCGACTTAAGTACAAGAAAACTGACTCTTCTTACTGTCTATGTTTTGAACCATTCCATTGACACTAGTTATAGATTCCGATGCTTCACTTCAGGTTTACTGTATCCCTCTGACCTTCTTATTGACGATGAAACACAGAAATTGCATCTGAATTAAATACAAAAGGCACAATGCCGACTCAAGTACAAGAAGGCTGGCTCTTCATACTGTCTATGTTTTGAACCTTTCCTGTGAGACCGGTTTTAGTTTCCGATGCTTCACTTCAGGTTTACTGTATCGCATGGAACTTCTTACTGACGACGAAACACAGAAATTGCATCGGAATTAAATACAAAAGGCACAATGCCGACATGTGTACAAGAAAACTGACTCTTCTTACTGTCTATGTATTGAACCATTCCTGTGACACTAGTTATAGACTCCGATGCTTCACTTCAGGTTTACTGTATCCCTCTGACCTTATATTGACGATAAAACACAGAGATTGCATCGGAATTAAATACAAAAGGCACAATGCCGACTTATGTACAAGAAAACTGACTCTTCTGACTGTCTATGTTTTGAACCATTCCTGTGACACTAGTTATAGATTCTGCTGCTTCACTTTAGGTTTACTTTACCCTCTGACCTTATATTGACGATGAAACACAAAGATTGCATCGGAAATAAATACAAAAGGTTCAGTGCCGGCTTAAGTACAAGAAGACTGTCTCATCTTACTCTCTATGTTTTGAACCATTCCTGTGACACTAATTATAGATGCCGATGCTTCACTTCAAGTTTACTGTATCCCTCTGACCTTCTTATAGACGATGAAACACAGAAATCTCATCGGAATTAAAAAAAAAAAGCACAATGCCTACTTAAGTTCAAGAAAACTGACTCTTCTTACTGCCTTAGATTTGAACCATACCTGTGACACTAGTTATAGATCCCGATGCTTCACTTCAGGTTTACTGTATCCCTCTGACCTTCTTATTGACGATGAAACACAGAAATTGCATCGGAATTAAATAGAAAAGGCACAATGCCGAATTAAGTACAAGAAAACTGACTCTTCTTACTGTCTATTTGTTGAACCATTCATGTGACACTAGTTTTAGATTCCGATGCTTCACTTCAGGTTAACTGTATCCCTCTGACCTTCTTATTGACGATGAATCACAGAAATTGCATCTGAATTAAATACAAAAGGCACAATGCCAACTTAAGTACAAGAAAACTGACTCTTCTTACTGTCTATGTTTTGAACCATTCCTGTGACACTAGTTAGAGATTCCGGTGCTTCACTTCAGGTTTACTGTATCCCTCTGACCTTCTTATTGACGATGAAACACAGAAATTGCATCGGAATTAAATACAAAAGGCTCAATGCCGACTTATGTACAAGAAAACTGACTCTTCTTACTGTCTATGTTTTGATCCATTCCTGTGACACTAGTTATAGATTCCGATGCTTCACTTCAGGTTTACTGTATCCCTCTGACCTTCTTATTGACGATGAAACACAGAAATTGCATCGGAATTAAATACAAAAGGCACAATGCCGACTTAAGTACAAGAAAACTGACTCTTCTTACTGTCTATGTTTTGAACCATTCCTGTGACACTAGTTATAGATTCCGAAGTTTCACTTCCGGTTTACTGTATCCCACTGACCTTCTTATTGACGATGAAACACAGAAATTGCATCGGAATTAAATACAAAAGGCCCAATGCTGACTTATGTACAAGATAACTGACTCTTCTTATTGTCTATGAGTTGAACCATTCATGTGACACTAGTTATAGATTCCGATGCTTCACTTTAGGTTTACTGTATCCCTCTGACCTTCTTATTGACGATGAATCACAGAAATTGCATCTGAATTAAATACAAAAGGCACAATGCCGACTTAAGTACAAGAACACTGACTCTTCTTACTGTCTATGTTTTGAACCATTCCTGTGACACTAGTTATAGACTCCGATGCTTCACTTCTGGTTTACTGTATCCCTCTGATCTTCTTATTGACGATGAAACACAGAAATTGCATCGGAATTAAATACAAAAGGCACAATGCCGACTTAAGTACAAGAAATCTGACTCTTCTTACTGTCTAAGTTTGATCCATTCCTGTGACACTAGTTATGGATTCCGATGCTTCACTTCAGCTCTACTGTATCCCGCTGACCTTCTTATTGACGATGAAACACAGAAATTGCATCGGAATTAAATACAAAAGGCTCAATGCCGATTTAAGTACAAGAAAACTGACTCTTCTTACTGTCTATGTTTTGAACCATTCCTGTGACACTAGATATAGATGCCGATGCTTCACTTCAGGTTTACTGTATCCCTCTGACCTTCTTATTGACGGTGAAACACAGAAATTGCATCGGAATTAAATACAAAAAGCACAATGCCGACTTAAGTACAAGAAAACTGTCTCTTCTTACTGCCTATGTTTTGAACCATTCCTGTGACACTAGTTATAGATTCCGATGCCTCACTTCTGGTTTACTGTATCCCTCTGATCTTCTTATTGACGATGAAACACAGAAATTGCATCGGAATTAAATACAAAAGGCACAATACCGACTGAAGTACAAGAAAACTGACTCTTCTTACTGTCTAAGTTTGATCCATTCCTGTGACACTAGTTATAGATTCCGATGCTTCACTTCAGCTCTACTGTATCCCGCTGACCTTCTTATTGACGATGAAACACAGAAATTGCATCGGAATTAAATACAAAAGGCTCAATGCCGATTTAAGTACAAGAAAACTGACTCTTCTTACTGTCTATGATTTGAACCATTCCTGTGACACTAGTTATTGATTCCGATGCTTCACTTTAGGTTTACTGAATCCCTCTGACCTTCTTATTGACGATTAAACATAGAAATTATATCGGATTTAAATAGAAAAGGAACAATGCCGACTTAAGTACAAGAAAACTGACTCTTCTTACTGTCTATGTTTTGAACCATTCCTGTGACACTAGATATAGATGTCGATGCTTCACTTCAGGTTTACTGTATCCCTCTGACCTTCTTATTGATGATGAAACACAGAAATTGCATCGGAATTAAATAGAAAAGGCCCAATGCCGAATTAAGTACAAGAAAACTGACTCTTCTTACTGTCTATGTTTTGAACCATTCCTGCGACACTAAATATTTATTCCGATGCTTCACTTCAGGTTTACAGTGTCTCTCTGACGTTCTTATTGACGGCGAAACACAGAAATTGCATCGGAATTAAATACAAAAAGCACAATGCCGACTTAAGTACACGAAAACTGTCTCTTCTTACTGTCTATGTTTTGAACCATTCATGTGACACTAGTTATAGATTCCGATGCTTCACTACAAGTTTTCTGTATCCCTCCGACCTTCTTATTGACGATGAAACACAGAAATTGCATCGGATTTAAATACAAAAGGCACAATGCCGACTTAAGTACAAGAAAACTGACTCTTCTTACTGTCTATGTTTTGAACCATTCCTGTTACACTAGTTATAGATTCCGATGCTTCACTTCAGGTTTACTGTATCCCTCTGACCTTCTTATTGACGATGAAACACAGAAATTGCATCTGAATTAAATACAAAAGGCACAATGCCGACTCAAGTACAAGAAGGCTGGCTCTTCATACTGTCTATGTTTTGAACCTTTCCTGTGAGACCGGTTTTAGTTTCCGATGCTTCACTTCAGGTTTACTGTATCGCATGGAACTTCTTACTGACGACGAAACACAGAAATTGCATCGGAATTAAATACAAAAGGCACAATGCCGACATGTGTACAAGAAAACTGACTCTTCTTACTGTCTATGTATTGAACCATTCCTGTGACACTAGTTATAGACTCCGATGCTTCACTTCAGGTTTACTGTATCCCTCTGACCTTATATTGACGATAAAACACAGAGATTGCATCGGAATTAAATACAAAAGGCACAATGCCGACTTATGTACAAGAAAACTGACTCTTCTGACTGTCTATGTTTTGAACCATTCCTGTGACACTAGTTATAGATTCTGCTGCTTCACTTTAGGTTTACTTTACCCTCTGACCTTATATTGACGATGAAACACAAAGATTGCATCGGAAATAAATACAAAAGGTTCAGTGCCGGCTTAAGTACAAGAAGACTGTCTCATCTTACTCTCTATGTTTTGAACCATTCCTGTGACACTAATTATAGATGCCGATGCTTCACTTCAAGTTTACTGTATCCCTCTGACCTTCTTATAGACGATGAAACACAGAAATCTCATCGGAATTAAAAAAAAAAAGCACAATGCCTACTTAAGTTCAAGAAAACTGACTCTTCTTACTGCCTTAGATTTGAACCATACCTGTGACACTAGTTATAGATCCCGATGCTTCACTTCAGGTTTACTGTATCCCTCTGACCTTCTTATTGACGATGAAACACAGAAATTGCATCGGAATTAAATAGAAAAGGCACAATGCCGAATTAAGTACAAGAAAACTGACTCTTCTTACTGTCTATGTTTTGAACCATTCCTGTGACACTAGTTATAGATTCCGATGCTTCACTTCCGATTTACTATATCCCACTGACCTTCTTATTGACGATGAAACACAGAAATTGCATCGGAATTAAATACAAAAGGCCCAATGCTGAGTTATGTACAAGATAACTCACTCTTCTTACTGTCTATTTGTTGAACCATTCATGTGACACTAGTTTTAGATTCCGATGCTTCACTTCAGGTTAACTGTATCCCTCTGACCTTCTTATTGACGATGAATCACAGAAATTGCATCTGAATTAAATACAAAAGGCACAATGCCAACTTAAGTACAAGAAAACTGACTCTTCTTACTGTCTATGTTTTGAACCATTCCTGTGACACTAGTTAGAGATTCCGGTGCTTCACTTCAGGTTTACTGTATCCCTCTGACCTTCTTATTGACGATGAAACACAGAAATTGCATCGGAATTAAATACAAAAGGCTCAATGCCGACTTATGTACAAGAAAACTGACTCTTCTTACTGTCTATGTTTTGATCCATTCCTGTGACACTAGTTATAGATTCCGATGCTTCACTTCAGGTTTACTGTATCCCTCTGACCTTCTTATTGACGATGAAACACAGAAATTGCATCGGAATTAAATACAAAAGGCACAATGCCGACTTAAGTACAAGAAAACTGACTCTTCTTACTGTCTATGTTTTGAACCATTCCTGTGACACTAATTATAGATTCCGAAGTTTCACTTCCGGTTTACTGTATCCCACTGACCTTCTTATTGACGATGAAACACAGAAATTGCATCGGAATTAAATACAAAAGGCCCAATGCTGACTTATGTACAAGATAACTGACTCTTCTTATTGTCTATGAGTTGAACCATTCATGTGACACTAGTTATAGATTCCGATGCTTCACTTTAGGTTTACTGTATCCCTCTGACCTTCTTATTGACGATGAATCACAGAAATTGCATCTGAATTAAATACAAAAGGCACAATGCCGACTTAAGTACAAGAACACTGACTCTTCTTACTGTCTATGTTTTGAACCATTCCTGTGACACTAGTTATAGACTCCGATGCTTCACTTCTGGTTTACTGTATCCCTCTGATCTTCTTATTGACGATGAAACACAGAAATTGCATCGGAATTAAATACAAAAGGCACAATGCCGACTTAAGTACAAGAAATCTGACTCTTCTTACTGTCTAAGTTTGATCCATTCCTGTGACACTAGTTATGGATTCCGATGCTTCACTTCAGCTCTACTGTATCCCGCTGACCTTCTTATTGACGATGAAACACAGAAATTGCATCGGAATTAAATACAAAATTCTCAATGCCGATTTAAGTACAAGAAAACTGACTCTTCTTACTGTCTATGTTTTGAACCATTCCTGTGACACTAGATAGATGCCGATTGCTTCACTTCAGGTTTACTGTATCCCTCTGACCTTCTTATTGACGGTGAAACACAGAAATTGCATCGGAATTAAATACAAAAAGCACAATGCCGACTTAAGTACAAGAAAACTGTCTCTTCTTACTGCCTATGTTTTGAACCATTCCTGTGACACTAGTTATAGATTCCGATGCCTCACTTCTGGTTTACTGTATCCCTCTGATCTTCTTATTGACGATGAAACACAGAAATTGCATCGGAATTAAATACAAAAGGCACAATACCGACTGAAGTACAAGAAAACTGACTCTTCTTACTGTCTAAGTTTGATCCATTCCTGTGACACTAGTTATAGATTCCGATGCTTCACTTCAGCTCTACTGTATCCCGCTGACCTTCTTATTGACGATGAAACACAGAAATTGCATCGGAATTAAATACAAAAGGCTCAATGCCGATTTAAGTACAAGAAAACTGACTCTTCTTACTGTCTATGATTTGAACCATTCCTGTGACACTAGTTATTGATTCCGATGCTTCACTTTAGGTTTACTGAATCCCTCTGACCTTCTTATTGACGATTAAACATAGAAATTATATCGGATTTAAATAGAAAAGGAACAATGCCGACTTAAGTACAAGAAAACTGACTCTTCTTACTGTCTATGTTTTGAACCATTCCTGTGACACTAGATATAGATGTCGATGCTTCACTTCAGGTTTACTGTATCCCTCTGACCTTCTTATTGATGATGAAACACAGAAATTGCATCGGAATTAAATAGAAAAGGCCCAATGCCGAATTAAGTACAAGAAAACTGACTCTTCTTACTGTCTATGTTTTGAACCATTCCTGCGACACTAAATATTTATTCCGATGCTTCACTTCAGGTTTACAGTGTCTCTCTGACGTTCTTATTGACGGCGAAACACAGAAATTGCATCGGAATTAAATACAAAAAGCACAATGCCGACTTAAGTACACGAAAACTGTCTCTTCTTACTGTCTATGTTTTGAACCATTCATGTGACACTAGTTATAGATTCCGATGCTTCACTACAAGTTTTCTGTATCCCTCCGACCTTCTTATTGACGATGAAACACAGAAATTGCATCGGATTTAAATACAAAAGGCACAATGCCGACTTAAGTACAAGAAAACTGACTCTTCTTACTGTCTATGTTTTGAACCATTCCTGTTACACCTAGTTATAGATTCCGATGCTTCACTTCAGGTTTACTGTATCCCTCTGACCTTCTTATTGACGATGAAACACAGAAATTGCATCTGAATTAAATACAAAAAGGCACAATGCCGACTCAAGTACAAGAAGGCTGGCTCTTCATACTGTCTATGTTTTGAACCTTTCCTGTGAGACCGGTTTTAGTTTCCGATGCTTCACTTCAGGTTTACTGTATCGCATGGAACTTCTTACTGACGACGAAACACAGAAATTGCATCGGAATTAAATACAAAAGGCACAATGCCCGACATGTGTACAAGAAAACTGACTCTTCTTACTGTCTATGTATTGAACCATTCCTGTGACACTAGTTATAGACTCCGATGCTTCACTTCAGGTTTACTGTATCCCTCTGACCTTATATTGACGATAAAACACAGAGATTGCATCGGAATTAAATACAAAAGGCACAATGCCGACTTATGTACAAGAAAACTGACTCTTCTGACTGTCTATGTTTTGAACCATTCCTGTGACACTAGTTATAGATTCTGCTGCTTCACTTTAGGTTTACTTTACCCTCTGACCTTATATTGACGATGAAACACAAATTGCACGGAAATAAATACAAAAGGTTCAATGCCGACTTAAGTACAAGAAGACTGTCTCATCTTACTCTCTATGTTTTGAACCATTCCTGTGACACTAATTATAGATGCCGATGCTTCACTTCAAGTTTACTGTATCCCTCTGACCTTCTTATAGACGATGAAACACAGAAATCGCATCGGAATTAAAAAAAAAAGCACAATGCCTACTTAAGTTCAAGAAAACTGACTCTTCTTACTGCCTTAGATTTGAACCATACCTGTGACACTAGTTATAGATCCCGATGCTTCACTTCAGGTTTACTGTATCCCTCTGACCTTCTTATTGACGATGAAACACAGAATATGCATCGGAATTAAATAGAAAAGGCACAATGCCGAATTAAGTACAAGAAAACTGACTCTTCTTACTGTCTATGTTTTGAACCATTCCTGTGACACTAGTTATAGATTCCGATGCTTCACTTCCGATTTACTATATCCCACTGACCTTCTTATTGACGATGAAACACAGAAATTGCATCGGAATTAAATACAAAAGGCCCAATGCTGAGTTATGTACAAGATAACTCACTCTTGTTACTGTCTATTTGTTGAACCATTCATGTGACACTAGTTTTAGATTCCGATGCTTCACTTCAGGTTAACTGTATCCCTCTGACCTTCTTATTGACGATGAATCACAGAAATTGCATCTGAATTAAATACAAAAGGCACAATGCCAACTTAAGTACAAGAAAACTGACTCTTCTTACTGTCTATGTTTTGAACCATTCCTGTGACACTAGTTATAGATTCCGGTGCTTCACTTCAGGTTTACTGTATCCCTCTGACCTTCTTATTGACGATGAAACACAGAAATTGCATCGGAATTAAATACAAAAGGCTCAATGCCGACTTATGTACAAGAAAACTGACTCTTCTTACTGTCTATGTTTTGATCCATTCCTGTGACACTAGTTATAGATTCCGATGCTTCACTTCAGGTTTACTGTATCCCTCTGACCATCTTATTGACGATGAAACACAGAAATTGCATCGGAATTAAATACAAAAGGCACAATGCCGACTTAAGTACAAGAAAACTGACTCTTCTTACTGTCTATGTTTTGAACCATTCCTGTGACACTAGTTATAGATTCCGAAGCTTCACTTCCGGTTTACTGTATCCCACTGACCTTCTTATTGACGATGAAACACAGAAATTGCATCGGAATTAAATACAAAAGGCCCAATGCTGACTTATGTACAAGATAACTGACTCTTCTTATTGTCTATGAGTTGAACCATTCATGTGACACTAGTTATAGATTCCGATGCTTCACTTTAGGTTTACTGTATCCCTCTGACCTTCTTATTGACGATGAATCACAGAAATTGCATCTGAATTAAATACAAAAGGCACAATGCCGACTTAAGTACAAGAACACTGACTCTTCTTACTGTCTATGTTTTGAACCATTCTTGTGACACTAGTTATAGACTCCGATGCTTCACTTCTGGTTTACTGTATCCCTCTGATCTTCTTATTGACGATGAAACACAGAAATTGCATCGGAATTAAATACAAAAGGCACAATGCCGACTTAAGTACAAGAAAACTGACTCTTCTTACTGTCTAAGTTTGATCCATTCCTGTGACACTAGTTATGGATTCCGATGCTTCACTTCAGCTCTACTGTATCCCGCTGACCTTCTTATTGACGATGAAACACAGAAATTGCATCGGAATTAAATACAAAAGGCTCAATGCCGATTTAAGTACAAGAAAACTGACTCTTCTTAATGTCTATGTTTTGAACCATTCCTGTGACACTAGATATAGATGCCGGTGCTTCACTTCAGGTTTACTGTATCCCTCTGACCTTCTTATTGACGGTGAAACACAGAAATTGCATCGGAATTAAATACAAAAAGCACAATGCCGACTTAAGTACAAGAAAACTGTCTCTTCTTACTGCCTATGTTTTGAACCATTCCTGTGACACTAGTTATAGATTCCGATGCTTCACTTCTGGTTTACTGTATCCCTCTGATCTTCTTATTGACGATGAAACACAGAAATTGCATCGGAATTAAATACAAAAGGCACAATACCGACTTAAGTACAAGAAAACTGACTCTTCTTACTGTCTAAGTTTGATCCATTCCTGTGACACTAGTTATAGATTCCGATGCTTCACTTCAGCTCTACTGTATCCCGCTGACCTTCTTATTGACGATGAAACACAGAAATTGCATCGGAATGAAATACAAAAGGCTCAATGCCGATTTAAGTACAAGAAAACTGACTCTTCTTACTGTCTATGATTTGAACCATTCCTGTGACACTAGTTATTGATTCCGATGCTTCACTTTAGGTTTACTGAATCCCTCTGACCTTCATATTGACGATTAAACATAGAAATTATATCGGATTTAAATAGAAAAGGAACAATGCCGACTTAAGTACAAGAAAACTGACTCTTCTTACTGTCTATGTTTTGAACCATTCCTGTGACACTAGATATAGATGTCGATGCTTCACTTCAGGTTTACTGTATCCCTCTGACCTTCTTATTGATGATGAAACACAGAAATTGCATCGGAATTAAATAGAAAAGGCCCAATGCCGAATTAAGTACAAGAAAACTGACTCTTCTTACTGTCTATGTTTTGAACCATTCCTGCGACACTAAATATTTATTCCGATGCTTCACTTCAGGTTTACAGTGTCTCTCTGACGTTCGTATTGACGGCGAAACACAGAAATTGCATCGGAATTAAATACAAAAAGCACAATGCCGACTTAAGTACACGAAAACTGTCTCTTCTTACTGTCTATGTTTTGAACCATTCATGTGACACTAGTTATAGATTCCGATGCTTCACTTCAGGTTTACTGTATCCCTCTGACCTTCTTATTGACGATGAAACGCAGAAATCGCATCTGAATTAAAAAAAAAGCACAATGCCAACTTAAGTACCAGAAAACTGACTCTTCTTAAGGTCTATATTTTGAACCATGCATGTGACACTAGTAATAGATTCCGATGCTTCACTAAATGTTTTCTGTATCCCTCCGACCTTCTTATTGACGATGAAACACAGAAATTGCATCAGATTTAAATACAAAAGGCACAATGCCAACTTAAGTACAAGAAAACTGACTCTTCTTAGTGTCTATGTTTTGAACCATTCCTGTGACACCAGTTATAGATTCCGATGCTTCACTTCAGGTTTACTGTATCCCTCTGACCTTCTTATTGACGATGAATCACAGAAATAGCATCGGAATTAAATACAAAAGACACAACGCCGACTTATGTACAAGAAAACTGACTCTTCTCACTGTCTATGTTTTGAACCATTTCTGTGACACTAGTTATAGATTCCGATGCTTCACTTCCGGTTTACTGTATCCCACTGACATTCGTATTGACGATGAAACACAGAAATTGCATTGGAATTAAATACAAACGGCCCAATGCTGAGTTATGTACAAGATAACTGACTCTTCTTACTGTCTATGTGTTGAACCATTCATGTGACACTAGTTATAGATTCCGATGCTTCACTTCAGGTTTACTGTATCCCTCTGACCTTCTTATTGACGATGAATCACAGAAATTGCATCTGAATTAAATACAAAAGGCACAATTCCAACTTAAGTACAAGAAAACTGACTCTTCTTACTGTCTATGTTTTGAACCATTCCTGTGACACTAGTTATAGATTCCGATGCTTCACTTCCGGTTTACTGTATCCCACTGACCTTCTTATTGACGATGAAACATAGAAATTGCATCGGAATTAAATACAAAAGGCCCAATGCTGAGTTATGTACAAGATAACTGACTCTTCTTACTGTCTATGTGTTGAACCATTCATGTGACACTAGTTATAGATTCCGATGCTTCACTTCAGGTTTACTGTATCCCTCTGACCTTCTTATTGACGATGAATCACAGAAATTGCATCTGAATTAAATACAAAAGACACAATGCCAACTTAAGTACAAGAAAACTGACTCTTCTTACTGTCTATGTTTTGAACCATTCCTGTGACACTAGTTATAGATTCCGATGCTTCACTTCAGGTTTACTGTATCCCTCTGACCTTCTTATTGACGATGAAACACAGAAATTGCATCGGAATTAAATACAAAAGGCACAATGCCGACTTAAGTACAAGAAAACTGACGCTTCTTACTGTCTAAATTTTGATGTATTCCTTCGACACTAGTTATAGATTCCGATGCTTCACTTCAGCTCTACTGTATCCCTCTGACCATCTTATTGACGATGAAACACAGAAATTGCATCGGAATTAAATACAAAAGGCTCAATGCCGATTTAAGTACAGGAAAACTGACTCTTCTTATTGTCTATGTTTTGAACCATTCCTGTAACACTAGTTATCGATTCCGATGCTTCACTTCAGGTTTACTGTATCCCTCTGACCTTCGTATTGACGATGAAACACAGAAATTGCATTGGAAATAAATACATAAGGCACAATGCCGACTTAAGTACAAGATAACTGACTCTTCTTGCTGTCTATGTTTTGAACCATTCATGTGACACTAGTTATAGATTCCGATGGTTCACTTCAGGTTCACTGTATCCCTCCGGCCTTCTTATTGACGATGAAACACAGAAATTGCATCGGAATTAAATACAAAAGGCACAATGCCGACTTAAGTACAAGAAAACTGACTATTCTTACTGACTATGTTTTGAACCATTCCTGTGACACTAGCTATAGATTCCGATGCTTCACTTTAGGTTTACTGTATCCCTCTGACCTTCTTATTGACGAAGGATTACAGAAATTGCATCGGAATTCAATACAAAAGGCACAATGCCGACTTAAGTTCAAGAAAACTGACTCTTCTTACTGGCTATGATTTGAACCATTCCTGTGACAGTAGTTATAGATTCCGATGCTTCACTGCAGGTTTACTGTATCCCTCTGACCTTCTTATTGACGATGAAACACAGAAATTGCATCGGAATTAAATACAAAAGGCACAATACCGACTTAAGTACAAGAAAACTGACTCTTCTTACTGTCTAAGTTTGATCCATTCCTGTGACACTAGTTATAGATTCCGATGCTTCACTTCAGCTCTACTGTATCCCGCTGACCTTCTTATTGACGATGAAACACAGAAATTGCATCGGAATTAAATACAAAAGGCTCAATGCCGATTTAAGTACAAGAAAACTGACTCTTCTTACTGTCTATGATTTGAACCATTCCTGTGACACTAGTTATTGATTCCGATGCTTCACTTTAGGTTTACTGAATCCCTCTGACCTTCATATTGACGATTAAACATAGAAATTATATCGGATTTAAATAGAAAAGGAACAATGCCGACTTAAGTACAAGAAAACTGACTCTTCTTACTGTCTATGTTTTGAACCATTTCTGTGACACTAGATATAGATGTCGATGCTTCACTTCAGGTTTACTGTATCCCTCTGACCTTCTTATTGATGACGAAACACAGAAATTGCATCGGAATTAAATAGAAATGGCCCAATGCCGAATTAAGTACAAGAAAACTGACTCTTCTTACTGTCTATGTTTTGAACCATTCCTGCGACACTAAATATTTATTCCGATGCTTCACTTCAGGTTTACAGTGTCTCTCTGACGTTCTTATTGACGGCGAAACACAGAAATTGCATCAGAATTAAATACAAAAAGCACAATGCCGACTTAAGTACACGAAAACTGTCTCTTCTTACTGTCTATGTTTTGAACCATTCATGTGACACTAGTTATAGATTCCGATGCTTCACTTCAGGTTTACTGTATCCCTCTGACCTTCTTATTGACGATGAAACGCAGAAATCGCATCTGAATTAAAAAAAAAGCACAATGCCTACTTAAGTACCAGAAAACTGACTCTTCTTAAGGTCTATATTTTGAACCATTCATGTGACACTAGTAATAGATTCCGATGCTTCACTACAAGTTTTCTGTATCCCTCCGACCTTCTTATTGACGATGAAACACAGAAATTGCATCGGATATAAATACAAAAGGCACAATGCCGACTTAAGTACAAGAAAACTGACTCTTCTTACTGTCTATGTTTTGAACCATTCCTGTGACACTAGTTATAGATTCCGATGCTTCACTTCCGGTTTACTTTATCCCACTGACCTTCTTATTGACGATGAATCACAGAAATTGCATCTGAATTAAATACAAAAGGCACAATGCCAACTTAAGTACAAGAAAACTGACTCTTCTTAGTGTCTATGTTTTGAACCATTCCTGTGACACTAGTTATAGATTCCGATGCTTCACTTCAGGTTTACTGTATCCCTCTGACCTTCTTATTGACGATGAATCACAGAAATAGCATCGGAATTAAATACAAAAGACACAACGCCGACTTATGTACAAGAAAACTGACTCTTCTCACTGTCTATGTTTTGAACCATTCCTGTGACACTAGTTATAGATTCCGATGCTTCACTTCCGGTTTACTGTATCCCACTGACCTTCTTATTGACGATGAAATACAGAAATTGCATCGGAATTAAATACAAAAGGCCCAATGCTGAGTTATGTACAAGATAACTGACTCTTCTTACTGTCTGTGTGTTGAACCATTCATGTGACACTAGTTATAGATTCCGATGCTTCACTTCAGGTTTACTGTATCCCTCTGACCTTCTTATTGACGATGAATCACAGAAATTGCATCTGAATTAAATACAAAAGACACAATGCCAACTTAAGTACAAGAAAACTAACTCTTCTTACTGTGTATGTTTTGAACCATTCCTGTGACACTAGTTATAGATTCCGATGCTTCACTTCAGGTTTACTGTATCCCTCTGACCTTCTTATTGACGATGAAACACAGAAATTGCATCGGAATTAAATACAAAAGGCACAATGCCGACTTAAGTACAAGAAAACTGACTCTTCCTACTGTCTAAATTTTGATGTATTCCTTCGACACTAGTTATAGATTCCGATGCTTCACTTCAGCTCTACTGTGTCCCTCTGACCATCTTATTGACGATGAAACACAGAAATTGCATCGGAATTAAATACAAAAGGCTCAATGCCGATTTAAGTACAGGAAAACTGACTCTTCTTATTGTCTATGTTTTGAACCATTCCTGTAACACTAGTTATCGATTCCGATGCTTCACTTCAGGTTTACTGTATCCCTCTGACCTTCGTATTGACGATGAAACACAGAAATTGCATTGGAAATAAATACATAAGGCACAATGCCGACTTAAGTACAAGATAACTGACTCTTCTTGCTGTCTATGTTTTGAACCATTCATGTGACACTAGTTATAGATTCCGATGGTTCACTTCAGGTTCACTGTATCCCTCCGGCCTTCTTATTGACGATGAAACACAGAAATTGCATCGGAATTAAATACAAAAGGCACAATGCCGACTTAAGTACAAGAAAACTGACTCTTCTTACTGACTATGTTTTGAACCATTCCTGTGACACTAGCTATAGATTCCGATGCTTCACTTCAGGTTTACTGTATCCCTCTGACCTTCTTATTGACGAAGGATTACAGAAATTGCATCGGAATTCAATACAAAAGGCACAATGCCGACTTAAGTTCAAGAAAACTGACTCTTCTTTTTGGCTATGATTTGAACCATTCCTTTGACAGTAGTTATAGATTCCGATGCTTCACTTCGGGTTTACTGTATCCCTCTGACCTTCTTATTGACGATGAAACACAGAAATTGCATCGGAATTAAATACAAAAGGCTCAATGCCGATTTAAGTACAGGAAAACTGACTCTTCTTATTGTCCATGTTTTGAACCATTCCTGTAACACTAGTTATCGATTCCGATGCTTCACTTCAGGTTTACTGTATCCCTCTGACCTTCGTATTGACGATGAAACACAGAAATTGCATTGGAAATAAATACATAAGGCACAATGCCGACTTAAGTACAAGATAACTGACTCTTCTTGCTGTCTATGTTTTGAACCATTCATGTGACACTAGTTATAGATTCCGATGTTTCACTTCAGGATCACTGTATCCCTCCGGCCTTCTTATTGACGATGAAACACAGAAATTGCATCGGAATTAAATACAAAAGGCACAATGCCGACTTAAGTACAAGAAAACTGACTCTTCTTACTGACTATGTTTTGAACCATTCCTGTGACACTAGCTATAGATTCCGATGCTTCACTTCAGGTTTACTGTATCCCTCTGACCTTCTTATTCACGAAGGATTACAGAAATTGCATCGGAATTCAATACAAAAGGCACAATGCCGACTTAAGTTCAAGAAAACTGACTCTTCTTACTGGCTATGATTTGAACCATTCCTGTGACAGTAGTTATAGATTCCGATGCTTCACTTCAGGTTTACTGTATCCCTCTGACCTTCTTATTGACGATGAAACACAGAAATTGCATCGGAATTAAATACAAAAGGCACAATGCCGACTTAAGTACAAGAAAACTGACTCTTCTTACTGTCTATGATTTGAACCATTCCTGTGACACTAGTTATAGATTCCGATGCTTCACTTCCGGTTTACTGTATCCCACTGACCTACTTATTGACGATGAAACACAGAAATGGCATCGGAAATAAATACAAAAGGCCCAATGCTGAGTTATGTACAAGATAATTGACTCTTCTTACTGTCTATGTGTTGAACCATTCATGTGACACTAGTTATAGATTCCGATACTTCACTTCAGGTTTACTGTATCCCTCTGACCTTCTTACTGACGATGAATCACAGAAATTACATCTGAATTAAATGCAAAAGGAACAATGCCAACTTAAATACAAGAAAACTGACTCTTCTTACTGTCTATGTTTTGAACCATTCCTGTGACACTAGTTATAGATTCCGATGCTTCACTTCCGCTTTACTGTATCCCACTGACCTTCTTATTGACGATGAAACACAGAAATTGCATCGGAATTAAATACAAAATGCCCAATGCTGAGTTATGTACAAGATAACTGACTCTTCTTACTGTCTATGTGTTGAACCATTCATGTGGCACTAGTTATAGATTCTGATGATTCACTTCAGGTTTACTGTATCCCTCTGACCTTCTTATTGACGATGAATCACAGAAATTGCATCTGAATTAAATACAAAAGGCACAATGCCAACTTAAGTACAAGAAAACTGACTCTTCTTAGTGTCTATGTTTTGAACCATTCCTGTGACACTAGTTATAGATTCCGATGCTTCACTTCAGGTTTACTGTATCCCTCTGACCTTCTTATTGACGATGAATCACAGAAATAGCATCGGAATTAAATACAAAAGACACAACGCCGACTTATGTACAAGAAAACTGACTCTTCTCACTGTCTATGTTTTGAACCATTCCTGTGACACTAGTTATAGATTCCGATGCTTCACTTCCGGTTTACTGTATCCCACTGACCTTCTTATTGACGATGAAATACAGAAATTGCATCGGAATTAAATACAAAAGGCCCAATGCTGAGTTATGTACAAGATAACTGACTCTTCTTACTGTCTATGTTTTGAACCATTCCTGTGACACTAGTTATAGATTCCGATGCTTCACTTCCGGTTTACTGTATCCCACTGACATTCGTATTGACGATGAAACACAGAAATTGCATTGGAATTAAATACAAACGGCCCAATGCTGAGTTATGTACAAGATAACTGACTCTTCTTACTGTCTATGTGTTGAACCATTCATGTGACACTAGTTATAGATTCCGATGCTTCACTTCAGGTTTACTGTATCCCTCTGACCTTCTTATTGACGATGAATCACAGAAATTGCATCTGAATTAAATACAAAAGGCACAATTCCAACTTAAGTACAAGAAAACTGACTCTTCTTACTGTCTATGTTTTGAACCATTCCTGTGACACTAGTTATAGATTCCGATGCTTCACTTCCGGTTTACTGTATCCCACTGACCTTCTTATTGACGATGAAACATAGAAATTGCATCGGAATTAAATACAAAAGGCCCAATGCTGAGTTATGTACAAGATAACTGACTCTTCTTACTGTCTATGTGTTGAACCATTCATGTGACACTAGTTATAGATTCCGATGCTTCACTTCAGGTTTACTGTATCCCTCTGACCTTCTTATTGACGATGAATCACAGAAATTGCATCTGAATTAAATACAAAAGACACAATGCCAACTTAAGTACAAGAAAACTGACTCTTCTTACTGTCTATGTTTTGAACCATTCCTGTGACACTAGTTATAGATTCCGATGCTTCACTTCAGGTTTACTGTATCCCTCTGACCTTCTTATTGACGATGAAACACAGAAATTGCATCGGAATTAAATACAAAAGGCACAATGCCGACTTAAGTACAAGAAAACTGACGCTTCTTACTGTCTAAATTTTGATGTATTCCTTCGACACTAGTTATAGATTCCGATGCTTCACTTCAGCTCTACTGTATCCCTCTGACCATCTTATTGACGATGAAACACAGAAATTGCATCGGAATTAAATACAAAAGGCTCAATGCCGATTTAAGTACAGGAAAACTGACTCTTCTTATTGTCTATGTTTTGAACCATTCCTGTAACACTAGTTATCGATTCCGATGCTTCACTTCAGGTTTACTGTATCCCTCTGACCTTCGTATTGACGATGAA
This sequence comes from Schistocerca americana, assembly GCF_021461395.2. Lineage (NCBI taxonomy): Eukaryota > Metazoa > Arthropoda > Insecta > Orthoptera > Acrididae > Schistocerca > Schistocerca americana. The sequence continues at coordinate 229,028,224 of NC_060127.1, read as the reverse complement.
ACACAGAAATTGCATTGGAAATAAATACATAAGGCACAATGCCGACTTAAGTACAAGATAACTGACTCTTCTTGCTGTCTATGTTTTGAACCATTCATGTGACACTAGTTATAGATTCCGATGGTTCACTTCAGGTTCACTGTATCCCTCCGGCCTTCTTATTGACGATGAAACACAGAAATTGCATCGGAATTAAATACAAAAGGCACAATGCCGACTTAAGTACAAGAAAACTGACTATTCTTACTGACTATGTTTTGAACCATTCCTGTGACACTAGCTATAGATTCCGATGCTTCACTTTAGGTTTACTGTATCCCTCTGACCTTCTTATTGACGAAGGATTACAGAAATTGCATCGGAATTCAATACAAAAGGCACAATGCCGACTTAAGTTCAAGAAAACTGACTCTTCTTACTGGCTATGATTTGAACCATTCCTGTGACAGTAGTTATAGATTCCGATGCTTCACTGCAGGTTTACTGTATCCCTCTGACCTTCTTATTGACGATGAAACACAGAAATTGCATCGGAATTAAATACAAAAGGCACAATACCGACTTAAGTACAAGAAAACTGACTCTTCTTACTGTCTAAGTTTGATCCATTCCTGTGACACTAGTTATAGATTCCGATGCTTCACTTCAGCTCTACTGTATCCCGCTGACCTTCTTATTGACGATGAAACACAGAAATTGCATCGGAATTAAATACAAAAGGCTCAATGCCGATTTAAGTACAAGAAAACTGACTCTTCTTACTGTCTATGATTTGAACCATTCCTGTGACACTAGTTATTGATTCCGATGCTTCACTTTAGGTTTACTGAATCCCTCTGACCTTCTTATTGACGATTAAACATAGAAATTATATCGGATTTAAATAGAAAAGGAACAATGCCGACTTAAGTACAAGAAAACTGACTCTTCTTACTGTCTATGTTTTGAACCATTTCTGTGACACTAGATATAGATGTCGATGCTTCACTTCAGGTTTACTGTATCCCTCTGACCTTCTTATTGATGACGAAACACAGAAATTGCATCGGAATTAAATAGAAATGGCCCAATGCCGAATTAAGTACAAGAAAACTGACTCTTCTTACTGTCTATGTTTTGAACCATTCCTGCGACACTAAATATTTATTCCGATGCTTCACTTCAGGTTTACAGTGTCTCTCTGACGTTCTTATTGACGGCGAAACACAGAAATTGCATCAGAATTAAATACAAAAAGCACAATGCCGACTTAAGTACACGAAAACTGTCTCTTCTTACTGTCTATGTTTTGAACCATTCATGTGACACTAGTTATAGATTCCGATGCTTCACTTCAGGTTTACTGTATCCCTCTGACCTTCTTATTGACGATGAAACGCAGAAATCGCATCTGAATTAAAAAAAAAGCACAATGCCTACTTAAGTACCAGAAAACTGACTCTTCTTAAGGTCTATATTTTGAACCATTCATGTGACACTAGTAATAGATTCCGATGCTTCACTACAAGTTTTCTGTATCCCTCCGACCTTCTTATTGACGATGAAACACAGAAATTGCATCGGATATAAATACAAAAGGCACAATGCCGACTTAAGTACAAGAAAACTGACTCTTCTTACTGTCTATGTTTTGAACCATTCCTGTGACACTAGTTATAGATTCCGATGCTTCACTTCCGGTTTACTTTATCCCACTGACCTTCTTATTGACGATGAATCACAGAAATTGCATCTGAATTAAATACAAAAGGCACAATGCCAACTTAAGTACAAGAAAACTGACTCTTCTTAGTGTCTATGTTTTGAACCATTCCTGTGACACTAGTTATAGATTCCGATGCTTCACTTCAGGTTTACTGTATCCCTCTGACCTTCTTATTGACGATGAATCACAGAAATAGCATCGGAATTAAATACAAAAGACACAACGCCGACTTATGTACAAGAAAACTGACTCTTCTCACTGTCTATGTTTTGAACCATTCCTGTGACACTAGTTATAGATTCCGATGCTTCACTTCCGGTTTACTGTATCCCACTGACCTTCTTATTGACGATGAAATACAGAAATTGCATCGGAATTAAATACAAAAGGCCCAATGCTGAGTTATGTACAAGATAACTGACTCTTCTTACTGTCTGTGTGTTGAACCATTCATGTGACACTAGTTATAGATTCCGATGCTTCACTTCAGGTTTACTGTATCCCTCTGACCTTCTTATTGACGATGAATCACAGAAATTGCATCGGAATTAAATACAAAAGACACAATGCCAACTTAAGTACAAGAAAACTAACTCTTCTTACTGTGTATGTTTTGAACCATTCCTGTGACACTAGTTATAGATTCCGATGCTTCACTTCAGGTTTACTGTATCCCTCTGACCTTCTTATTGACGATGAAACACAGAAATTGCATCGGAATTAAATACAAAAGGCACAATGCCGACTTAAGTACAAGAAAACTGACTCTTCCTACTGTCTAAATTTTGATGTATTCCTTCGACACTAGTTATAGATTCCGATGCTTCACTTCAGCTCTACTGTGTCCCTCTGACCATCTTATTGACGATGAAACACAGAAATTGCATCGGAATTAAATACAAAAGGCTCAATGCCGATTTAAGTACAGGAAAACTGACTCTTCTTATTGTCTATGTTTTGAACCATTCCTGTAACACTAGTTATCGATTCCGATGCTTCACTTCAGGTTTACTGTATCCCTCTGACCTTCGTATTGACGATGAAACACAGAAATTGCATTGGAAATAAATACATAAGGCACAATGCCGACTTAAGTACAAGATAACTGACTCTTCTTGCTGTCTATGTTTTGAACCATTCATGTGACACTAGTTATAGATTCCGATGGTTCACTTCAGGTTCACTGTATCCCTCCGGCCTTCTTATTGACGATGAAACACAGAAATTGCATCGGAATTAAATACAAAAGGCACAATGCCGACTTAAGTACAAGAAAACTGACTCTTCTTACTGACTATGTTTTGAACCATTCCTGTGACACTAGCTATAGATTCCGATGCTTCACTTCAGGTTTACTGTATCCCTCTGACCTTCTTATTGACGAAGGATTACAGAAATTGCATCGGAATTCAATACAAAAGGCACAATGCCGACTTAAGTTCAAGAAAACTGACTCTTCTTACTGGCTATGATTTGAACCATTCCTTTGACAGTAGTTATAGATTCCGATGCTTCACTTCGGGTTTACTGTATCCCTCTGACCTTCTTATTGACGATGAAACACAGAAATTGCATCGGAATTAAATACAAAAGGCTCAATGCCGATTTAAGTACAGGAAAACTGACTCTTCTTATTGTCCATGTTTTGAACCATTCCTGTAACACTAGTTATCGATTCCGATGCTTCACTTCAGGTTTACTGTATCCCTCTGACCTTCGTATTGACGATGAAACACAGAAATTGCATTGGAAATAAATACATAAGGCACAATGCCGACTTAAGTACAAGATAACTGACTCTTCTTGCTGTCTATGTTTTGAACCATTCATGTGACACTAGTTATAGATTCCGATGTTTCACTTCAGGATCACTGTATCCCTCCGGCCTTCTTATTGACGATGAAACACAGAAATTGCATCGGAATTAAATACAAAAGGCACAATGCCGACTTAAGTACAAGAAAACTGACTCTTCTTACTGACTATGTTTTGAACCATTCCTGTGACACTAGCTATAGATTCCGATGCTTCACTTCAGGTTTACTGTATCCCTCTGACCTTCTTATTCACGAAGGATTACAGAAATTGCATCGGAATTCAATACAAAAGGCACAATGCCGACTTAAGTTCAAGAAAACTGACTCTTCTTACTGGCTATGATTTGAACCATTCCTGTGACAGTAGTTATAGATTCCGATGCTTCACTTCAGGTTTACTGTATCCCTCTGACCTTCTTATTGACGATGAAACACAGAAATTGCATCGGAATTAAATACAAAAGGCACAATGCCGACTTAAGTACAAGAAAACTGACTCTTCTTACTGTCTATGATTTGAACCATTCCTGTGACACTAGTTATAGATTCCGATGCTTCACTTCCGGTTTACTGTATCCCACTGACCTACTTATTGACGATGAAACACAGAAATGGCATCGGAAATAAATACAAAAGGCCCAATGCTGAGTTATGTACAAGATAATTGACTCTTCTTACTGTCTATGTGTTGAACCATTCATGTGACACTAGTTATAGATTCCGATACTTCACTTCAGGTTTACTGTATCCCTCTGACCTTCTTACTGACGATGAATCACAGAAATTACATCTGAATTAAATGCAAAAGGAACAATGCCAACTTAAATACAAGAAAACTGACTCTTCTTACTGTCTATGTTTTGAACCATTCCTGTGACACTAGTTATAGATTCCGATGCTTCACTTCCGCTTTACTGTATCCCACTGACCTTCTTATTGACGATGAAACACAGAAATTGCATCGGAATTAAATACAAAATGCCCAATGCTGAGTTATGTACAAGATAACTGACTCTTCTTACTGTCTATGTGTTGAACCATTCATGTGGCACTAGTTATAGATTCTGATGATTCACTTCAGGTTTACTGTATCCCTCTGACCTTCTTATTGACGATGAATCACAGAAATTGCATCTGAATTAAATACAAAAGGCACAATGCCAACTTAAGTACAAGAAAACTGACTCTTCTTAGTGTCTATGTTTTGAACCATTCCTGTGACACTAGTTATAGATTCCGATGCTTCACTTCAGGTTTACTGTATCCCTCTGACCTTCTTATTGACGATGAATCACAGAAATAGCATCGGAATTAAATACAAAAGACACAACGCCGACTTATGTACAAGAAAACTGACTCTTCTCACTGTCTATGTTTTGAACCATTCCTGTGACACTAGTTATAGATTCCGATGCTTCACTTCCGGTTTACTGTATCCCACTGACCTTCTTATTGACGATGAAATACAGAAATTGCATCGGAATTAAATACAAAAGGCCCAATGCTGAGTTATGTACAAGATAACTGACTCTTCTTACTGTCTATGTGTTGAACCATTCATGTGACACTAGTTATAGATTCCGATGCTTCACTTCAGGTTTACTGTATCCCTCTGACCTTCTTATTGACGATGAATCACAGAAATTGCATCTGAATTAAATACAAAAGACACAATGCCAACTTAAGTACAAGAAAACTAACTCTTCTTACTGTGTATGTTTTGAACCATTCCTGTGACACTAGTTATAGATTCCGATGCTTCACTTCAGGTTTACTGTATCCCTCTGACCTTCTTATTGACGATGAAACACAGAAATTGCATCGGAATTAAATACAAAAGGCACAATGCCGACTTAAGTACAAGAAAACTGACTCTTCCTACTGTCTAAATTTTGATGTATTCCTTCGACACTAGTTATAGATTCCGATGCTTCACTTCAGCTCTACTGTGTCCCTCTGACCATCTTATTGACGATGAAACACAGAAATTGCATCGGAATTAAATACAAAAGGCTCAATGCCGATTTAAGTACAGGAAAACTGACTCTTCTTATTGTCTATGTTTTGAACCATTCCTGTAACACTAGTTATCGATTCCGATGCTTCACTTCAGGTTTACTGTATCCCTCTGACCTTCGTATTGACGATGAAACACAGAAATTGCATTGGAAATAAATACATAAGGCACAATGCCGACTTAAGTACAAGATAACTGACTCTTCTTGCTGTCTATGTTTCGAACCATTCATGTGACACTAGTTATAGATTCCGATGGTTCACTTCAGGTTCACTGTATCCCTCCGGCCTTCTTATTGACGATGAAACACAGAAATTGCATCGGAATTAAATACAAAAGGCACAATGCCGACTTAAGTACAAGAAAACTGACTCTTCTTACTGACTATGTTTTGAACCATTCCTGTGACACTAGCTATAGATTCCGATGCTTCACTTCAGGTTTACTGTATCCCTCTGACCTTCTTATTGACGAAGGATTACAGAAATTGCATCGGAATTCAATACAAAAGGCACAATGCCGACTTAAGTTCAAGAAAACTGACTCTTCTTACTGGCTATGATTTGAACCATTCCTTTGACAGTAGTTATAGATTCCGATGCTTCACTTCGGGTTTACTGTATCCCTCTGACCTTCTTATTGACGATGAAACACAGAAATTGCATCGGAATTAAATACAAAAGGCTCAATGCCGATTTAAGTACAGGAAAACTGACTCTTCTTATTGTCTATGTTTTGAACCATTCCTGTAACACTAGTTATCGATTCCGATGCTTCACTTCAGGTTTACTGTATCCCTCTGACCTTCGTATTGACGATGAAACACAGAAATTGCATTGGAAATAAATACATAAGGCACAATGCCGACTTAAGTACAAGATAACTGACTCTTCTTGCTGTCTATGTTTTGAACCATTCATGTGACACTAGTTATAGATTCCGATGTTTCACTTCAGGATCACTGTATCCCTCCGGCCTTCTTATTGACGATGAAACACAGAAATTGCATCGGAATTAAATACAAAAGGCACAATGCCGACTTAAGTACAAGAAAACTGACTCTTCTTACTGACTATGTTTTGAACCATTCCTGTGACACTAGCTATAGATTCCGATGCTTCACTTCAGGTTTACTGTATCCCTCTGACCTTCTTATTCACGAAGGATTACAGAAATTGCATCGGAATTCAATACAAAAGGCACAATGCCGACTTAAGTTCAAGAAAACTGACTCTTCTTACTGGCTATGATTTGAACCATTCCTGTGACAGTAGTTATAGATTCCGATGCTTCACTTCAGGTTTACTGTATCCCTCTGACCTTCTTATTGACGATGAAACACAGAAATTGCATCGGAATTAAATACAAAAGGCACAATGCCGACTTAAGTACAAGAAAACTGACTCTTCTTACTGTCTATGATTTGAACCATTCCTGTGACACTAGTTATAGATTCCGATGCTTCACTTCCGGTTTACTGTATCCCACTGACCTACTTATTGACGATGAAACACAGAAATGGCATCGGAAATAAATACAAAAGGCCCAATGCTGAGTTATGTACAAGATAATTGACTCTTCTTACTGTCTATGTGTTGAACCATTCATGTGACACTAGTTATAGATTCCGATACTTCACTTCAGGTTTACTGTATCCCTCTGACCTTCTTACTGACGATGAATCACAGAAATTACATCTGAATTAAATGCAAAAGGAACAATGCCAACTTAAATACAAGAAAACTGACTCTTCTTACTGTCTATGTTTTGAACCATTCCTGTGACACTAGTTATAGATTCCGATGCTTCACTTCCGCTTTACTGTATCCCACTGACCTTCTTATTGACGATGAAACACAGAAATTGCATCGGAATTAAATACAAAATGCCCAATGCTGAGTTATGTACAAGATAACTGACTCTTCTTACTGTCTATGTGTTGAACCATTCATGTGACACTAGTTATAGATTCTGATGCTTCACTTCAGGTTTACTGTATCCCTCTGACCTTCTTATTGACGATGAATCACAGAAATTGCATCTGAATTAAATACAAAAGGCACAATGCCAACTTAAGTACAAGGAAACTGACTCTTCTTACTGTCTATGTTTTGAACCATTCCTGTGACACTAGTTATAGATTCCGATGCTTCACTTCAGGTTTACTGTATACCTCTGACCTTCTTATTGACGATGAAACACAGAAATTGCATCGGAAATAAATACAAAAGGCACAATGCCGACTAAAGTACAGGAAAACTGACTCTTCTTACTGTCTAAGTTTTGATGTATTCCTGTGACACTAGTTATAGATTCCGATGCTTTACTTCAGCTCTACTGTATCCCTCTGACCTTCTTATTGACGATGAAACACAGAAATTGCATCGGAATTAAATACAAAAGGCTCAATGCCGATTTAAGTACAAGAAAACTGACTCTTCTTACTGTCTATGTTTTGAACCATTCCTGTGACACTAGTTATTGATTCCGATGCTTCACTTCAGGTTTACTGTATCCCTCTGACCTTCGTATTGACGATGAAACACAGAAATTGCATCGGAACTAAATACATAAGGCACATTGCCGACTTAAGTACAAGATAACTGACTCTTCTTGCTGTCTATGGTTTGAACCATTCATGTGACACAAGTTATAGATTCCGATGCTTCACTTCAGGTTTACTGTATCCCTCCGGCCTTCTTATTGACGATGAAACACAGAAATTGCATCGGAATTAAATACAAAAGGCACAATGCCGACTCAAGTACAAGAGGGCTGGCTCTTCTTACTGTCTATGTTTTGAATCATTCCTGTGACACTACTTATAGATTCCGATGCTTCACTTCAGGTTTACTGTATCCCACTGACCTTCTTATTGACGATGAAACACAGAAATTGCATCGGAATTAAATAAAAAAGGCCCAATGCTTAGTTATGTACAAGATAACTGACTCTTCTTACTGTCTATGTGTTGAACCATTCATGTGACACTAGATATAGATTCCGATGCTTCACTTCAGGTTAACTGTATCCCTCTGACCTGCTTATTGACGATGAATCACAGAAATTGCATCTGAATTAAATACAAAAGGCACAATGCCAACTTAAGTACAAGAAAACTGACTCTTCTTACTGTCTATGCTTTGAACCATTCCTGTGACACTAGTTATAGATTGCGATGCTTCACTTCCGGTTTGCTGTATCCCACTGACCTTCTTATTGACGATGAAACACAGAAATTGCATCGGAATTAAATACAAAAGGGCCAATGCTGAGTTATGTACAAGATAACTGACCCTTCTTACTGCCTATGTGTTGAACCATTCATGTGACACTAGTTATAGATTCGATGCTTCACTTCATGTTTACTGTATCCCTCTGACCTTCTTATTGACGATGAATCACAGAAATTGCATCTGAATGAAATACAAAAGGCACAATGCCAACTTAAGTACAAGAATACTGACTCTTCTTACTGTCTATGTTTTGAACCATTCCTGTAACACTAGTTATCGATTCCGATGCTTCACTTCAGGTTTACTGTATCCCTCTGACCTTCGTATTGACGATGAAACACAGAAATTGCATCGGAACTAAATACATAAGGCACAATGCCGACTTAAGTACAAGATAACTGACTCTTCTTGCTGTCTATGTTTCGAACCATTCATGTGACACTAGTTATAGATTCCGATGGTTCACTTCAGGTTTACTGTATCCCTCCGGCCTTCTTATTGACGATGAAACACAGAAATTGCATCGGAATTAAATACAAAAGGCACAATGCCGACTTAAGTACAAGAAAACTGACTCTTCTTACTGACTATGTTTTGAACCATTCCTGTGACACTGGCTATAGATTCCGATGCTTCACTTCAGGTTTACTGTATCCCTCCGACCTTCTTGTTGACGATGGAACACAGAAATTGCATCGGAATTCAATACAAAAGGCACAATGCCGACTTAAGTACAAGAAAACTGACTCTTCTTACTGGCTATGATTTGAACCATTCCTGTGACAGTAGTTATAGATTCCGATGCTTCACTTCAGGTTTACTGTATCCCTCTGAGCTTCTTATTGACGATGAAACACAGAAATTGCATCGGAATTTAATTCAAAAGGCACAATGCCGACTTAAGTACAAGAAAACTGACTCTTCTTACTGTCTATGATTTGAACCATTCCTGTGACACTAGTTATAGATTCCGATGCTTCACTTCCGGTTTACTGTATCCCACTGACCTTCTTATTGACGATGAAACACAGAAATGGCATCGGAATTAAATACAAAATGCCCAATGCTGAGTTATGTACAAGATAATTGACTCTTCTTACTGTCTATGTGTTGAACCATTCATGTGACACTAGTTATAGATTCCGATGCTTCACTTCAGGTTTACTGTATCCCTCTGACCTTCTTACTGACGATGAATCACAGAAATTGCATCTAAATTAAATACAAAAGGCACAATGCCAACTTAAATACAAGAAAACTGACTCTTCTTACTGTCTATGTTTTGAACCATTCCTGTGACACTAGTTATAGATTCCGATGCTTCACTTCCGCTTTACTGTATCCCACTGACCTTCTTATTGACGATGAAACACAGAAATTGCATCGGAATTAAATACAAAAGGCCCAATGCTGAGTTATGTACAAGATAACTGACCCTTCTTACTGTCTATGTGTTGAACCATTCATGTGACACTAGTTATAGATTCCGATGCTTCACTTCAGGTTTACTGTATCCCTCCGGCCTTCTTATTGACGATGAAACACAGAAATTGCATCGGAATTAAATACAAAAGGCACAATGCCGACTCAAGTACAAGAGGGCTGGCTCTTCTTACTGTCTATGTTTTGAATCATTCCTGTGACTCTAGTTATAGATTCCGATGCTTCACTTCAGGTTTACTGTATCCCACTGACCTTCTTATTGACGATGAAACACAGAAATTGCATCGGAATTAAATACAAAAGGCCCAATGCTGAGTTATGTACAAGATAACTGACTCTTCTTACTGTCTATGTGTTGAACCATTCATGTGACACTAGTTATAGATTCCGATGCTTCACTTCAGGTTAACTGTATCCCTCTGACCTTCTTATTGACGATGAATCACAGAAATTGCATTTGAATTAAATACAAAAGGCACAATGCTAACTTAAGTCCAAGAAAAATGACTCTTCTTACTGTCTATGTTTTGAACCATTCCTGTGACACTAGTTATAGATTGCGATGCTTCACTTCCGGTTTACTGTATCCCTCTGACCTTCTTATTGACGATGAAACACAGAAATTGCATCGGAATTAAATACAAAAGGCCCAATGCTGAGTTATGTACAAGATAACTGACCCTTCTTACTGTCTATGTGTTGAACCATTCATGTGACACTAGTTATAGATTCCGATGCTTCACTTCAGGTTAACTGTATCCCTCTGACCCTCTTATTGACGATGAATCACAGAAATTGCATCTGAATTAAATACAAAAGGCACAATGCCAACTTAAGTACAAGAATACTGACTCTTCTTACGGTCTATGTTTTGAACCATTCCTGTGACACTAGTTATAGATTCCGATGCTTCACTTCCGGTTTACTGTATCCCACTAACCTTCTTATTGACGATGAAACACAGAAATTGCATCGGAATTAAATACAAAAGGCACAATGCCGACTAAAGTACAGGAAAACTGACTCTTCTTACTGTCTAAGTTTTGATGTATTCCTGTGACACTAGTTATAGATTCCGATGCTTTACTTCAGCTCTACTGTATCCCTCTGACCTTTTTATTGACGATGAAACACAGAAATTGCATCCCAATTAAATACAAAAGGCTCAATGCCGATTTAAGTACAAGAAAACTGACTCTTCTTACTGTCTATGTTTTGAACCATTCCTGTGACACTAGTTATTGATTCCAATGCTTCACTTCAGGTTTACTGTATCCCTCTGACCTTCGTATTGACGATGAAACACAGAAATTGCATCGGAACTAAATACATAAGGCACATTGCCGACTTAAGTACAAGATAACTGACTCTTCTTGCTGTCTATGTTTTGAACCATTCATGTGACACAAGTTATAGATTCCGATGCTTCACTTCAGGTTTACTGTATCCCTCCGGCCTTCTTATTGACGATGAAACACAGAAATTGCATCGGAATTAAATACAAAAGGCACAATGCCGACTCAAGTACAAGAGGGCTGGCTCTTCTTACTGTCTATGTTTTGAATCATTCCTGAGACACTAGTTATAGATTCCGATGCTTCACTTCAGGTTTACTGTATCCCACTGACCTTCTTATTGACGATGAAACACAGAAATTGCATCGGAATTAAATAAAAAAGGCCCAATGCTTAGTTATGTACAAGATAACTGACTCTTCTTACTGTCTATGTGTTGAACCATTCATGTGACACTAGATATAGATTCCGATGCTTCACTTCAGGTTAACTGTATCCCTCTGACCTTCTTATTGACGATGAATCACAGAAATTGCATCTGAATTAAATACAAAAGGCACAATGCCAACTTAAGTACAAGAAAACTGACTCTTCTTACTGTCTATGCTTTGAACCATTCCTGTGACACTAGTTATAGATTGCGATGCTTCACTTCCGGTTTGCTGTATCCCACTGACCTTCTTATTGACGATGAAACACAGAAATTGCATCGGAATTAAATACAAAAGGGCCAATGCTGAGTTATGTACAAGATAACTGACCCTTCTTACTGTCTATGTGTTGAACCATTCATGTGACACTAGTTATAGATTCCGATGCTTCACTTCAGGTTTACTGTATCCCTCTGACCTTCTTATTGACGATGAATCACAGAAATTGCATCTGAATTAAATACAAAAGGCACAATGCCAACTTAAGTACAAGAATACTGACTCTTCTTACTGTCTATGTTTTGAACCATTCCTGTAACACTAGTTATCGATTCCGATGCTTCACTTCAGGTTTACTGTATCCCTCTGACCTTCGTATTGACGATGAAACACAGAAATTGCATCGGAACTAAATACATAAGGCACAATGCCGACTTAAGTACAAGATAACTGACTCTTCTTGCTGTCTATGTTTCGAACCATTCATGTGACACTAGTTATAGATTCCGATGGTTCACTTCAGGTTTACTGTATCCCTCCGGCCTTCTTATTGACGATGAAACACAGAAATTGCATCGGAATTAAATACAAAAGGCACAATGCCGACTTAAGTACAAGAAAACTGACTCTTCTTACTGACTATGTTTTGAACCATTCCTGTGACACTAGCTATAGATTCCGATGCTTCACTTCAGGTTTACTGTATCCCTCCGACCTTCTTGTTGACGATGGAACACAGAAATTGCATCGGAATTCCATACAAATGGCACAATGCCGACTTAAGTACAAGAAAACTGACTCTTCTTACTGGCTATGATTTGAACCATTCCTGTGACAGTAGTTATAGATTCCGATGCTTCACTTCAGGTTTACTGTATCCCTCTGACCTTCTTATTGACGATGAAACACAGAAATTGCATCGGAATTAAATACAAAAGGCACAATGCCGACTTAAGTACAAGAAAACTGACTCTTCTTACTGTCTATGATTTGAACCATTCCTGTGACACTAGTTATAGATTCCGATGCTTCACTTCCGGTTTACTGTATCCCACTGACCTTCTTATTGACGATGAAACACAGAAATGGCATCGGAATTAAATACAAAATGCCCAATGCTGAGTTATGTACAAGATAATTGACTCTTCTTACTGTCTATGTGTTGAACCATTCATGTGATACTAGTTATAGATTCCGATGCTTCACTTCAGGTTTACTGTATCCCTCTGACCTTCTTACTGACGATGAATCACAGAAATTGCATCTAAATTAAATACAAAAGGCACAATGCCAACTTAAATACAAGAAAACTGACTCATCTTACTGTCTATGTTTTGAACCATTCCTGTGACACTAGTTATAGATTCCGATGCTTCACTTCCGCTTTACTGTATCCCACTGACCTTCTTATTGACGATGAAACACAGAAATTGCATCGGAATTAAATACAAAAGGCCCAATGCTGAGTTATGTACAAGACAACTGACCCTTCTTACTGTCTATGTGTTGAACCATTCATGTGACACTAGTTATAGATTCCGATGCTTCACTTCAGGTTTACTGTATCCCTCCGGCCTTCTTATTGACGATGAAACACAGAAATTGCATCGGAATTAAATACAAAAGGCACAATGCCGACTCAAGTACAAGAGGGCTGGCTCTTCTTACTGTCTATGTTTTGAATCATTCCTGTGACTCTAGTTATAGATTCCGATGCTTCACTTCAGGTTTACTGTATCCCACTGACCTTCTTATTGACGATGAAACACAGAAATTGCATCGGAATTAAATACAAAAGGCCCAATGCCAACTTAAGTCCAAGAAAAATGACTCTTCTTACTGTCTATGTTTTGAACCATTCCTGTGACACTAGTTATAGATTGCGATGCTTCACTTCCGGTTTACTGTATCCCACTGACCTTCTTATTGACGATGAAACACAGAAATTGCATCGGAATTAAATACAAAAGGCCCAATGCTGAGTTATGTACAAGATAACTGACCCTTCTTACTGTCTATGTGTTGAACCATTCATGTGACACTAGTTATAGATTCCGATGCTTCACTTCAGGTTTACTGTATCCCTCTGACCGTCTTATTGACGATGAATCACAGAAATTGCATCTGAATTAAATACAAAAGGCACAATGCCAACTTAAGTACAAGAATACTGACTCTTCTTACGGTCTATGTTTTGAACCATTCCTGTGACACTAGTTATAGATTCCGATGCTTCACTTCCGGTTTACTGTATCCCACTAACCTTCTTATTGACGATGAAACACAGAAATTGCATCGGAATTAAATACAAAATGCACAATGCCGATTTAAGTACAAGAAAACTGACTCTTCTTACTGTCTATGTTTTGAACCATTCCTGTGACACTAGTTATTGATTCCGATGTTTCACTTCAGGTTTACTGTATCCCTCTGACCTTCTTATTGACGATGCAACACAGAAATTGCATCGGAACTAAATACATAAGGCACAATGCCGATTTAAGTACAAGATAACTGACTCTTCTTATTGTCTCTTTTGAACCATTCCTGTGACACTAGTTATAGATTCCGAAGCTTCACTTCCGGTTTACTGTATCCCACTGACCTCCTTGTTGACGATGAAAGACAGAAATTGCATCGGAATTAAATACAAAAGGCCCAATGCTGAGTTATGTACAAATTAACTGACTCTTCTTACTCTCTATGTGTTGAACCATTCATGTGACACTAGTTATAGATTCCGATGCTTCAATTCAGGTTTACTGTTTCCCTCTGACCTTCTTATTGACGATGAATCACAGAAATTGCATCTGAATTAAATACAAAAGACACAATGCCAACTTAAGTACAAGAAAACTGACTCTTCTTACTGTCTATGTTTTGAACCATTCCTGTGACACTAGTTATCGATTCCGATGCTTCACTTCAGGTTTACTGTATCCCTCTGACCTTCGTATTGACGATGAAACACAGAAATTGCATAGGAACTAAATACAAAAGGCACAATGCCAACTTACGTACAAGAATACTGACTCTTCTTACGGTCTATGTTTTGAACCATTCCTGTGACACTAGTTATCGATTCCGATGCTTCACTTCAGGTTTACTGTATCCCTCTGACCTTCGTATTGACGATGAAACACAGAAATTGCATAGGAACTAAATACAAAAGGCACAATGCCGACTTAAGTACAAGAAAACTGACTCTTCTTACTGTCTAAGTTTTGATGTATTCCTGTGACACTAGTTATAGATTCTGATGCTTCACTTCAGCTCTACTGTATCCCTCTGACCTTCTTATTGACGATGAAACACAGGAATTGCATCGGAATTAAATACAAAAGGCTCAATGCCGATTTAAGTACAAGAAAACTGACTCTTCTTACAGTCTATGCTTTGAACCATTCCTGTGACACTAGTTATTGATTCCGATGCTTCACTTCAGGTTTACTGTATCTCTCTGACCTTCGTATTGACGATGAACACAGAAATTGCATCGGAACTAAATACATAAGGCACAATGCCGACTTAAGTACAAGATATCTGACTCTTCTTGCTGTCTATGTTTTGAACCATTCATGTGACACTAGTTATAGATTCCGATGCTTCACTTCAGGTTTACTGTATCCCTCCGGCCTTCTTATTGACGATGAAACACAGAAATTGCATCGGAATTAAATACAAAGGGCACAATGCCGACTCAAGTACAAGAGGGCTGGCTCTTCATACTGCCTATGTTTTGAACCTTTCCTGTGAGACCGGTTTTAGATTCCGATGCTTCACATCAGGTTTACTGTATCGCATGGACCTTCTTAATGACGACGAAACACAGAAATTGCATCGGAATTTAATACAAAAGGCACAATGCCGACTTATGTACAAGAAAACTGCCTCTTCTTCCTGTCTATGTTTTGAACCATTCCTCTGACACTAGTTTTAGATTCCGATGCTTCACTTCAGGTTTACTGTATCCCTCTGACCTTATATTGACGATGAAACACAGAGATTGCATCGGAATTAAATACAAAAGGTTCAATGCCGACTTAAGTACAAGAAGACTGTCTCATCTTAATCTCTATGTTTTGAACCATTCCTGTGACACTAGTTATAGATGCCGATGCTTCACTTCAGGTTGACTGTATTCCTCTGTCCTTCTTATTGACGATGAAACACAGAAATCGCATCGGAATTAAAAAAAAAGCACAATGCTGACTTAAGTCAAGAAAACTGACTCTTCTTACTGTCTAAGTTTTGAACCATTCCTGTGACACTAGTTATAGATTCCGATGGTTCACTTCAGGTTTACTGTATCCCTCTGACCTTCTTATTGACGATGAGACAGAGAAATCGCATCGGAATTAAATACAAAAGGCACAATGCCGACTTAAGTACAAGAAAACTGACTCTTCTTACTGTCTATGGTTTGAACCATTCCTGTGACACTAGTTATAGATTCCGATGCTTCACTTCAGGTTTACTGTATCCCTCTGACCTTCTTATTGACGATGAAACACAGAAATTGCATCGGAATTAAATATAAAAGGCACAATGCCGACTTAAGTACAAGAAAACTGACTCTTCTTACTGTCTATGTTTTGAACCATTCCTGTGACACTAGTTATTGATTCCGATGTTTCACTTCAGGTTTACTGTATCCCTCTGACCTTCTTATTGACGATGCAACACAGAAATTGCATCGGAACTAAATACATAAGGCACAATGCCGATTTAAGTACAAGATAACTGACTCTTCTCATTGTCTCTCTTTTGAACCATTCCTGTGACACTAGTTATAGATTCCGAAGCTTCACTTCCGGTTTACTGTATCCCACTGACCTCCTTATTGACGATGAAAGACAGAAATTGCATCGGAATTAAATACAAAAGGCCCAATGCTGAGTTATGTACAAATTATCTGACTCTTCTTACTCTCTATGTGTTGAACCATTCATGTGACACTAGTTATAGATTCCGATGCTTCAATTCAGGTTTACTGTTTCCCTCTGACCTTCTTATTGACGATGAATCACAGAAATTGCATCTGAATTAAATACAAAAGACACAATGCCAACTTAAGTACAAGAAAACTGACTCTTCTTACTGTCTATGTTTTGAACCATTCCTGTGACACTAGTTATAGATTCCGATGCTTTACTTCAGGTTTACTGTATCCCTCTGACCTTCTTATTGACGATGAAACAAAGAAATTGCATCGGAATTAAATACAAAAGGCACAATGCCGACTTAAGTACAAGAAAACTGACTCTGTTTACTGTCTAAGTTTTGATGTATTCCTGTGACACTAGTTATAGATTCCGATGCTTCACTTCAGCTCTACTGTATCCCTCTGACCTTCTTATTGACGATGAAACACAGAAATTGCATCGGAATTAAATACAAAAGGCTCAATGCCGATTTAAGTACAAGAAAACTGACTCTTCTGACTGTCTATGTTTTGAACCATTCCTGTGACACTAGCTATAGATTCCGATGCTTCACTTCAGGTTTACTGTATCCCTCTGACCTTCTTATTGACGATGGAACACAGAAATTGCATCGGAATTCAATACAAAAGGCACAATGCCGACTTAAGGACAAGAAAACTGACTCTTCTTACTGGCTATGATTTGAACCATTCCTGTGACAGTTGTTATAGATTCCGATGCTTCGCTTCAGGTTTACTGTATCCCTCTGACCTTCTTATTGCCGATAAAACACAGAAATTGAATCGGAATTAAATACAAAAGGCACAATGCCGACTTAAGTACAAGAAAACTGTCTCTTCTTACTGTCTATGTTTTGAACCATTCCTGTGACACTAGTTTTAGATTCCGATGCTTCACTTCCGGTTTACTCTATCCCACTGACCTTCTTATTGACGACGAAACACAGAAATTGCATCGGAATTAAATACAAAAGGCCCAATGCTGAATTATGTACAAGATAATTGTCTCTTCTTACTGTCTATGTTTTGAACCATTCCTGTGACACTAGTTATAGATTCCGATGCTTCACGTCAGGTTTACTGTATCCTTCTGACCTTCTTATTGACGATGAAACACAGAAATTGCATCGGAATTAAATATAAAAGGCACAATGCCGACTTAAGTACAAGAAAACTGACTCTTCTTACTGTCTATGTTTTGAACCATTCATGTGACACTAGTTATAGATTCCGATGCTTCACTTCAGGTTTACTGTATCCCTCCGGCCTTCTTATTGACGATGAAACACAGAAATTGCATCGGAATTAAATACAAAAGGCTCAATGCCGACTCAAGTACAAGAGGGCTGGCTCTTCATACTGTCTATGTTTTCAACCTTTCCTGTGAGCCCGGTTTTAGATTCCGATGCTTCACTTCAGGTTTACTGTATCGTATGGACCTTCTTACTGACGACGAAACACAGAAATTGCATCGGAATTAAATACAAAAGGCACAATGCCGACTTATGTACAAGAAAACTGACTCTTCTTACTGTCTATGTTTTGAACCATTCCTGTGACACTAGTTATAGATTCCGATGCTTCACTTCAGGTTTAGTGTATCCCTCTGACCTTATATTAACGATGAAACACAGAGATTACAACGGAATTAAATACAAAGGCACAATGCCGACCTATGTACAAGAAAACTGACTCTTCTTACTGTCTATGTTTTGAACCATTCCTGTGACACTAGTTATAGGTGCCGATGCTTCACTTCAGGTTTACTGTATCCCACTGACCTTCTTATTGACGATGAAACACACAAATCGCATCGGAATTAAAAAAAAAGCACAATGCCTACTTAAGTTCAAGAAAACTGACTCTTCTTACTGTCTATGATTTGAACCATTCCTGTGACACTAGGTATAGATTCCGATGCTTCACTTCAGGTTTACTGTATCCCTCTGACCTTCTTATTGACGATGAAACGCAGAAATCGCATCGGAATTAAATACAAAAGGCACAATGCCGACTTAAGTACAAGAAAACTGACTATTCTTACTGTCAATATTTTGAACCATTCATGTGACACTAGTAATAGATTCCGATAATTCACTACAAGTTTTCTGTATCACTCTGACCTTCTTATTGACGATGAAACACAGAAATTGCATCGGCGTTAAATACAAAAGGCACAATGCCGACTTAAGTACAAGAAAACTAACTCTTCTTACTGTCTATGTTTTGAACCATTCCTGTGACACTAGTTATAGAGTCCGATGCTTCACTTCTGGTTTACTGTATCCCACTGGCTTCTTATTGACGATGAAACACAGAAATTGCATCGGAATTAAATACAAAAGGTCCAATGCTGACTTATGTACAAGATAACTGACACTTCTTACTGTCTATGCGTTGAACCATTCATGTGACACTAGTTATAGATTCCGATGCTTCACTTCAGGTTTACTGTATCCCTCTGACCTTCTTATTGACGATGAATCACAGAAATTGCATCTGAATTAAATACAAAAGGCAAAATGCCGACTTAAGTACAAGAAAACTGACTCTTCTTACTGTCTATGTTTTGAACCATTCCTGTGACACTAGTTATAGATTCCGATGCTTCACTTCAGGTTTACTGTATCCCTCTGACCTTCTTATTGACGATGAAACACAGAAATTGCATCGGAATTAAATACAAAATGCACAATGCCGACTTAAGTACAAGAAAACTGACTGTTCTTACTGTCTAAGTTTTGAAATATTCCTGTGAGACTAGTTATAGATTCCGATGCTTCACTTCAGCTCTACTGTATCCCTTTGACCTTCTTATTGACGATGAAACATAGAAATTGCATCCGAATTACATGCAAAAGGCTGAATGCCGATTAAAGTACAAGAAAACTGACTCTTCTTACTGTCTATGTTTTGACCCATTCCTGTGACACTAGTTATTGATTCCGATGCTTCACTTCAGGTTTACTGTATTCCTCTGACCTTCTTATTGACGATGAAACACAGAAATTGCATCGGAACTAAATACATAAGGCACAATGCTAACTTAAGTACAAGATAACTGACTCTTCTTGCTGTCTATGTTTTGAACCATTCATGTGGCACTAGTTATAGATTCCGATGCTTCACTTCAGGTTTACTGTATCCCTCCGGCCTTCTTATTGACGATGAAACAAAAAAATTGCATCGGAATTAAATACAAAAGGCACAATGAAGACTAAAGTACAAGAAAACTGACTCCTCTTACTGACTATGGTTTCAACCATTCCTGTGACACTAGCTATAGATTCCGATGCTTCACTTCATGTTTACTATATCCCTCTGATCTTCTTATTGACGATGGAACACAGAAATTGCATCGTAATTCAATACAAATGTCACACTGCCGACATAAGTACAAGAAAACTGACTCTTCTTACTGGCTATTATTTGAACCATTCCTGTGACAGTAGTTATAGATTCCGATGCTTCACTTCAGGTGTACTGTATCCCTCTGACCTTCTTAATGACGATGAAACACAGAAATTGCATCGGAATTAAATACAAAAGGCACAATGCCGTCTTAAGTACAAGAAAACTGACTCTTCTTACTGTCTATGTTTTGATCCATTCCTGTGACACTAGTTATAGATTCCGATGCTTCACTTCAGGATTACTGTATCCCTCTGACCTTCTTATTGACGATGAAACACAGAAATTGCATCGGAATTAAATACTAAAGGCACAATGCCGACTCAAGTACAAGAAGTCTGGCGCTTCATACTGTCTATGTTTTGAACCTTTCCTGTGAGACCGGTTTTGGATTCCGATGCTTCACTTCAGGTTAACTGTATCGCATGGGGGTTCTTACTGACGACGAAACACAGAAATTGCATCGGAATTAAATACAAAAGGCACACCGCCGACTTATGTACAAGAAAACTGACTCTTCTTACTGTCTATGTTTTGAACCATTCCTGTGACACTAGTTATAGATTCCGATGCTTCACTTCAGGTTTAGTGTATCCCTCTCACCTTATATTGACGATGAAACACAGAGATTGCATCGGAATTTAATACAAAAGGCAGAATGCCGACTTATGTACAAGAAAACTGACTCTTCTTACTGTCTATGTTTTGAACCATTCCTGTGACACTAGTTATAGATTCCGATGCTTCACTTCAGGTTTACTGTATCCCTCTGACCTTCTTATTGACGATGAAACACAGAAATTGCATCGGAATTAAATACAAAAGGCACAATGCCGACTTAAGTACAAGAAAACTGACTCTTCTTACTGTCTAAGTTTTGATGTAATCCTGTGACACTAGTTATAGATTCCGATGCTTCACTTCAGCTCTACTGTATCCCTCTGACCTTCTTATTGACGATGATACACAGAAATTGCATCGGAATTAAATACAAAAGGCTCAATGCCGATTTAAGTACAAGAAAACTGACTCTTCTTACTTTCTATGTTTTGAACCATTCCTGTGACACTAGTTATTGATTCTGATGCTTCACTTCAGGTTTACTGTATCCCTCTGACCTTCTTATTGACGATGAAACACAGAAATTGCATCGGAATTAAATACAAAAGGCACAATGCCGACTCAAGTACAAGAAAAGTGACTCTTCTTACTGACTATGTTTTGAACCATTCCTGTGACACTAGCTATAGATTCCGATGCTTCACTTCAGGTTTACTGTATCCCTCTGACCTTCTTATTGACGATGAAACACAGAAATTGCATCGGAATTAAATACAAAAGGCACAATGCCGACTTAAGTACAAGAAAACTGACTCTTCTTACTGTCTATGTTTTGAACCATTCCATTGACACTAGTTATAGATTCCAATGCTTCACTTCAGGTTTACTGTATCCCTCTGACCTTCTTATTGACGATGAAACACAGAAATTGCATCGGAATTAAATCCAAAAGGCACAATGCCGACTTAAGTACAAGAAAACTGACTCTTCTTACTGTCTATGCTTTGAACGATTCCTGTGAAACTAGTTATAGATTCCGATGCTTCACTTCAGGTTTACTGTATCCCTCTGACCTTATATTGACGATGAAACACAGAGATTGCAACGGAATTAAATACAAAAAGCACAATGCCGTCTTATGTACAAGAAAACTGACTCTTCTTACAGTCTATGTTTTGAACCATTAATGTGACACTAGTTATAGGTGCCGATGCTTCACTTCAGGTTTACTGTATCCCTCTGACCTTCTTATTGACGATGAAACACAGAAATCGAATCGGAATTAAATACAAATGTCACACTGCCGACTTAAGTACAAGAAAACTGACTCTTCTTACTGGCTATTATTTGAACCATTCCTGTGACAGTAGTTATAGATTCCGATGCTTCACTTCAGGTTTACTGTATCCCTCTGACCTTCTTATTGACGATGAAACACAGAAATTGCATCGGAATTAAATACAAAAGGCACAATGCCGACTCAAGTACAAGTAGTCTGGATCTTCATACTGTCTATGTTTTGAACCTTTCCTGTGAGACCGGTTTTGGATTCCTATTCGTCACTTCAAGTTAACTGTATCGCATGGAGCTTCTTACTGACGACGAAACACAGAAATTGCATCGGAATTAAATACAAAAGGCACAACGCCGACTTATGTACAAGAAAACTGACTCTTCTTACTGTCTATGTTTGGAACCATTCCTGTGACACTAGTTATAGATTCCGATGCTTCACTTCAAGTTTACTGTATCCCTCTCACCTTATATTGTCGATGAAACACAGAGATTGCATCGGAATTAAATACAAAAGGCACAATGCCGACTTATTTACAAGAAAACTGACTCTTCTTACTGTCTATGTATTGAACCATTCCTGTGACACTAGTTATAGATTCCGATGCTTCACTTCAGGTTTGCTGTATCCCTCTGACCTTCTTATTGACGATGAAACACAGAAATTGCATCGGAATTAAATACAAAAGGCACTATGCCGACTTAAGTACAACAAAACTGACTCTTCTTACTGTCTATGGTTTGTTCCATTCCTGTGGCACTAGTTATAGATTCCGATGCTCCACTTCCATTTTACTGTATCCCACTGACCTTCTTATTGACGATGAAGCACAGACATTGCATCGGAATTAAATACAAAAGGCCGAATGCTGACGTATGTACTTGATAACTGATTCTTCTTACTGTCTATGTGTTGAACCATTCATGTGACACTAGTTATAGATTCCTATGCTTCACTTCAGGTTTACTGTATCCCTCTGACCTTCTTATTGACGATGAATCACAGAAATTGCATCTGAATTAAATACAAAAGGCACAATGCCGACTTAAGTACAAGAAAACTGACTCTTCTTACTGTCTATGTTTTGAACCATTCCTGTGACACTAGTTATAGATTCCGATGCTTCACTTCAGGTTTACTGTATCCCTCTGACCTTCTTATTTACGATGAAACACAGAAATTGCATCGGAATTAAATACAAAAGGCACAATGCCGACTTAAGTACAAGGAAACTGACTCTTCTTACAGTCTAAGTTTTGATCCATTCCTGTGACACTAGTTATAGATTCCGATGCTTCACTTCAGCTCTACTGTATTTCTCTGACCTTCTTATTGACGATGAAACACAGAAATTGCATCGGATCTAAATACAAAAGGCACAATGCCGACTCAAGTACAGGAAGGCTGGCTGTACATACTGTCTATTTTTTGAACCTTTCCTGTGACACCGGTTTTAGATTCCGATGCTTCACTTAAGGTTTACTGTATCCCATGGACCTTCTTATTGAGCACGAAACACAGAAATTGCATCGAAATTAAATACAAAAGGCACAATGCCGACTTAAGTACAAGAAAACTGACTCTTCTTACTGTCTATGTTTTGAACCATTCGTGTGACAGTAGTTATAGATTCCAATGCTTCACTTCAGGATTACTGTACCCTCTGACAATCTTATTGACAATGAAACACAGAAATTGCATCGGAATTAAATACAAAAGGCACAATGCCGACTTAAGTGCAAGTAAACAGACTCTTCTTGCAGTCTATGATTTGAACCATTCCTGTGACACTAGTTATTGATTCCGATGCTTCCCTTCAGATTGACTGTATCCCTCTGACCTCCTTATTGTCGTTGAAACACAGAAATTGCATCGGAATTAAATGCAAAAGGCACAATGCCGACTCAAGTACAGGAAGGCTGGCTCTTAATACTGTCTATGTTTTGAACCATACCTGTGACACTAGTTATAGATTCCGATGCTTCACTTCAGCTTTACTGTATCCCACTGACGTTCTTATTGACGATGAAACACAGAAATTGCATCGGAATTAAATACAAAAGGCACAATTCCGACTCAAGTACAAGAAGACTATCTCTTCTTACAGTCTATGTTTTGAACCATTCCTGTGACACTAGTTATTGATTCCGATGCTTCCCTTCAGGTTGACGGTATCCCTCTGACCTCGATGAAACACAGAAATTGCATTGGAATTAAATACAAAAGGGACAATGCCGACTCAAGTACAAGAAGACTGGCTCTTCTTACTGTCTATGTTTTGAACCATTCCTGTGACACTAGTTGTGGATTCGGATGCTAAACTTCAGGTTCACTGCGTCCCTCTGACCTTCTTATTGGCGATGAAACACAGAAATTGCATCGGAATTAAATACAAAAGGCACAATGCCGTATTAAGTACAAGAAAACTGACTCTTCTTACTGTCTATGTTTTGAACCATTCCTGTGACACTAGTTATAGATTCCGATGCTTCACTTCAGTTTTACTGTATCCCTCTGACCTTCTTATTGACGATGAAACACAGATATTTTATCGGAATTAAATAGAAAAGGCACAATGCCGACTTAAGTACAAGAAAACTAACTCTTCTTACTGTCTATGTTTTGAACCATTCCTGTGACACTAGTTATAGATTCCGATGCTAAACTTCAGGTTTACTGTATCCCTCTGACCTTCTTATTGACGATGAAACACAGAAATTTCATCGGAATTAAATACTAAAGACACAATGCCCACTTAAGTACAAGAAAACTGACTCTTCTTACTGTCTATGTTTTGAACCATTCCTGTGACACTAGTTATAGATTCCGATGCTTCACTTCAGGTTTACTGTTGAAACGTCCCCTTTTTTGAACAATTATACATGACTGTCCTTAAATTGACACACAATATTTTGTTAGCGCAACGCAATCTGACTTTCAATAATCCCTACAAAAGAATGGGCCCTGACTAACCGTAAACTATACCTTTCACAAATCACTTACCTCACAAAAATCTTCGCTACTCAAGCTGCTGCAATACAGCGAGCGCCACTACTGCCAGCTAAATAAAAGATTCATACTACTGAAGGCACTAACTACTGATAGGGATAGTTAGCAAATGAAAGATATTAATAGAGAACAAACAATGTATTTACCTTGATATCATCATATATAAATATAGCAGTTCATGACAAATTTCAAAACTCCGCCATCTCTCTCCCCACATCCACCACTGCAGGCGGCTCGCATACAACTGCCCAACGCTACGCGCTGTTCACAGCCAGCTGCCTAACACTACAATGGCGAGTATTACTACAATGCAAAGCAGCCACAGACTGCACACAGCACAGACATTGATTTTCATACAGAGGTGGCGTTACCAATAAAAAAACCTAAACAGCCTACTTACATAGCCCCCATGCTCCCCACAAAAGATATTTTACAAATTTTTTTGGGCATTGGCCAATACATATTTGTTAAGATTTTTTTCACAATTACAATAACAAAGATATCAAATGCAACCACTTATTGATACAATGTTGGTCAAAAGCTCAAATTTTCTAACAGTCCATAAAGACAGTCCTGATCATTCATGATGGTAAAATAGTAGTGTTTTTCTCAAAGTCTGAGCAGTAGAAGAAAATGCACACGGAAGTAGTGGATTTCCATGCAGTCTTGAAGAAATAGTGTTGTCCTTCCAACGGAAAGACAGTGTTGACTCTTGACATGCATACAGGTAATAGGCCACAACAGAGCAAACCCACACCAGAGTCAGTCGAAATTTTGAAGAGTATTGGTAGGTAGGTCATGACAGAGCAGACCCACTGTAGTCCTGGTAGAGATTACGGTATTGGTGGGCCACCAGAGGAGCAGATCCACTGCAGTCCTTGTAGAAATAATGGTACTGGTGAGTCAGCAAAGACGCAGACCCACTGTAGTCCTTGTAGAGATGGCCAGCAGCCATCTGTTGTGACTGAGCAGGTACACACTCACCATTGAAGAGTCTTGCAGATAATATAGCAAGTCCATAACCACCACTTGTGCACTCACAAAGTGTTTGGAATTGTCCTTAGAACCAGCAATGCTGTTCTCCAGTCCCTTGCTGAATTATTAACACACGTGCAAACACTAACAGTCCCTACTTCTCACATATTGTCTTATCCCTCTGACCTTCTTATTGACAATGAAACACAGAAATTGCATCGGAATTAAATACAAAAGGCTCAATGCCGACTTAAGTACAAGAAGACTGACTTTTCTTAGTGTCAATGTTTTGAACCATTCCTGTGACACTAGTTATAGATTCCGATTTTTCACTTCAGGTTTACTGAATTCCGCTGACCTTCTTATAGACGATGAAACACAGAAATTCCATCGGAATTAAATACAAGAGGCACAATGCTGACTCAAATACAAGTAGACTGGCACTTCTTACTGTCTATGTTATGAACCTTTCCTGTGACACCGGTTTTAGATTCCGATGCTTCACTTCAGGTTTACTGTATCGCTTGGACCGTATTATTGACGACGAAACACAGAAATTGCATCGGAATTAAATACAAAAGGCACAATGGCGACTTAAGTACAAGAAAACTGACTATTCTTACTATCTATGTTTTGAACCATTCCTGTGACACTAGTTATAGATTCCGATACTTCACTTCAGGTTAACTGTATCCCTCTGACCTCCTTATTGACAATGAAACACAGAAATTGCATCGGAATTAAATACAAAAGGCACAATGCCGAATCAAGTACAAGAAGACTGGCTCTTCTTACTGTCTATGTTTTAAACCATTCCTGTGACGCCAGTTATAGATTCCGATTCTTCACTTCAGTTTTACTGAATCCCGCTGACCTTCTTATTGACGACGAAACACAGAAATTGCATCGGAATTAAATACAAAATGCACAATGCCGACTCAAATACAAGAAGACTAGCTCTTCATACTGTCTATGTTATGAACCTTTCCTGTGAGACCGGTTTTAGATTCCGATGCTTAACATCAGGTTAACTGTATCCCTTGGACCTTATTATTGACGACGAAACACAGAAATTGCATCGTAATTAAATAGAAAAGGCACAATGCCGACTTAAGTACAAGAAAACTGACTCTTCTTACTGTCTATGTTTTGAACCATTCCTGTGACACTAGTTATAGATTCCGAAACTTCACTTCAGTTTTACTGAATCCCGCTGACCTTCTTACTGACGATGAAACACAGAAATTGCATCGGAATCATATACAAAAGGCGCAATGCAGTCTTAAGTACAGGTAAACTGACTCTTCTTACTGTTTATGTTTGAATTATTCTTGTGGCACTAGTTATAGATTCCGAAGCTTCACTTCAGGTTTACTGTGTCCCTAGGACCTTCTTATTTACGGCGAAACACAGATATTGCATCGGAATTAAATAGAAAAGGCACAATGCCGACTTAAGTTGAGGAAAACAGACTGTTCTTACTGTCTATCTTTTGAACCAGTCCTGTGACATTAGTTATACATTCTGATGCTTCACTTCAGGTTTACTGTATCCCTCTGACCTTCTTATTGACGATGAAACACAATAATTGCATCGGAATTAAATACAAAAGGCACAATGTCGACTTAAGTACAAGAAAACTGACTCTTCTTACTGTCTATGTTTTGAACCATTCCTGTGTCACTAGTTATAGATTCCGATGCTTCACTTCAGGTTTACTGTCTCCCTCTACCCTTCTTATTGACTATGAAACACAGAAATTGCATCATAATTAACAACAAAAGGCACAATGCCGTCTCAAGTACAGGAAAACTGACCCTTCTTACTGTCTATGTTTTGAACCATTCTTGTGACACTAGTTATAGATTCCGATGCTTCACTTCAGGTCTACTGTATCCCTCTGACCTTCTTATTGACGGTGAAACACAGAAATTGCATCGCAATTAAATACAAAAGGCACAATACCGGCATAAGTACAAGAAAACTTACCTTTCTTACTGTCTTTGTTTTGAACCATTCCTGTGACACTAGTTATAGATTCCGATGCTTCACTTCAAGCTTACTGTATCCCTCTGACCTTGTTATTGACGATGAAACACAGAAATTGCATCGGAATTAAATACAAAAGGCACAATGCCGACTTAAGTACAAGAAGACTCCCTCTTCTTACTTTCTATGTTTTGAACAATTCCAGTGACTCTAGTTATAGATTCCGATTCTTTACGTCAGGTTTACTGAATCGGGCTGACCTTCTTATTGACGATGAAACACAGAAATTGTATCGGAATTAGATACAAAAGGCACAACGCCGACTCAAATACAAGAAGACTGGCTCTTCTTACTGTCTATGTTATGAAACTTTCCTGCGAGCACGGATTTAGATTCCGATGCTTCACTTCAGGTTTACTGTATCCCGTGGACCTTCTTATTGACGACGAAACACAGAAATATCATCGGAATTAAATAGAATAGGCCCCCATGAACCATGGACCTTGCCGTTGGTGGGGAGGCTTGCGTGCCTCAGCGATACAGATAGCCGTACCGTAGGTGTAACCACAACGGAGGGGTATCTGTTGAGAGGCCAGACAAACGTGTGGTTCCTGAAGAGGGGCAGCAGCCTTTTCAGTAGTTGCAAGGGCAACAGTCTGGATGATTGACTGATCTGGCCTTGTAACAATAACCAAAACGGCCTTGCTGTGCTAGTACTGCGAACGGCTGAAAGCAAGGGGATACTACAGCCGTAATTTTTCCCGAGGGCATGCAGCTTTACTGTATGATTACATGATGATGGCGTCCTCTTGGGTAAAATATTCCGGAGGTAAAATAGTCCCCCATTCGGATCTCCGGGCGGGGACTACTCAAGAGGATGTCGTTATCAGGAGAAAGAAAACTGGCGTTCTACGGATCGGAGCGTGGAATGTCAGATCCCTTAATCGGGCAGGTAGGTTAGAAAATTTAAAAAGGGAAATGGATAGGTTGAAGTTAGATATAGTGGGAATTAGTGAAGTTCGGTGGCAGGAGGAACAAGACTTGTGGTCAGGTGACTACAGGGTTATAAACACAAAATCAAATAGGGGTAATGCAGGAGTAGGTTTAATAATGAATAGGAAAATAGGAATGCGGGTAAGCTACTACAAACAGCATAGTGAACGCATTATTGTGGCCAAGATAGACACGAAGCCCACACCTACTACAGTAGTACAAGTTTATATGCCAACTAGCTCTGCAGATGACGAAGAAATTGAAGAAATGTATGATGAAATAAAAGAAATTATTCAGATTGTGAAGGGAGACGAAAATTTAATAGTCATGGGTGACTGGAATTCGAGTGTAGGAAAAGGGAGAGAAGGAAACATAGTAGGTGAATATGGATTGGGGGACAGAAATGAAAGAGGAAGCCGCCTGGTAGAATTTTGCACAGAGCACAACATAATCATAGCTAACACTTGGTTTAAGAATCATGAAAGAAGGTTGTATACATGGAAGAACCCTGGAGATACTAGAAGGTATCAGATAGATTATATAATGGTAAGACAGAGATTTAGGAACCAGGTTTTAAATTGTAAGACATTTCCAGGGGCAGATGTGGACTCTGACCACAATCTATTGGTAATGACCTGTAGATTAAAACTGAAGAAACTGCAAAAAGGTGGGAATTTAAGGAGATGGGACCTGGATAAACTAAAAGAACCAGAGGTTGTACAGAGATTCAGGGAGATCATAAGGGAGCAATTGACAGGAATGGGGGAAAGAAATACAGTAGAAGAAGAATGGGTAGCTTTGAGGGATGAAGTAGTGAAGGCAGCAGAGGATCAAGTAGGTAAAAAGACGAGGGCTAGTAGAAATCCTTGGGTAACAGAAGAAATACTGAATTTAATTGATGAAAGGAGAAAATATAAAAATGCAGTAAGTGAAACAGGCAAAAAGGAATACAAACGTCTCAAAAATGAGATCGACAGGAAGTGCAAAATGGCTAAGCAGGGATGGCTAGAGGACAAATGTAAGGATGTAGAGGCCTATCTCACTAGGGGTAAGATAGATACCGCCTACAGGAAAATTAAAGAGACCTTTGGAGATAAGAGAACGATTGGTATGAATATCAAGAGCTCAGATGGAAACCCAGTTCTAAGCAAAGAAGGGAAAGCAGAAAGGTGGAAGGAGTATATAGAGGGTCTATACAAGGGCGATGTACTTGAGGACAATATTATGGAAATGGAAGAGGATGTAGATGAAGATGAAATGGGAGATATGATACTGCGTGAAGAGTTTGACAGAGCACTGAAAGACCTGAGTCGAAACAAGGCCCCCGGAGTAGACAATATTCCATTGGAACTACTGACGGTCGTGGGAGAGCCAGTCCTGACAAAACTCTACCATCTGGTGAGCAAGATGTATGAGACAGGCGAAATACCCTCAGACTTCAAGAAGAATATAATAATTCCAATCCCAAAGAAAGCAGGTGTTGACAGATGTGAAAATTACCGAACTATCAGCTTAATAAGTCACAGCTGCAAAATACTAACACGAATTCTTTACAGACGAATGGAAAAACTAGTAGAAGCCAACCTCGGGGAAGATCAGTTTGGATTCCGTAGAAACACTGGAACACGTGAGGCAATACTGACCTTACGACTTATCTTAGAAGAAAGATTAAGGAAAGGCAAACCTACGTTTCTAGCATTTGTAGACTTAGAGAAAGCTTTTGACAATGTTGACTGGAATACTCTCTTTCTAATTCTAAAGGTGGCAGGGGTAAAATACAGGGAGCGAAAGGCTATTTACAATTTGTACAGAAACCAGATGGCAGTTATAAGAGTCGAGGGACATGAAAGGGAAGCAGTGGTTGGGAAGGGAGTAAGACAGGGTTGTAGCCTCTCCCCGATGTTGTTCAATCTGTATATTGAGCAAGCAGTAAAGGAAACAAAAGAAAAATTCGGAGTAGGTATTAAAATTCATGGAGAAGAAATAAAAACTTTGAGGTTCGCCGATGACATTGTAATTCTGTCAGAGACAGCAAAGGACTTGGAAGAGCAGTTGAATGGAATGGACAGTGTCTTGAAAGGAGGATATAAGATGAACATCAACAAAAGCAAAACAAGGATAATGGAATGTAGTCTAATTAAGTCGGGTGATGCTGAGGGATTTAGATTAGGAAATGAGGCACTTAAAGTAGTAAAGGAGTTTTGCTATTTGGGGAGCAAAATAACTGATGATGGTCGAAGTAGAGAGGATATAAAATGTAGGCTGGCAATGGCAAGGAAAGCGTTTCTGAAGAAGAGAAATTTGTTAACATCGAGTATAGATTTAAGTGTCAGGAAGTCATTTCTGGAAGTATTCGTATGGAGTGTAGCCATGTATGGAAGTGAAACATGGACGATAAATAGTTTGGACAAGTAGAGAATAGAAGCTTTCGAAATGTGGTGCTACAGAAGAATGCTGAAGATTAGATGGGTAGATCACATAACTAATGAGGAAGTATTGACTAGGATTGGGGAGAAGAGAAGTTTGTGGCACAACTTGACCAGAAGAAGGGATCGGTTGGTAGGACATGTTCTGAGGCATCAAGGGATCACCAATTTAGTATTGGAGGGGAGCGTGGAGGGTAAAAATCGTAGAGGGAGACCAAGAGATGAATACACTAAGCAGATTCAGAAGGATGTAGGTTGCAGTAGGTACTGGGAGATGAAAAAGCTTGCACAGGATAGAGTAGCATGGAGAGCTGCATCAAACCAGTCTCAGGACTGAAGACCACAACAACAACAACAGGCACAATGCCCACTAAAGTACAAGAAAACTGACTCTTCTTACTGTATATGTTTTGAACCGTTCCTGTGACACTAGTTATAGATTCCGATGCTTCACTTCAGGTTAACTTTATCCCTCTGATCTTCTTATTGACGATGAAACACAGAAATTGCATCGGAATTAAATACAAAAGGCACAATGCCGACTTAAGTGCAAGAGAACTAACTCTTCTTACTGTCTATGCTTTGAACCATTCCTGTGACACTAGTTATAGATTCCGATGCTTCACTTCAGGTTCACTGTATCCCTTTCACCTTCTTATTGACGATGAAATACAGAAATTGCATCGGAATTAAATACAAAAGGCACAATGCCGCCTTAAGTACAAGAAAACTGACTCTTCTTACTGTCTATGTTTTGAACCATTCTTGTGACACCAGTTATAGATTCTGATGCTTCACTTCGGGTTTACTGTATCCCGCTGACCCTCTTATTGTCGATGAAACACAGATATTGCAACGGAATTAAATACAAAAGTCACAATGCTGACTTAAGTACAAGAAAACTGACTCTTCTTACTGTCTATGTTTTAAACCACTCCTGTGTAACCAGTTATAGTTTCCGATGCTTCACTTAAGTTTTACTGTATCCCTCTGACCTTCTTACTGACGATGAAACACAGAAATTGCATCGGAATTAAATACAAAATGCACAATGCCGACTCAAATACAAGAAGACTGGCTCTTCTTACTGTCTATGTTATGAACCTTTCCTGTGAGACTTGTTTTAGATTCCGATGCTTCACCTCAGGTTAACTGTATCTCTTGGACCTTATTATTGACGACGAAACACAGAAATTGCATCGGAATTAAAAAGAAAAGGCACAATGCCAACTTAAGTACAAGAAAACTGACTCTTCTTACTGTCTATGTTTTGAACCATTCCTGTGACACTAGTTATAGATTCCGATGCTTCACTTCAGGTTTACTGTATCCCTCTGACCTTCTTACTGACGATGAAACACAGAAATTGCATCGGAATGAAATACAATAGGCGCAATGCCGTCTTAAGTACAGGTAAACTGACTCTTCTTACTGTTTATGTTTTGAATTATTCTTGTGGCACTAGTTATAGATTCCGAAGCTTCACTTCAGGTTTACTGTGTCCCTTGGACCTTCTTATTTACGACGAAACACAGAAATTGCATCGGAATTAAATACAAAAGGCACAATGCCGACTTAAGTTCAAGAAAACTGACTGTTCATACTGTCTATCTTTTGAACCTTTCCTGTGACACTAGTTATACATTCTGATGCTTCACTTCAGGTTTACTGTATCCCTCTGAACTTCTTATTGACGATGAAACACAATAATTGCATCGGAATTAAATACAAAATTCACAATGCCGACTTATGTACAAGAAAACTGACTCTTCTTACTGTCTATGTTTTGAACCATTCCTGTGACACTAGTTATAGATTCCGAAGCTCCACTTCAAGCTTACTGTATCCCTCTGACGTTCTAATTGATGATGAAACCCAGAAATTGCACGGAATTAAATACAAAAGGCACAATGCCGACTTAAGTACAAGAAGACTGCTTCTGCTTACTGTCTATGTTTTGAACAATTCCAGTGACACTAGTTATAGATTCCGATTCTTCACTTCAGGTTTACTGAATCCCGCTGACCTTCTTATTGACGATGAAACACAGAAATTGCATCGAAATTAAATACAAAAGGCACAACGCCGGCTCAAATACAAGAAGACCTTTCTCTTCTTACTGTCTATGTTATGAACCTTTCTTGCGAGCCCGGTTTTAGATTCCAATGCTTCGCTTCAGGTTTAATGTATCCCGTGGACCTTCTTATTGACGACGATACACAGAAATTGCATCGGAATGAAATAGAAAAGGCACAATGCCGACTAAAGTACAAGAAAACTGACTCTTCTTACTGTATATGATTTGAACCATTCCTGTGACACTAGTTATAGATTCTGATGCTTCACTTCAAGTTCACTGTCTCCCTCTACCCTTCTTATTGACTATGAAACACAGAAATTGCATCATAATTAACAACAAAAGGCACAATGCCGTCTCAAGTACAGGAAAACTGACCCTTCTTACTGTCTATGTTTTGAACCATTCCTGTGACACTAGTTATAGATTCCGATGCTTCACTTCAAGCTTACTGTATCCCTCTGACCTTCCTATTGACGATGAAACACAGAAATTGCATCGGAATTAAATACAAAAGGCACAATGCCGACTCAAGTACAAGTAGACCGGCTCTTCTTACTGTCTATGTTTTGAACCATTCCTGTGACACTAGTTATAGATTCCGATGCTTCACTTCAGGTTTACTGTATCTCTCTGACCTTCTTACTGACGATGAAACACAGAAATTGCATCGGAATGAAATACAATAGGCGCAATGCCGTCTTAAGTACAGGTAAACTGACTCTTCTTACTGTTTATCTTTTGAATTATTCTTGTGGCACTAGTTATAGATTCCGAAGCTTCACTTCAGGTTTACTGTGTCCCTTGGACCTTCTTATTTACGACGAAACACAGAAATTGCATCGGAATTAAATACAAAAGACACAACGCCGACTGAAATACAAGAAGACTGGCCCTTCTTACTGTCTATGTTATGAAACTTTCCTGCGAGCACGGATTTAGATTCCGATGCTTCACTTCAGGTTTACTGTATCCCTTTCACCTTCTTATTGACGATGAAACACAGAAATTGCATCTTAATTAAATACAAAAGTCAAAATGACGACTTAAGAACAGGAAAACTGACTCTTCTTACTGTCTATGATTTGAACCATTCCTGTGACACTAGTTATAGATTCTGATGCTTCACTTCAGGTTTACTGTATCCCTCTTACCTTCTTACTGACGATGAATCACAGAAATTGCATCGGAATTATATAGAAAAGGCACAATGCCGACTTAAGTACAAGAAGACTGACTCTTCTTAGTGTCTATGTTTTGAACCATTCCTGTGACACTATTTATAGATTCCGATGCTTCACTTCATTTTTACTGTATCCCTCAGACATTCTTATTGACAATGAAACACAGAAATAGCATCTTAATTAAATACAAAAGGCACAATGACGACATAAATACAAGAAGACTGACTCTTCTTACTGTCTATGATATGAACCATTCCTGTGACACTAGTTATAGATTCCGATTTTTCACTTTAGCTTTACTGTATCCGTCTGACCTTCTTATTGACGATCAAACACAGAAAATAGAACGGAATTAAATACAAAAGGCACAATGCCGACAAAAGTACAAGAAGACTGGCACTTCTTACTGTTTATGTTGTGAACCATTCCTGTGACACTAGTTATTCCGATGCTTCACTTCAAGTTTACTGTATCCAGCTGACCTTCTTATTGACGATGAAGCACAGAAATTGCATCGGAATTAAATACAAAAGGCACAATGCAGACTTAAGTACAAGAAGACTGACTCTTCTTACTGTCTATGTTTTGAACCATTCCTGTGACACAAGTTATAGATTCCGATGCTTCACTTCGGTTTTACTGTATCCCTCTGACCATCTTATTGACGATGAATCACAGAACTTGCATCGGAATTAAATACTAAAGGCACAATTCCGACTTAAGTCCAGGAAGACTGACCCTTCCTACTGTCTATGTTTTGAACCATTACTGTGACACTAGTTTTAGATTCCGATGCTTCACTTTAGGTTTACTGTATCCCTCTGACTTCCTTATTGACGATAAAACACAGAAATTGCATCTTAATTGAATACAAAAGGCACAATGCCGACTTAAGTACAAGAAGACTGACTCTTCTTACTGTCTATGTATTGAACCATTCCTGTGACACTAGTTATAGATTCCGATGCTTCACTTCCGGTTTAATGTATCCCTCTGACCTTCTCATTGACGATCAATCACAGAAATTACATCGGAATTAAATACAAAAGGCACAATGCTGACTCAAGTACAAGTAGACTGGCTCTTCTTACTGTCTATGTTTTGAACCATTCCCGTGACACTAGTTATAGATTCCGGTGCTTCACTTCAGGTCTACTGTATCCCTCTGAGCTTCTTATTGACGATGAAACACAGAAATTGCATCGGAATTAAATACAAAAGGCACAATGCCGACTTAAGTACAAGTAGACTGACTCTTCTTACTGTCTATGCTTTAAACCATTCCTGTGACACTAGTTATAGATTCCGATGTTTCACTTCAGGTTTACTGTATCCCTCTGTTCTTCTTATTGACGATGATACACAGAAATTGCATCCGAATTAAATACAAAAGGCACAATGCCGACTTAAGTAAAAAAAGGCTGTCTCTTCTTACTCTCTATGTTTTGAACCATTCCTGTGACACTAGTTATAGATTTCGATGCTTCACTTCAGGTTTACTGTATCCCTCTGACCTTCTTATTGACGATGAAACACAGAAATTGCTTCGGAATTAAATACGAAAGGCACAATGCCGACTTAAGTACAAGAAGACTGACTCTTGTAACTGTCTATGTTTTCAATCATTCCTGTGACACTAGTTATAGATTCCGATGCTTCACTTCAGGTTTACTGGATCCCTCTGACCTTCTTATTGACGATGATACACAGAGTTTGCATCGGAATTAAATACAAAAGGCACAATGCCGATTCAAGTACAAGAAGAGTGGCTCTTCTTACTGTCTATGTTTGATCCATTCCTGTGACACTAGTTATAGATTCCGATGCTTCACTTCAGGTTTACTGTATCCCTCTGACCTTCGTATTGACGATCAAACACAGAAAATTGATCGGAATTAAATTCTAAAAGGCACAATGCCGACTCAAGTACAAGAAGACAGGCTCCTCTTACTGTCTATGATTTGAACCATTCCTGTGACACTAGTTATAGATTCCGATGCTTAACGTCTGGTTCACTGTATCCAGCTGACCTTCTTATTGACGATGAAGCACAGAAATTGCATCGGAATTAAATACAAAAGGCACAATGCCGACTTAAGTACAAAAAGACTGAATCTTCTAACTGTCTATGTTTTGAACCATTCCTGTGACACTAGTTATAGATTCCGATGCATCACTTCAGTTTTACTGTATCCCTCTAACCTTCTTATTGACGATGAAACACAGAAACTGCATCGGAATTAAATACAAAAGGCACAATGCCGACTTAAGTACAAGAAGACTGACTCTTCTTACTGTCTATGTTTTGAACCATTCCAGTGAAACTAGTTATAGATTCCGATGCTTCACTTCAGGTTTACTGTATCCCTCTGACCTTCTTATTGACGATCAAACACAAATTTCATCGGAATTAAATACAAAATACAAAATGCCGACTCAAGTACAAGAAGACTGGCTCTTCTTACTGCCTATGTTTTTGAACCATTCCTGTGACACTAGTTGTAGATTCCGATGCTTCACTTCAGGTTTACTGTTCCCAGCTGACCTCCTTATTGGCGATGAAACACAGAAATTGCATCGGCATTTTATACAAAAGGCACAATGCCGACTTAAGTACAAGAAGACTGACTCTTCTTACTGTCTATGCTTTGAACCTTTCCTGTGACACTAGTTATTGATTCCGATGCTTCACTTCAGGTTGACAGTATCACTCTGACCTTCTTATTGACGATGAGACACAGAAATTGCATCTTAATTAAATACAAAAAGCACAATGACGACTTAAGTACAAGAAGACTGACTGTTCTTACTGTTTATGTTTTGAACCATTCCTGTGACACTAGTTATACATTCCGATGCTTCACTTCAGATTTACTGTATCCCTCTGACCACCTTATTGACGAAGAAACACAGATATTGCATCGGAATTAAATACAAAAGGCACTATGCCGACTTAAGTACAAAAAGACTGACCCTTCTTACTGTCTATGCTTTGAACCATTCCTGTGACACTAGTTATAGATTCCGATGCTTCACTTCAGGTTTACTGTATCCCTCTGAGCTTCCTATTGACGATGAAACACAGAAATTGCAACGGAATTATATACAAAAGGCACAATGCCGCCTTAAGTACAAGAAGTCTGACTCTTCTTGCTGTCTATGTTCTGAACCATTCCTGTGACACTAGTTATAGTTTCCGATGCTTCACTTCAGATTCACTGTATCCCTTTCACCTTCTTTTTGACGATGAAACAAAGATATTGCATCTTCATTAAATACAAAAGGCACAATGCCTGCTTAAGTACAAGAAGACTGACTCTTCTTACTGTCTATGTTTTGAACCATTCCTGTGACACTAGTTATAGATTCCGATGCTTCACTTCAGGTTTACTGTATCCCTCTGACCTTATTATTGACGATGAAACACAAAAATTGGATCTTAATTAAATACAAAAGGCACAATGCCGACTTAAGTATAAGAAAACTGACCCTTCTTACTGTCTATGCTTTGAACCATTCCTGTGACACTAGTTATAGATTCCGATGCTTCACTTCAGGTTTACTGTATCCCACTGAGCTTCCTATTGACGATGAAACACAGAAATTGCAACGGAATTATATACAAAAGCACAATGCCGACTTAAGTACAAGAAGTCTGACTCTTCTTACTGTCTATGTTTTGAACCATTCCTGTGACACTAGTTATAGGTTCCGATGCTTCACTTCAGATTAACTGTATCCCTTTCACATTCTTTTTGACGATGAAACACAGAAATTGCATCTTAATTAAATACAAAAGGCACAATGCCGACTTAAGTACAAGAAGACTGACTCTTCTTACTGTCTATGCTTTGAACCATTCCTGTGACACTAGTTATAGATTCCGATGCTTCACTTCAGGTTTACTGTATCCCTCTGACCTTATTATTGACGATGAAACACAAAAATTGGATCTTAATTAAATACAAAAGGCACAAAGCCGACTTAAGTACAAGAAAACTGACTCTTCTTACTGTTTATGTTTTGAACCATTCCTGTGACACTAGTTATAGATTCCGATGCTTCACTTCAGGTTTACTGTATCCCTGTGACCTTCTTATTGACGATGAATCACAGAAATTGTATCGAAATTAAATACAAAAGGCACAATGCCGACTTAAGTACAAGAAAACTTACTCTTCTTACCGTCTATGATGTGAACCATTCCTGTGACACTAGTTATAGATTCCGATGCTTCACTTCCGGTTTACTGTATCCCCCTGACCTTCTTATTGACGATGAATCACAGAAATTGCATCGGAATTAAATACAAAAGGCACAATGCCGAGTGAAGTACAAGAAGACTGACTCTTTCTATTGTCTACGTTTTGAACCATTCCTGTGACACTAGTTATAGATTGCCATGCTTAACTTCAGGTTTACTGAATCCCTCAGACCTTCTTATTGACGATGAAACACAGAAATTTCATCGGAATTAAATACAAAAGGCACAACGCCGACTCAAGTACAAGAAGACTGGCTCTTCTTACTGTCTATGTTTTGAACCATTCCTGTGTCACTAGTTATAGATTCCGATGCTTCACTTCAGGTTTACTGTATCCCTTTTACCTTCTTATTGACGATGAAACACAGAAATCGCATCGGAATTAAATACAAAAGGCACAATGCCGACTTAAGTAAAAAAAGACTGTCTCTTCTTACTCCCTATGTTTTGAAACATTCCTGTGACACTAGTTATGGATTCCGATGCCTCTCTTCAGGTTTACTGTATCCCTCTTACCTTCTTATTGACGATCAAACACAGAAATTTCATCGGAATTAAATACAAAAGGCACAATGCCGACTCAAGTACAAAAAGTCTGGCACTTCTTACTGTCTATGTTATGAACCATTCCTGCGACACTAGTTATAGATTCCGATGCTTCACTTCAGGTTTACTGTATCCAGCTGACGTTCCTATTGATGATGAAGCACAGAAATTGCATCGTAATTAAATACAAAAGGCACAATGCAGACTCAAGTACAAGAAGACTGACTCTTTTTACTGTCTATGTTTTGAACCATTCCTGTGACACAAGTTATAGATTCCGATACTTCGCTTCAGTTTTACTGTATCCCTCTGACCTTCTTATTCACGATGAAACACAGAAATTGCATCGGAATTAAATACAAAAGGCACAAATCCGACTTAAGTACAAGAAGACTGACCCTACCTACTGTCTATGTTTTGAACCATTACTGTGAGACTAGTTTTAGATTCCGATGCTTCACTTCAGGTTTACTGTATCCCTCTGACCTCCTTATTGACGATGAAACACAGAAATTGCATCTTAATTGAATACAAAAGGCACAATGCCGACTTAAGTACAAGAAGACTGACTCTTCTTACTGTCTATGTATTGAACCATTCCTGTGACACTAGTTATAGATTCCGATGCTTCACTTCAGGTCTACTGTATCCCTCTGAGCTTCTTATTGACGATGAAACACAGAAATTTCATCGGAATTAAATACAAAAGGCACAATGCCGAGTTAAGTACAAGTAGACAGACTCTTCTAATAGTCTATGTTTTGAACCATTCCTGTGACACTAGTTACAGATTCCGATGCTTCACTTCAGGTTTACTGTATCCCTCTATTATTCTTATTGACGATGAAACACAGAAATTGAATCGGAATTAAATACAAAAGGCACAATGCCGACTTAAGTACAACAAGACTGACTCTTCTTACTGTCTATGTTTTGAACCATTCCTGTGACACTAGTTATAGATTCCGATGCTTCACTTCAGGTTTACTGTATCCCTCTGACCTTCTTATTGACGATGAAACACAGAAATTGCATCGGAATTAATTACAAAAGGCACAATGCCGACTCAAGTACAAGAAGACTGGCTCTTCTTACAGTCTATGTTTTGAACCATTCCTGTGACAATAGTTATAGATTCCGATGCTTCACTTCAGGTTTACTGCATCCCTCTGACCTTCTTATTGACGATGAAACACAGAAATTGCATCGGAATTATATAGAAAAGGCACAATGCCGACTTAAGTACAAGAAGACGGACTCTTCTTACTGGCTATGTTTTGAACCATTCCTGTGACACTAGTTATAGATTCCGATGCTTCACTTCAGATTTACAGTACCCCTCTGACCTTCTTAATGACAATGAAGCACAGAAATTGCATCTTAATTAAATACAAAAGGCACAATGAAAACTTAAGTACAATAAGACTGACTCTGCTTACTGCCTATGTTTTGAACCATTCCTGTGACACTAACGATAGTTTCCGATGCTTCACTTCAGGTTTACTTTATCCCTCTGACCTTCTTATTGACGATCAAACACAGAAAATTGATCGGAATTAAATACAAAAGGCACAATGCCGACTCAAGTACAAGAAGACTGGTTCTTCTTACTGTCTATGTTTTGAACCATTCCTGTGACACTAGTTATAGATTCCGATGCTTCACTTCACGTTTACAGTATCCAGCTGACCTTCTTATTGACGATGAAGCACAGAAATTGCATCGGAATTAAATACAAAAGGCACAATGCAGACGTATGTACAAGAAGACTGACTCTTCTTTCTGTCTATGTTTTGAACCATTCCTGTGACACAAGTTATAGATTCCGATACTTCACTTCACTTTTACTGTATCCCTCTGACCTTCTTTTTGATGATGAAACACAGAAATTGCATCGGAATTAAATACAAAAGGCATAATTACGACTTAAGGACAAGAAGACTGACTCTTCCTACTGTCTATGTTTTCAACCATTACTGTGACACTAGTTATAGATTCCGATGCTTCACTTCATGTTTACAGTATCCAGCTGACCTTCTTATTGACGATGAAGCACAGAAATTGCATCGGAATTAAATACAAAAGG
This sequence comes from Schistocerca americana, assembly GCF_021461395.2. Lineage (NCBI taxonomy): Eukaryota > Metazoa > Arthropoda > Insecta > Orthoptera > Acrididae > Schistocerca > Schistocerca americana. The sequence goes on along the minus strand of NC_060127.1, from coordinate 228,986,301 downwards.
CACAATGCAGACGTATGTACAAGAAGACTGACTCTTCTTTCTGTCTATGTTTTGAACCATTCCTGTGACGCAAGTTATAGATTCCGATACTTCACTTCACTTTTACTGTATCCCTCTGACCTTCTTATTGACGATGAAACACAGAAATTGCAACGGAAATAAATACAAAAGGCATAATTCCGACTTAAGAACAAGAACGCTGACCCTACCTACTGTCTATGTTTTGAACCATTACTGTGACACTAGTTTTAGATTCCGATGCTTCACTTCAGGTTTACTGTATCCCTCTGACCTCCTTATTGACGATGAAACACAGAAATTGCATCTTAATTGAATACAAAAGGCACAATGCCGTTTTAAGTACAAGAAGACTGACTCTTCCTACTGTCTATGTATTGAACCATTCCTGTGACACTAGTTACAGATTCCGATGCTTCACATCAGGTTTAATGTATCCCTCTGACCTTCTTATTGACGATGAAACACAGAAATTGCATCTTAATTAAATACAAAAGGCACAATGAAGACTTAAGTGCAAGAAGACTGACTCTTCTTACTGTCTATGTTTTGAACCATTCCTGTGACACTAGTTATAGATTCCGATGCTTCACTTCAGGTTTACTGTATCCAGCTGACCTTCTTATTGTCGATGAAACACAGACATTGCATCGGAATAATATACAAAAGGCAAAATGCCGACTTAAGTACAAGAAGACTGACTCTTCCTATTGTCTATGTTTTGAACCATTCCTGTGACACTAGTTATAGATTCCGATGCTTCACTTCAGGTTTACTGTATCCCTCTGACCGTCTTATTGACGATGAAACACAGAGATTGCATGGGAATTAAATACAAAAGGCACAATTCCGACTTAAGTAAAGGAAAACAGAATCACCTTAATATCTATGATTTTGAACCATTCCTGTGACACTAGATATAGATTCTGATGCTTCACTTCAGGTTTACTGTATCCAGCTGACGTTCTTATTGACGATGAAACACAGAAGTTGCACCGGAATTAAATACAAAAGGCACAATGCCGACTTAAGTACAAGAAGACTGACTCTTCTTATTGTCTATGTTTTTAACCATTCCTGTGACACTAGTTATAGATTCCGATGCTTCACTTCAGTTTTACTGTATCCCCGTGACCTTCTTATTCACTATGAAACACAGAAATTGCAAAGGAATTAAATACAAAACGCACAATGCCGACTCAAGTACTAGAAGACTGACTCTTCATACTGTCTATGATTTGAACCATTCCTGTGACACTAGTTATAGATTCCGATGCTTCACCTCTGATTTACTGTATCCCCCTGACCGTCGTATTGACGATGAAAACAGAAATTGCATCGGAATTAAATACAAAAGGCACAATGCCGACTCAAGTACAAGAAGACTGGCTCTTCTTTCTGTCTATGCTTTGAACCATTCCTATGACACTAGTTATAGATTCAGATGCTTCACTTTAGGTTTACTGTATCCAGCTAACCTTCTTATTGACGATGAACACAGAAATTGCATCGGAATTAAATACAAAAGGCACAAAGGCGACATAAGTACAAGAAGACTGACTCTTCTTACTGTCTGTGCTTTGAACCATTACTGTGACACTAATTTTACATTCCGATGCTTCACTCCAGGTTTACTGTATCCCTCTGACCTCCTTAATCAAGATGAAACACAGATATTGCATCTTAATTAAATACAAAAGGCACAATGCCGACTTAAGTACAAGCAGACTGACTCTTCTTACTGTCTATGTTTGAACCTTTAATGTGACAGTAGTTATAGTTTCCGATGCTTAACTTCAGGTTTGCTGTATCCCTCAGACCTTCTTATTGACGATGAAACACAGAAATTGCATCGGAATTAAATACAAAAGGCACAATGCCGACTTAAGTACAAGAATACAGACTCCTCTTACTGTCTATGTTATTAACCATCGCTGAGACACTAGTTATAGATTCCGATGCTCAACTCCAGGTTTACTGTATCCCTTGGACCTTCTCATTGACGATGAAACACAGAAATTGCATCTGGATTATTTACAAAATGCACAATGCCGACTTATGTACAAGAAGACTGACTCTTCTTACTGACTATGTTTTGAACCATTCCTGTGACACTAGTTATAGATTCCGATGCTTCACTTCAGGTTTACTGTATTTCTCTGACCCTCTTATTGACGATGAAACACAGAAATTGCATCGGAATTAAATACAAAAGGCGCATTCCGACTTAAGTACAAGATGACTGACTGTTCTTACTGTCTATGTTTTGAACCATTCCTGTGACACTAGTTATGGATTCCGATGCTTCACTCCAGGTTTACTGTGTCCCTTGGACCTTCTTCTTGACGATGAAACACGGTAATTGCATCGGAATTAATTAGAAAATGCACAATGCCGACTTAAGGACAAGAAGACTGACTCTTCCTACTGTCTATGATTTGAACCATTCCTGTGACACTAGTTTTAGAATCCGATGCTTCACATCAGGTTTACTGTATCCCTCTGACATTCTCATTGACGATGAAACACAGAAATTGCATCGGAATTAAATACAAAAAGCGCAATGCCGACTCAAGTACTAGAACACTGACTCTTCTTACTGTCTATGTTTTGAACCATTCCTGTGACACTAGTTATAGATTCCGATGCTTCACTTCAGATTTACTGTAACCTCCTGACCGACGTATTGCCGATGAACACAGAAATTGCATCGGAATTTAATACAAAAGGCACAATGCCGATTCAAGTACTAGAACACTGACTCTTCTTACTGTCTATGGTTTGAACCATTCCTGTGACACTAGTTATAGATTCCGATGCTTCACTTCAGATTTACTGTAACCCCCTGACCGACGTATTGACGATGAACACAGAAATTGCATCGGAATTAAATACAAAAGGCACAATGCCGACTTAAGTACAAGTATACTGACCCTTCCTACTGTCTATGATTTAAACCATTTCCGTGACACTAGTTTTAGATTCCGATGCTTCACTTCAGTTTTACTGTATCCCCCTGACCTTCGTATTGACGATGAATCTCAGAAATCGCATCGGAATTAAATACAAAAAGCACAATGCCGACTTAAGTACAGGAATACTGACTCTTCTTACCGTCTATGTTTTGACCATCGCTGAGACACTAGTTATAGATTCCGATGCTTCAGTCCAGGTTTACTGTATCCCTTGGAGCTTCTCATTGACGATGAAACACAGAAATTGTATCGGAATTAAATACAAAAGGCACAATGCCGACTTAAATACAAGAAGACTGACTCTTCTTACTGACTATGATTTGAACCATTCCTGTGACACTAGTTATAGATTCCGATGCTTCACTTCAGGTTTACTGTATCCCTTGGTCCTTCTTATTGACGATTAAACACAGAAATTGTATCGGAATCAAATACAAAAGGCACAATGCCGACTTAAATACAAGATGACTGACTCTTCTTACTGTCTATGTTTTGAACCATTCCTGTGACACTAGTTATTGATTCCGATGCTTCACTGCAGGTTTACTGTGTCCCTTAAACCTTCTTATTGACGATGTCACACAGAAATTGCTTCCGAATTAAATACAAAAGGGCACAATGCCGACTTAAGTACAAGAAGACTGACTCTTCTTACTGACTATGTTTTGAACCATTCCTGTGACACTAGTTATAGATTCCGATGCTTCACTTCAGGTTTACTGTATCCCTTGGACCTTCTTATTGACGATGAAACACAGAAATTGCATCGGAATTATATAGAAAAGGCACAATGTCGACATAAGAACAAGAAGACTGACTCTTCCTACTGTCTATGTTTGAACGATTCCTGTGACACTAGTTATAGATACCGATGCTTCACTCCAGGTTTACTGTATCCCTTGGACCTTCTTATTTACGCTGAAACATAGATATTGCATCGGAATTAAATACAAACGGTACAATGCCGACTTAAGTACAAGAAGACTGACTCATCTTACTGACTATGATTTGAAGCATTCCTGTGACACTAGTTATACATTCCGATGCTTCACTTCAGGTTTACTGTATCCCTTGGACCTTCTTATTGACGATGAAACACAGAAATTATATCGGAATTAAATAAAAAAGGCACAATGCCGACTTAAGTGCAAGAAGACTGACTCTTCTTACTGTCTATGATTTGAACCATTCCTGTGACACTAGTTATTGATTCCGATGCTTCACTCCAGGTTTACTGTATCCCTTGGACCTTCTTATTGACGATGAAACACAGAAATTGCATCTGGATTAAATACAAAAGGCACAATGCCGACTTATGTACAAGAAGACTGACTCTTCTTTCTGACTATGTTTTGAACCATTCCTCTGACACTAGTTATAGATTCCGATGCTTCACTTCAGATTTACTGTAACCCCCTGACCGACGTATTGACGATGAACACAGAAATTGCATCGGAATTAAATACAAAAGGCACAATGCCGACATAAGTACAAGAATACTGACCCTTCCTACTGTCTATGATTTAAACCATTTCTGTGACACTAGTTTTAGATTCCGATGCTTCACTTCAGTTTTACTGTATCCCCCTGACCTTCGTATTGACGATGAAACACAGAAATCGCATCGGAATTAAATACAAAAGGCACAATGCCGACTTAAGTACAGGAATAATGACTCTTCTTACCGTCTATGTTTTGACCATCGCTGAGACACTAGTTATAGATTTCGATGCATCACTCCAGGTTTACTGTATCCCTTGGAGCTTCTCATTGACGATGAAACACAGAAATTTTATCGGAATTAAATACAAAAGGCACAATGCCGACTTAAATACAAGATGACTGACTCTTCTTACTGACTATGATTTGAACCATTCCTGTGACACTAGTTATAGATTCCGATGCTTCACTTCAGGTTTACTGTATCCCTTGGTCCTTCTTATTGACGATTGAACACAGAAATTGTATCAGAATCAAATACAAAAGGCACAATGCCGACTTAAATACAAGAAGACTGACTCTTCTTACTGTCTATGTTTTGAACCATTCCTGTGACACTATTCATTGATTCCGATGCTTCACTGCAGGTTTACTGTGTCCCTTAAACCTTCTTATTGACGATGACACACAGAAATTGCATCCGAATTAAATACAAAAGGGCACAATGCCGACTTAAGTACAAGAAGACTGACTCTTCTTACTGACTATGTTTTGAACCATTCCTGTGACACTAGTTATAGATTCCGATGCTTCACTTCAGGTTTACTGTATCCCTTGGACCTTCTTATTGACGATGAAACACAGAAATTGCATCGGAATTATATAGAAAAGGCATAATGTCGACATAAGAACAAGAAGACTAACTCTTCCTACTGTCTATGTTTGAACCATTCCTGTGACACAAGTTATAGATACCGATGCTTCACTCCAGGTTTACTGTATCCCTTGGACCTTCTTATTTACGCTGAAACACAGAAATTGCATCGGAATTAAACACAAAAGGTACAATGCCGACTTAAGTACAAGAAGACTGACTCTTCTTACTGACTATGATTTGAACCATTCCTGTGACACTAGTTATAGATTCCGATGCCTCACTTCAGGTTTACTGTATCCCTTGGACCTTCTTATTGACGATGAAACACAGAAATTGTATCGGAATTAAATAAAAAAGGCACAATGCCGACTTAAGTGCAAGAAGACTGACTCTTCTTACTGTCTATGATTTGAACCATTCCTCTGACACTAGTTATAGATTCCGATGCTTCACTTCAGGTTTACTGTACCCCTCTGACCCTCTTATTGACGATGAAAAACAGAAATTGCATCGGAATTAAATAGAAAAGGCACATTCCGACTGAAGTACAAGATGACTGACTGTTCTTACTGCCTATGTTTTGATCCATTCCTGTGACACTAGTTATGGATTCCGATGCTTCACTCCAGGTTTACTGTATCCCTTGGACCTTCTTATTGACGATGAAACACAGAAATTGTATCGGAATTAAATAAAAAAGGCACAATGCCGACTTAAGTGCAAGAAGACTGACTCTTCTTACTGTCTATGATTTGAACCATTCCTGTGACACTAGTTATAGATTCCGATGCTTCACTCCAGGTTTACTGTATCCCTTGGACCTTCTTATTGACGATGAAACACGGAAATTGCATCGGAATTAAATAGAAAAGGCACAATGCCGACTTAAGAACAAGAAGACTGACTCTTAAAATTGTCTATGATTTGAACCATTCCTGTGACACTAGTTTTAGATTCAGATGCTTCACTTCAGGTTTACTGTATCCCTCTGACATTCTCATTGACGATGAAACACAGAAATTGCATCGGAATTAAATACAAAAAGCGCGATGACGACTTAAGTACAAGAAGACTGTCTCTTTTTCCTGTCTATGCATTGAACCATTCCTGTGACACAAGTTATAGATTCAGATGCTTCACTTCAGGTTTACTGTATCCCTCTGACCTTCTTATTGACGATGAAACACAGAAATTGCATCGGAATTAAATACAAAAGGCACAATGCCGACATAAGTACAAGAATACTGACTCTTCTTACCGTCTATGTTTTAACCATTCCTGAGACTCTAGTTATAGATTCCGATGCTTCACTCCAGGTTAACTGTATCCCTTGGACCTTCTTATTGACGATGAAACACAGAAATTGCATCGGAATTATATACAAAAGGCAAAATGCCGACTTAAGTACAAGAAGACTGACTCTTCCTACTGTCTATGTTTTGAACCATTTCTGTGACACTAGTTATAGATACCGATGCTTCACTCCAGGTTAACTGTTTCCCTTGGACCTTCTTATTTACGATGAAACACAGAAATTGCATCGGAATTAAATACAAAAGGTGCAATGCTGACTTAAGTACAAGAAGACTGACTCTTCTTACTGACTATGATTTGAACCATTCCTGTGACACTAGTTATAGATTCCGATGCTTCACTTCAGGTTTACTGTATCCCTTGTACCTTCTTATTGACGATGAAACACAGAAATTGTATTGGAATTAAATACAAAAGGCACAATGCCGGCTAAAGTACAAGAATACTGACTCTTCTTACTGTCTATGTTTCGAACCATCCCTGTGACACTAGTTATAGATTCAGATGCTTCACTTCAGGTTTACTGTATCCCTCTGTCCTTCTTATTGACGATGAAACACAGATATCGCATCGGAATTAAATACAAAAGGCAAAATGCCGACTTAAGTACAAGAATACTGACTCTTCTTACCGTCTATGTTTTAAGCATTCCTGAGACACTAGTTATAGATTCCGATGCTTCACTCCAGGTTCACTGTATCCCTTGGAGCTTCTTATTGACGGTGACACACAGAAATTGCATCGGAATTAAATACAAAAGGCACAATGCCGGCTTAAGTACAAGAATACTGACTCTTCTTACTGTTTATGTTTCGAACCATCCCTGTGACACTAGTTATAGATTCCGATGCTTCACTCCAGGTTTACTGTATCCCTTGGACCTTCTTATTGACGATGAAACACAGAAATTGCATCGGAATTATATACAAAAGGCACAATGCCGGCTTAAGTACAAGAATACTGACTCTTTTTACTGTCTATGTTTCGAACCATCCCTGTGACACTAGTTATAGATTCCGATGCTTCACTCCAAGTTTACTGTATCCCTTGGACCTTCTTATTTACGATGAAACACAGAAATTGCATCGGAATTAAATACAAAAGGTACAATGCCGACTTATGTACAAGAAGACTGACTCTTCTTACTGACTATGATTTGAACCATTCCTGTGACACTAGTTATAGATTCCGATGCTTCACTTCAGGTTTACTGTATCCCTTGGACCTTCTTATTGACGATGAAACACAGAAATTGTATCGGAATTAAATACAAAAGGCACAATGCCGACTTAAATACAAGAAGACTGACTCTTCTTACTGTCTATGTTTTGAACCATTCCTGTGACACTAGTTATTGATTCCGATGCTTCACTTCAGGTTTACTGTGTCCCTCTGACAATCTCATTGACGATGAAACACAGAAATTGCATCGGAATTAAATACAAAAAGCGCAATGCCGACTTAAGTACAAGAAGACTGACTCTTCTTACCGTCTATGTTTTTAACCATTCATGTGACACTAGTTATGGATTCCGATGCTTCACTTCAGTTTTACTGTATCCCCCTGACCTTCTTATTGACGATGTAACACAGAAATTGCATCGGAATTAAATACAAAAGGCAGAATGCCAACTCAACTACTAGAAGACTGACTCTTCTTACTGTCTATGTTTTGAACCATTCCTGTGACACTAGTTATAGATTCCGATGCTTCACTTCAGATTTACTGTATCCCCCTGACCGTCGTATTGACGATGAACACAGAAATTGCATCGGAATTAAATACAAAAGGCACAATGCCGACTCAAGTACAAGAAGACTGGCTCTTCTTCCTGTCTATGCTTTGAACCATTCCTGAAACACTAGTTATAGATTCCGATGCTTCACTCCAGGTTTACTGTATCGCTTGGAGCTTCTTATTGACGATGAAACACAGAAATTGCATCGGAATTGAATACAAAAGGTACAATGCCGACCTAAGTACAAGAAGACTGACTCTTCCTACTGTCTATGTTTTGAACCATTCCTGTGACACTAGTTATAGATACCGATGCTTCACTCCAGGTTTACTGTATCCCTTGGACCTTCTTATTTACGATGAAACACAGAAATTGCATCGGAATTAAATACAAAAGGTACAATGCCGACTTAAGTACAAGAAGACAGACTCTTCTTACTGACTATGATTTGAACCATTCCTGTGTCACTAGTTATAGATTCCGATGCTTCACTCCAGGTTTACTGTATCCCTTGGACCTTCTTATTGACGATGAAACACAGAAATTGCATCTGGATTAAATACAAAAGGCACAATGCCGACTTATGTACAAGAAGACTGACTCTTCTTACTGACTATGTTTTGAACCATTCCTCTGACACTAGATATAGATTCCGATGCTTCACTTCTGGTTTACTGTATCCCTCTGACCCTCTTATTGACGATGAAACACAGAAATTGCATCGGAATTAAATACAAAAGGCACAATGCCGACTCAAGTACTAGAAGACTGACTCTTCTTACTGTCTATGTTTTAAACCATTCCTGTGACACTAGTTATAGATTCCGATGCTTCACTTCAGATTTACTGCATCCCCCTGACCGTCGTATTGACGATGAACACAGAAATTGCATCGGAATTAAATACAATAGGCACAATGCCGACTCAAGTACAAGAAGACAGGCTCTTCTTCCTGTCTATGTTTTGAACAATTCCTGTGACACTAGTTATAGATTCAGATGCTTGACTTCAGGTTTACTGTATCCCTCTGACCTTCTTATTGACGATGAAACACATAAATCGCATGGGAATTAAATGCAAAAGGCACAATGCCGACTTAAGTACAAGAATACTGACTCTTCTTACCGTCTATGTTTTAACCATCGCTGAGACACTAGTTATAGATTCCGATGCTTCACTCCAGGTTTACTGTATCCCTTGGAGCTTCTTATTGACGATGAAACACAGAAATTGCAGCGGAATTAAATACAAAAGGCACAATGCCGGATTAAGTACGAGAATACTGACTCTTCTTACTGTCTATGTTTCGAACCATCCCTGTGACACTAGTTATAGATTCCGATGCTTCACTCCAGGTTCACTGTATCCCTTGGACCTTCTTATTTACGATGAAACACAGAAACTGCATCGGAATTAAATACAAAAGGTACAATGCTGACTTAAGTACAAGAAGACTGACTCTTCTTACTGACTATGATTTGAACCATTCCTGTGACACAAGTTATAGATTCCGATGCTTCACTTCAGGTTTACTGTATCCCTCGATCCTTCTCATTGACGATGAAACACAAAAATTGTATCAGAATTAAATACAAAAGGCACAATGCCGACTTAAGTACAAGAAGACTGTCGCTTCTTACTGACTATGTTTTGAACCAATCCTGTGACACTAGTTATAGATTCCGATGCTTGACTTCAGGTTTACAGTATCCCTTGGACCTTGTTATTGACGATGAAACACAGATATTGCATCGGAATTATATAGAAAAGGCACAATGCCGACTTAAGTACATGAAGACTGACTCTTCCTACTGTCTATGCTTTGAACCTTTCCTGTGACACTAGTTATAGATTCCGATGCTTCACTTCAGGTTTACTGTATCCCTCTGACCTTCTAATTGACGATGAAACATAGAAATTGCATCGGAATTAAATACAAAAAGCACAATGCCGACTTAAGTACAAGAAGACTGACTCTTCCTACAGACTATGTTTTGAACCATTCCTGTGATACTAGTTATAGATTCCGATGCTTCACATCAGGGTTAATGTATCCCTTGGACCATCTTGTTGACGATGAAACACAGAAATTGCATCGGAATTAAATACAAAATTCACAATGCCGACTTAAGTACATGAAGACTGACTCATCTTACTGACTATGTTTTAAACCATTCCTGTGACACTAGTTATAGATTCCGATGCTTCACTCCAGGTTTACTGTATCCCTTGGACCTCCTTATTGACGATGAAACACAGAAATTGCATCGGAATTAAATAAAAAAGGCACAATGCCGACTTAAGTGCAAGAAGACTGACTCTTCTTACTGTCTATGATTTGAACCATTCCTGTGACACTAGTTATAGATTCCGATGCTTCACTCCAGGTTTACTGTATCCCTTGGAACTTCTTATTGACGATGAAACACAGAAATTGCATCTGGATTAAATACAAAAGGCACAATGCCGACTTATGTACAAGAAGACAGACTCTTCTTACTGACTATGTTTTGAACCATTCCTCTGACACTAGTTATAGATTCCGATGCTTCACTTCAGGTTTACTGTACCCCTCTGACCCTCTTATTGACGATGAAACACAGAAATTGCATCGGAATTAAATACAAAAGGCACATTCCGACTGAAGTACAAGATGACTGACTGTTCTTACTGCCTATGTTTTGATCCATTCCTGTGACACTAGTTATGGATTCCGATGCTTCACTCCAGGTTTACTGTGTCCCTTGGACCTTCTTATTGACGATGAAACACGGAAATTGCATCGGAATTAAATAGAAAAGGTACAATGCCGACTTAAGAACAAGAAGACTGACTGTTCCTACTGTCTATGATTTGAACCATTCCTGTGACAGTAGTTTTAGATTCAGATGCTTCACTTCAGGTTTACTGTATCCCTCTGACATTCTCATTGACGATGAAACACAGAAAATGCATCGGAATTAAATACAAAAAGCGCAATGACGACTTTAGTACAAGAAGACTGTCTCTTCTTCCTGTCCATGCATTGAACCATTCCTGTGACACTAGTTATAGATTCAGATGCTTCACTTCAGGTTTACTGTATCCCTCTGACCTTCTTATTGACGATGAAACACAGAAATTGCATCGGAATTAAATACAAAAGGCACAATGCCGACTTAAGTACAAGAATACTGACTCTTCTTACCGTCTATATTTTAACCATTCCTGAGACACTAGTTATAGATTCCGATGCTTCACTCCAGGTTAACTGTATCCCTTGGACCTTCTTATTGACTATGAAACACAGAAATTGCATCGGAATTATATACAAAAGGCAAAATGCCGACTTAAGTACAAGAAGACTGACTCTTCCTACTGTATGTTTTGAACCATTTCTGTGACACTAGTTATAGATACCTGTTGTGTCGGTAACTGGGCCGACACCGTGAAGTTTAGATGACTGAAAATGCAAGCTACACTAACGCTGTAGCCGATAGGGCACGCACGGCTAAAGCAGACGGGCGTGAAGTCTGGAACATGAGAACTTATAAATGAATAAGAAGAAAAGTATGTAGATGCTTATTACTTATCTTTTTATTAGTCCTTGGAATACATCTCTCTTGAATACTCGTAAGCTATAGGCACTGATACAAGTGGTGCCTTGCTAGTTCGTAGCCATTAACTTAGCTGATGGCTATTCTGTCTCTCGGCTAATGAGAGAGAAAGGCTTCGTACATCTGGTCGGTAGCTAGGTTCTCGTACAACTGGGCGGTAGCTAGGTTCTCGTACAACTGGGGCGAGTGCTCTCTCGTATCACGAGACCTGCCTTGGTGGTGGCGCTAGGTCTGCGATTACACAGTGGCGACACGCGGGTCCGACATGTACTAAATGGACCGCGGCCGATTTAAGCTACCACCTAGCAAGTGTGGTGTCTGGCGGTGACACCACATTCCTCCCCCGCAAATCGGCGAACGGTCGTGTGATAAGGCTTCCGCCCGCCGTGGGGAGGACCACATGTTGACGTATGCGAGGAGGTGGGGAGCCTAACAACAGGCGAGGCTGTGCCACCCGCACCCGGCCATTCGGTCCGAGGAGAGCTAGGAAACGCCCGAAAAACTAGTCCAGGGTGCACGTCAACATGTGGTGTATGCGCCCGTAAAGAGACAGGAGGGACCGAAAGGTCAACCTCCATAGCGTCGGGGTAGCCGACGCGCGATGACGTCATGTGGTCCGGAGCGGGCAGGAGTTCCATGGAGGAGGACAGCTGGTCGCGGGAAGCGATCGGCGGCGCGTGACCCTGGGAGGCGCTTGGCGGCTGCAACGAAGCGTCGAATGCGGGCGGCGCCGGCGGGAGAACAAGCGGCGGCGGCGGCGGCTGCTGCTGCTGCGGCGGCGGCGGCGGCGCGTCGCCATGGGGCAAAATGGAAGGCATCGTCGGTAACACCTGGGGATGAGGCGAGCCAGTAGATGGGTCCCCAGGGCGCTGATCGGACGGCACCGTCGCTGAAAGCAGACGGGGAGCGGCAGAACCCGAGCGACGACAGAGGCGCAGCTGATTGAGATGCCGACGCACCTCACCAGAGGCCCCCAAAACCAAATACATCGCGCGGCCGAGGCAGCGAAGAATGCGCCCTGCGAGCCAACGCCGTGAACCTCGATAGTTGCGATAAAATACAACGTCGCCTGGAGCAAAAGCAGGAGTCTGCCGCTGCACAGGAACCTGATGCGGCGGATGCAGCAAAGACATCAAGGTGCGATGAGGACGACCGTGGAGCAACTCAGCCGGCGAGCGACCATCTCGGGGCTGAGAGCGATACGAAGACAAAAAGAGCAACAATGCGTCCTCCCGAGAATGCGACTCTTTCAATTTCAACATCTGTGACTTGAAAGTCCGGACCAATCGTTCAGCGGCACCGTTGGACTGAGGCGAAAACGGCGCGGATGTCAGATGTTGAATACCATTGGCCTGGCAGAATGACTGAAATTCTGCGGACATGAATTGTGGGCCATTGTCGGAAACAATAGTCTGCGGAAGACCTTCAATGCAAAAGATAGCAGACAACGCTTGGATGGTGGCGGAGGACGTCGTGGAAGACATCCGGACAACAAAAGGAAAAGTACTGAAGGCATCGACCAGAACCAACCATCGAGCATTCCAGAATGGACCAGCAAAATCAATGTGCAAGCGTTGCCAAGGGGAAGTGGCTTTTGGCCACGCAAAGACTTTCCGCGGCGGTGCGGACTGTTGTTCGGCACACGCTATGCAAGAAGAACACATATTCGTAATCGCAGCATCGATTCCGAACCAAGTACAGTGCTGACGAGCAAGTTGTTTCGTTCGCACTATACCCCAATGTCCGTGGTGAAGAAGCCGTAAAACAGAGGACTGTAACGAACGTGGGACCACGACTCTGGACTGATCATTATCAGAACGCAACAACAAAACACCACGTCGAACAAAAAGTCTCTCCTTGTGAGCAAAAAATCGGCGAACCAACGGATCCTCGATCCGAGACTTTGACAAAGGCCATTGCGTAGCAACAAAACGCAAAACAGTAGCAAGGACAGGGTCAGCAGCTGTAGCTGTAGCGACACGACGAAAATCAATCGGAAACGATTCGACCACTTCATCGGTTTCCGAATCAATGAACATGCAAGCAAGTTCGGAAGAATCGAATGCTTTATCCTCAGCAACAGGCAAACGGGACAACGCATCGGCGTTTCCGTGCTTAGCAGTGGACCGATACAAGATATCGTAGCGGTACTGCGAGAGGAAAATAGACCAGTGAATGAATTTCTGCGCCGTACGTGGAGGTACAGGCTTGGTCGGATGAAAAAGCGATGTCAAAGGTTTGTGGTCTGTGATGATGGTAAAGTGACGACCATACAAGAAATCATGGAACTTAGTAACACCAAACACGAGAGCCAAAGCTTCTTTCTCTATCTGTGAATAATTGCTTTGCGCAGACGAGAGCAATTTGGACGCAAAGGCAATAGGGCGATCATGGGAGCCAACTTTGTGCGCAAGCACAGCACCGATCCCGAAATCCGATGCATCTACCATCAACAAAAGGGGTTTCCGGGGATCGAATGGCGTAAGGCAAGTATTAGAAAGCAACGCCGATTTCAACTGGTGAAAGGCGCGTTCGCATTCCGTCGTCCAGAGAAACGGAACACCTGTACGGCGTAAGCGATGAAGCGGAGCTGAAATGAAAGAGGCATTGCGCACATTCACTCACACCTTGTGATTCTACATTGTTCAATGTTCTTGCGACCTCCTGACGCAATGCGTGGGGAACATTGCGCGCTCGGAACAATTTCGGTTGCGCGTTTCCTTCCAGTTCCAAATGTGCTTCATAGTTTTTAGCGCAACCTAAGCCCGGTGCAAAAATGTCTGCAAATACGTCACACAGCCGAGAAACACTGTCTGTAGGCACAGTCTGATTCACTGATAGGACCTGATTTACAATAGACATGTTAAACAACTGAAATAAATCGAGACCAAACAAATTCACTGCAGAAGAAGAACGAAGAACGTAAAATGACACAAGTTTTGTTTGTCCCTTGTATGTTGCAAGAAGGCTGCACTGTCCTAACACAGGAATTTTCTGTCCGGAATATGTAGTTAGCGTAACATTTGCGGAACGCAACGGAGGTTTGCCCAGTTGTTTGTACGGGTCGTGATTGAGCAATGAAACTGCAGCTCCGGTATCGAGCTGGAATGGTATCACTTTGCCTTCAAAGTCTAAGTCCACAAAAAGTTTATTGTTCTGCTGACGACAAAAGCGACTGTTTTGTGCAATTTGAACAGACACTGGTACAGAATCACTTGCTAATTGACGTGATTTCCGGCGACGTCGACGCACAGTTTTTGTGGGACGAACACAGCTACTGTTAGAGAAAGTGTCACTGGACGAAGTGGAATTAACGACATGAATGTCCATAGGCGAAGGTCCACGAGCCTGAGTGTCCTTGGTTCGATTCCGGCGCGAAGCAAAGGGCCTGGAATGATTTTGATTGTCTGATCTGAGCTTTTTCTGGCAAACACTTTGAACATGTCCTTTCTTATTGCAGAAAAAGCAAATAGCTTGGCGTGACGGGCAATGTTCACGCGAATGTCTAGTAGCACACCGCGGGCATGATTTCACTGCATTTGTGTGCTGGCGCGGCACACCTGGCTTAGCGCGCGGCGGCCGCTGTGTCGACGTGCGCAAGGCCCGGTTACCGGGCCGCGCAGCGCGTCCAGCGGGCCGGTTAATGTTACACACGGCTGGCGAAGTTTCAAAAGATTCCTGAGCACAGTCAAGTGTGTCCTGTCTATCCAATATGTCTATCACTTGTTGAAGGGAGGGATTAACTAGTTTCAAAATTTGCTCCCGTATGCGAACATCAGAAACGTTCTGTGCAATTGCATCACGCACCATTGTATCTGAATAAGAAAGACCACAGTCACATTCAAAGGCACAGTCCCTAGTAAGTCCTTGCAATGTGGCTACCCACTCCCTATTAGTTTGACCGGCCTTACGTTTTGTACGAAAGAACGTATACCGTTTTGCAACCACATTAACTGTTTCTTTGAAATAGCTATCTAATGCAGACAAAATTTCCTCGTAGGACAGAGTTGCTACGTCGCGTCGGGGAAACAATTTCACTATCACACGGTATGTGGACACACCGACACAAGAAAGCAAAAACGGCTGCCGCTCTTTACCTTGAATTCTGTAGGCTGCTAGATGAAAGTTGAACTGGCGAGACCACTCGTGCCAGGTCTCATCGGCTGCCACGTATGGTCGAAAGGGAGGTGCAACAGCGTTTAGTGGCAGCTGTAGCGAAGAAGCGGCGGCGGCCGCATCGGTTTGAATGGTACGTTGACCCAGGACGAGCTGTCCAAAGGCATCCAGTAACGCCTGCGTCTGCTGATTCTGCAAGCGATAAAATTCGGACAGTACATCTGGAGAATGTGGCGAAGCCATTACACAATTAAATGTAAGCAATCAGAACACTTTAAATCGTCGCCAATGTTGCAAACGAATTAATACAAACTCTTTTGCTCGTCGCCAATAAATGTTGTGTCGGTAACTGGGCCGACACCGTGAAGTTTAGATGGCTGAAAATGCAAGCTACACTAACGCTGTAGCCGATAGGGCACGCACGGCTAAAGCAGACGGGCGTGAAGTCTGGAACATGAGAACTTATAAATGAATAAGAAGAAAAGTATGTAGATGCTTATTACTTATCTTTTTATTAGTCCTTGGAATACATCTCTCTTGAATACTCGTAAACTATAGGCACTGATACAAATGGCGCCTTGCTAGTTCGTAGCCATTAACTTAGCTGATGGCTATTCTGTCTCTCGGCTAATGAGAGAGAAAGGCTTCGTACATCTGGTCGGTAGCTAGGTTCTCGTACAACTGGGGCGAGTGCTCTCTCGTATCACGAGACCTGCCTTGGTGGTGGCGCTAGGTCTGCGATTACACAGTGGCGACACGCGGGTCCGACATGTACTAAATGGACCGCGGCCGATTTAAGCTACCACCTAGCAAGTGTGGTGTCTGGCGGTGACACCACAGATACCGATGCTTCACTCCAGGTTAACTGTTTCCCTTGGACCTTCTTATTTACGATGAAACACAGAAATTGCATCGGAATTAAATACAAAAGGTACAATGCTGACTTAAGTACAAGAAGACTGACTCTTCTTACTGACTATGATTTGAACCATTCCTGTGACACTAGTTACAGATTCCGATGCTTCACTTCAGGTTTACTGTATCCCTTGTACCTTCTTATTGACGATGAAACACAGAAATTGTATTGGAATTAAATACAAAAGGCACAATGCTGGCTTAAGTACAAGAATACTGACTCTTCTTACTGTCTATGTTTCGAACCATCCCTGTGACACTAGTTATAGATTCCGATGCTTCACTCCAGGTTTACTGTATCCCTTGGACCTTCTTATTTACGATGAAACACAGAAATTGCATCGGAATTAAATACAAAAGGTACAATACCGACTTATGTACAAGAAGACTGACTCTTCTTACTGACTATGATTTGAACCATTCCTGTGACACTAGTTATAGATTCCGATGCTTCACTTCAGGTTTACTGTATCCCTTGTACCTTCGTATTGACGATGAAACACAGAAATTGTATTGGAATTAAATACAAAAGGCACAATGCCGGCTTAAGTACAAGAATACTGACTCTTCTTACTGTCTATGTTTCGAACCATCCCTGTGACACTAGTTATAGATTCAGATGCTTCACTTCAGGTTTACTGTATCCCTCTGTCCTTCTTATTGACGATGAAACACAGATGTCGCATCGGAATTAAATACAAAAGGCACAATGCCGACTTAAGTACAAGAATACTGACTCTTCTTACCGTCTATGTTTTAACCATTCCTGAGACACTAGTTATAGATTCCGATGCTTCACTCCAGGTTTACTGTATCCCTTGGAGCTTCTTATTGACGATGAAACACAGAAATTGCATCGGAATTAAATACAAAAGGCACAATGCCGGCTTAAGTACAAGAATACTGACTCCTCTTACTGTTTATGTTTCGAACAATCCCTGTGACACTAGTTATAGATTCCGATGCTTCACTCCAGGTTTACTGTATCCCTTGGACCTTCTTATTGACGATGAAACACATAAATTGCATCGGAATTATATACAAAAGGCACAATGCCGGCTTAAGTACAAGAATACTGACTCTTCTCACTGTCTATGTTTCGAACCATCCCTGTGACATTAGTTATAGATTCCGATGCTTCACTCCAAGTTTACTGTATCCCTTGGACCTTCTAATTTACGATGAAACACAGAAATTGCATCGGAATTAAATACAAAAGGTACAATGCCGACTTATGTCCAAGAAGACTGACTCTCCTTACTGACTATGATTTGAACCATTCCTGTGACACTAGTTATAGATTCCGATGCTTCACTTCAGGTTTACTGTATCCCTTGGACCTTCTTATTGACGATGAAACACAGAAATTGTATCGGAATTAAATACAAAAGGCACAATGCCGACTTAAATACAAGAAGACTGACTCTTCTTACTGTCTATGTTTTTGAACCATTCCTGTGACACTAGTTATTGATTCCGATGCTTCACTCCAGGTTTACTGTGTCCCTTGGACCTTCTTATTGACGATGACGCACAGAAATTGCATCGGAATTAAATACAAAAGGCACAATGCGGACTTAAGTACAAGAAGACTGACTCTTCTTACTGACTATGCTTTGAACCATTCCTGTGACAATAGTTATAGATTCCGTTGCTTCACTTCAGGTTTACTGTATCCCTTGGACCTTCCTATTGACGATGAAACACAGAAATAGCATCGGAATTATATAGAAAATTCACAATGCCGATTTAAGTACAAGAAGACTGACTCTTCCTACTGTCTATGTTTTGAACCATTCCTGTGACACTAGTTATAGATACCGATGCTTCACTCCAGGTTTACTGTATCCCTTGGACCTTCTTATTTACGCTGAAACACAGAAATTGCATCGGAATTAAATAGAAAAGGCACAATGCCGAATTAAGTACAAGAAGAATGACTCTTCCTACTGTCTATGTTTTGAACCATTCCTGTGACACTAGTTATAAATTCCGATGCTTCACATCAGGGTTAATGTATCCCTTGGACCATCTTGTTGACGATGAAACACAGAAATTGCATCGGAATTAAATACAAAATTCACAATGCCGACTTAAGTACATGAAGACTGACTCTTCTTACTGACTATGTTTTAAACCATTCCTGTGACACTAGTTATAGATTCCGATGCTTCACTCCAGGTTTACTGTATCCCTTGGACCTCCTTATTGACGATGAAACACAGAAATTGCATCGGAATTAAATACAAAAGGCACAATGCCGACTTAAGTACAAGAAGACTGACACTTCTTACTGTCTATGCCTTGAACCATTCCTGTGACACTAGTTATAGATTCCGATGCTTCAATCCAGGTTTACTGTATCCCTTGGACCTTCTTATTGACGATGAAACACAGAAATTGCATCGGAATTAAATACAAAAGGCGCAATGCCGGCTTAAGTACAAGAAGACTGACTCATCTTACTGACTATGTTTGTACCAATCATGTGACACTACTTATAGATTCCGATGCTTCACTTCAGGTTTGCTGTATCCCTTGGACCTTCTTATTGACGATGAAACACAGAAATTGCTTCGGAATTTAATACAAAAGGCACAATGCCGAATTAAGTACAAGAAGTCTGACTCTTCTTAATCTCTATGTTTGAACCATTCCTGTGACACTAGTTATAGATTCCGATGCTTCACTTCAGGTTTACTGTATCCCTTGGACCTTCTTATTGACGATGAAATACAGTAATTGCATCGGAATTTAATACAAAAGGCACAATGCCAACTTAAGTACAAGAAGACTGACTCTTCTTAATCTCTATGTTAGAACCATTCCTGTGACACTAGTTATAGATTCCGATGCTTCACTTCAGGTTCACTGTATCCCTCAGACCTTCTTTTTGACGATGAAACACAGAAATTTCAACGGAATAAAATACAAAAGGCACAATGCCGACTTAAGTACAAGAAGTCTAACTCTTCCTACTGTCTATGTTTTGAACCATTCCTGTGACACTAGTTATAGATTCCGATGCTTCACTTCAGGTTTACTGTATCCCTCTGACCTTCTTATTGACGATGAAACACAGAAATCGCATCGGAATTAAGTAAAAAAGGCACAATGCCGACTTAAATACAAGAATACTGACTCTTCTTACCGTCTATGTTTTAACCATTCCTGAGACACTAGTTATAGATTCCGATGCTTCACTCCAGGTTTACTGTATCCCTTGGAGCTTCTTATTGACGATGAAACACAGAAATTGCATCGGAATTAAATACAAAAGGCACAATGCCGGCTTAAGTACAAGAATACTGACTCTTCTTACTGTTTATGTTTCGAACCATCCCTGTGACACTAGTTATAGATTCCGATGCTTCACTCCAGGTTTACTGTATCCCTTGGACCTTCGTATTGACGATGAAACACAGAAATTGCATCGGAATTATATACAAAAGGCAAAATGCCGACTTAAGTACAAGAAGACTGACTCTTCCTACTGACTATGATTTGAAGCATTCCTGTGACACTAGTTATAGATCCCGATGCTTCACTTCAGGTTTACTGTATCCCTTGTACCTTCTTATTGACGATGAAACACAGAAATTGTATTGGAATTAAATACAAAAGGCACAATGCCGGCTTAAGTACAAGAATACTGACTCTTCTTACTGTCTATGTTTCGAACCATCCCTGTGACACTAGTTATAGATTCCGATGCTTCACTTCAGGTTTACTGTATCCCTCTGACCTTCTAATTGACGATGAAACATAGAAATTGCATCGGAATTAAATACAAAAGGCACAATGCCGACTTAAGTACAAGAAGACTGACTCTTCCTACAGTTTATGTTTTGAACCATTCCTGTGATACTAGTTATAGATTCCGATGCTTCACTCCAGGAATACTGTATCCCTTGGACCTTCTTATTGACGATGAAACACAGAAATTGCATCGGAATTAAATAGAAAAGGCACAATGCCGAATTAAGTACAAGAAGAATGACTCTGCCTACTGTCTATGTTTTGAACCATTCCTGTGACACTAGTTATAAATTCCGATGCTTCACATCAGGGTTAATGTATCCCTTGGACCATCTTGTTGACGATGAAACACAGAAATTGCATCGGAATTAAATACAAAATTCACAATGCCGACTTAAGTACATGAAGACTGACTCTTCTTACTGACTATGTTTTAAACCATTCCTGTGACACTAGTTATAGATTCCGATGCTTCACTCCAGGTTTACTGTATCCCTTGGACCTCCTTATTGACGATGAAACACAGAAATTGCATCGGAATTAAATACAAAAGGCACAATGCCGACTTAAGTACAAGAAGACTGACTCTTCTTACTGTCTTTGCCTTGAACCATTCCTGTGACACTAGTTATAGATTCCGATGCTTCAATCCAGGTTTACTGTATCCCTTGGACCTTCTTATTGACGATGAAACACAGAAATTGCATCGGAATTAAATACAAAAGGCGCAATGCCGGCTTAAGTACAAGAAGACTGACTCATCTTACTGACTATGTTTGTACCAATCATGTGACACTACTTATAGATTCCGATGCTTCACTTCAGGTTTGCTGTATCCCTTGGACCTTCTTATTGACGATGAAACACAGAAATTGCTTCGGAATTTAATACAAAAGGCACAATGCCGACTTAAGTACAAGAAGACTGACTCTTCTTAATCTCTATGTTTGAACCATTCCTGTGACACTAGTTATAGATTCCGATGCATCACTTCAGGTTTACTGTATCCCTTGGACCTTCTTATTGACGATGAAATACAGAAATTGCATCGGAATTTAATACAAAAGGCACAATGCCAACTTAAGTACAAGAAGACTGACTCTTCTTAATCTCTATGTTTGAACCATTCCTGTGACACTAGTTATAGATTCCGATGCTTCACTTCAGGTTCACTGTATCCCTCAGACCTTCTTTTTGACGATGAAACACAGAAATTTCAACGGAATAAAATACAAAAGGCACAATGACGACTTAAGTACAAGAAGTCTGACTCTTCCTACTGCCTATGTTTTGAACCATTCCTGTGACACTAGTTATAGATTCCGATGCTTCACTTCAGGTTTACTGTATCCCTCTGACCTTCTTATTGACGATGAAACACAGAAATCGCATCGGAATTAAGTACAAAAGGCACAATGCCGACTTAAGTACAAGAATACTGACTCTTCTTACCGTCTATGTTTTAACCATTCCTGAGACACTAGTTATAGATTCCGATGCTTCACTCCAGGTTTACTGTATCCCTTGGAGCTTCTTATTGACGATGAAACACAGAAATTGCATCGGAATTAAATACAAAAGGCACAATGCCGGCTTAAGTACAAGAATACTGACTCTTCTTACTGTTTATGTTTCGAACCATCCCTGTGACACTAGTTATAGATTCCGATGCTTCACTCCAGGTTTACTGTATCCCTTGGACCTTCTTATTGACGATGAAACACAGAAATTGCATCGGAATTATATACAAAAGGCAAAATGCCGACTTAAGTACAAGAAGACTGACTCTTCCTACTGACTATGATTTGAAGCATTCCTGTGACACTAGTTATAGATTCCGATGCTTCACTTCAGGTTTACTGTATCCCTTGTACCTTCTTATTGACGATGAAACACAGAAATTGTATTGGAATTAAACACAAAAGGCACAATGCCGGCTTAAGTACAAGAATACTGACTCTTCTTACTGTCTATGTTTCGAACCATCCCTGTGACACTAGTTATAGATTCCGATGCTTAACTCCAGGCTTACTGTATCCCTTGGACCTTCTTATTTACGATGAAACACAGAAATTGCAACGGAATTAAATACAAAAGGTACAATGCCGACTTATGTACAAGAAGACTGACTCTTCTTACTGACTATGATTTGAACCATTCCTGTGACACTAGTTATAGATTCCGATGCTTCACTTCAGGTTTACTGTATCCCTTGTACCTTCTTATTAACGATGAAACACAGAAATTGTATTGGAATTAAAGACAAAAGGCACAACGCCGACTTAAGTACACGAATACTGATTCTTCTTACCGTCTATGTCTTAACCATTCCTGAGACACTAGTTGTAGATTCCGATGCTTCACTCCAGGTTTACTGTATCCCTTGGAGCTTCTTATTGACGATGAAACACAGAAATTGCATCTGGATTAAATACAAAAGGCATAATGCCGACTTATGTACAAGAAGACTGACTCTTCTTACTGACTATGTTTTGAACCATTCCTCTGACACTAGATATAGATTCCGATGCTTCACTTCAGGTTTACTGTATCCCTCTGACCCTCTTATTGACGATGAAACACAGAAATTGCATCGGAATTAAATACAAAAGGCACAATGCCGTCTCAAGTACTAGAAGACTGACTCTTCTTACTGTCTATGTTTTAAACCATTCCTGTGACACTAGTTATAGATTCCGATGCTTCACTTCAGATTTACTGTATCCCCCTGACCGTCGTATTGACGATGAACACAGAAATTGCATCGGAATTAAATACAAAAGGCACTATGCCGACTCAAGTACAAGAAGACTGGCTCTTCTTCCTGTCTATGTTTTGAACAATTCCTGTGACACTAGTTATAGATTGAGATGCTTGACTTCAGGTTTACTGTATCCCTCTGACCTTCTTATTGACGATGAAACACATAAATCGCATGGGAATTAAATGCAAAAGGCACAATGCCGACTTAAGTACAAGAATACTGACTCTTCTTACCGTCTATGTTTTAACCATCGCTGAGACACTAGTTATAGATTCCGATGCTTCACTCCAGGTTTACTGTATCCCTTGGAGCTTCTTATTGACGATGGAGCACAGAGATTGCAGCGGAATTAAATACAAAAGGCACAATGCCGGCTTAAGTGCAAGAATACTGACTCTTCTTACTGTCTATGTTTCGAACCATCCCTGTGACGCTAGTTATAGATTCCGATGCTTCACTCCAGGTTTACTGTATCCCTTGGACCTTTTTATTTACGATGAAACACAGAAATTGCATCGGAATTAAATACAAAAGGCACAATGCCGACTTAAGTACAAGAAGACTGACTCTTCTTACTGTCTATGCCTTGAACCATTCCTGTGACACTAGTTACAGATTCCGATGCTTCAATCCAGGTTTACTGTATCCCTTGGACCTTCTTATTGACGATGAAACACAGAAATTGCATCGGAATTAAATACAAAAGGCGCAATGCCGGCTTAAGTACAAGAAGACTGACTCTTCTTACTGACTATGTTTGTACCAATCCTGTGACACTACTTATAGATTCCGATGCTTCACTTCAGGTTTACTGTATCCCTTGGACCTTCTTATTGACGATGAAACACAGAAATTGCATCGGAATTTAATATAAAAGGCACAATGCCAACTTAAGTACAAGAAGACTGACTCTTCTTAATCTCTATGTTTGAACCATTCCTGTGACACTAGTTATAGACTCCGATGCTTCACTTCAGGTTCACTGTATCCCTCAGACCTTCTTTTTGACGATGAAACACCGAAATTTCAACGGAATAAAATACAAAAGGCACAATGCCGACTTAAGTACAAAAAGTCTGACTCTTCCTACTGTCTATGTTTTGAACCATTCCTGTGACACTAGTTATAGATTCCGATGCTTCACTTCAGTTTTACTGTATCCCTCTGACCTTCTTATTGACGATGAAGCACAGAAATCGCATCGGAATTAAGTACAAAATGCACAATGCCCACTTAAGTACAAGAATACTGACTCTTCTTACCGTCTATGTTTTAACCATTCCTGAGACACTAGTTATAGATTCCGATGCTTCACTCCAGGTTTACTGTAACCCTTGGAGCTTCTTATTGACGATGAAACACAGAAATTGCATCGGAATTAAATACAAAAGGCACAATGCCGGCTTAAGTACAAGAATACTGACTCTTCTTACTGTTTATGTTTCGAACCATCCCTGTGACACTAGTTATAGATTCCGATGCTTCACTCCAGGTTTACTGTATCCCTTGGACCTTCTTATTGACGATGAAACACAGAAATTGCATCGGAATTATATACAAAAGGCAAAATGCCGACTTAAGTACAAGAAGACTGACTCTTCCTACTGACTATGATTTGAACCATTCCTGTGACACTAGTTATAGATTCCGATGCTTCACTTCAGGTTTACTGTATCCCTTGTACCTTCTTATTGACGATGAAACACAGAAATTGTATTGGAATTAAATACAAAAGGCACAATGCCGGCTTAAGTACAAGAATACTGACTCTTCTTACTGTCTAAGTTTCGAACCAACCCTGTGACACTAGTTATCGATTCCGATGCTTCACTCCAAGTTTACTGTATCCCTTGGACCTTCTTATTTACGATGAAACACAGAAATTGCAACGGAATTAAATACAAAAGGTACAATGCCGACTTATGTACAAGAAGACTGACTCTTCTTACTGACTATGATTTGAACCATTCCTGTGACACTAGTTACAGATTCCGATGCTTCACTTCAGGTTTACTGTATCCCTTGTACCATCTTATTGACGATGAAACACAGAAATTGTATTGGAATTAAATACAAAAGGCACAAGGCCGGCTTAAGTACAAGAATACTGACTCTTCTTACTGTCTATGTTTCGAACCATCCCTGTGACACTAGTTATAGATTCAGATGCTTCACTTCAGGTTTACTATATCCCTCTGTCCTTCTTATTGACGATGAAACACAGAAATCGCATCGGAATTAAATACAAAAGGCACAATGCCGACTTAAGTACAAGAATACTGATTCTTCTTACCGTCTATGTTTTAACCATTCCTGAGACACTAGTTATAGATTCCGATGCTTCACTCCAGGTTTACTGTATCCCTTGGAGCTTCTTATTGACGATGAAACACAGAAATTGCATCGGAATTAAATACAAAAGGCACAATGCCGGCTTAAGTACAAGAATACTGACTCTTCTTACTGTTTTTGTTTCGAACCATCCCTGTGACACTAGTTATAGATTCCGATGCTTCACTCCAGGTTTACTGTATCCCTTGGACCTTCTTATTGACGATGAAACACAGAAATTGCATCGGAATTAATACAAAAGGCACAATGCCGACTCAAGTACTAGAAGACTGACTCTTCTTACTGTCTATGTTTTGAACCATTCCTGTGACACTAGTTATAGATTCCGATGCCTCACTTCAGATTTACTGTATCCCCCTGACCGTCGTATTAACGATGAACACAGAAATTGCATCGGAATTAAATACAAAAGGCACAATGCCTACTCAAGTACAAGAAGACTGGCTCTTCTTACTGACTATGATTTGAACCATTGCTGTGACACTAGTTATAGATTCCGATGCTTCACTCCAGGTTTACTGTGTCCCTTGGACCCTCTTATTGACGATGAACACAGAAATTGCATCGGAATTAAATACAAAAGGCACAATGCCGACTCAAGTACAAGAAGACTGGCTCTTCTTCCTGTCTATGCTTTAAACCATTCCTGTGACACTAGTTATAGATTCAGATGCTTCATTTCAGGTTTACTGTATCCCTCTGACCTTCTTATTGACGATGAAACACATAAATCGAATCGGAATTAAATACCAAAGGGAAAATGCCGACTTAAGTACAAGAATACTGACTCTTCTTACCGTCTATGTTTTAACCATCGCTGAGACACTAGTTATAGATTCCGATGCTTCACTCCAGGTTTACTGTATCCCTTGGAGCTTCTTATTGACGATGAAACACTGAAATTGCAGCGGAATAAAATACAAACGCACAATGCCGGCTTAAGTACAAGAATACTGACTCTTCTTACTGTCTTTGTTTCGAACCATCCCTGTGACACTAGTTATAGATTCCGATGCTTCACTCCAGGTTTACTGTATACCTTGGACCTTCTTATCTACGATGAAACACAGAAATTGCACCGGAATTAAATACAAAAGTAACAATGCGGACTTAAGTACAAGAAGACTGACTCTTCTTACTGTCTATGCCTTGTACCATTCCTGTGACACTAGTTATAGATTCCGATGCTTCAATCCAGGTTTACTGTATCCCTTGGACCTTCTTATTGACGATGAAACACAGAAATTGCATCGGAATTAAATACAAAAGGCGCAATGCCGGCTTAAGTACAAGAAGACTGACTCTTCTTACTGACTATGTTTTGTACCAATCCTGTGACACTACTTATAGATTCCGATGCTTCACTTCAGGTTTACTGTATTCCTTGGACCTTCTTATTGACGATGTAACACAGAAATTGCATCGGAATTTAATACAAAAGGCAGAATGCCAACTTAAGTACAAGAAGACTGACTCTTCTTTATCTCAATGTTTGAACCATTCCTGTGACACTAGTTATAGATACCGATGCTTCACTCCAGGTTTACTGTATCCCTTGGACCTTCTTATTTACGATGAAACACAGAAATTGCATCGGAATTGAATACAAAAGGTACAATGCCGACTTAAGTACAAGAAGACTGACTCTTCTAACTGACTATGATTTGAACCATTGCTGTGACACTAGTTATAGATTCCGATGCTTCACTCCAGGTTTACTGCATCCCTTGGACGTTCTTATTGACCATGAAACACAGAAATTGCATCTGGATTAAATACAAAAGGCACAATGCCGACTTATGTACAAGAAGACTGACTCTTCTTACTGACTATGTTTTGAACCATTCCTGTGACACTAGTTATAGATTCCGATGCTTCAATCCAGGTTTACTGTATCCCTTGGACCTTCTTATTGACGATGAAACACAGAAATTGCATCGGAATTAAATACAAAAGGTACAATGCCGACTTAAGTACAAGAAGACTGACTCTTCTTACTGTCTATGCCTTGAACCATTCCTGTGACACTAGTTATAGATTCCGATGCTTCAATCCAGGTTTACTGCATCCCTTGGACGTTCTTATTGACCATGAAACACAGAAATTGCATCTGGATTAAATACAAAAGGCACAATGCCGACTTAAGAACAAGAAGACTGAGTCTTCCTACTGTCTATGATTTGAACAATTCCTGTGACTCTAGTTTTAGATTCCGATGCTTCACTTCAGGTTTACTGTATCCCTTTGACATTCTCATTGACGATGAAACACAGAAATTGCATCGGAATTAAATACAAAAAGTTCAATGCCCGCTTAAGTACAAGAAGACTGACTCTTCTTACTGTCTATGATTTTAACCATTCCTGTGACACTAGTTATAGATTCCGGTGCTTCACTTCAGTTTTACTGTATTCCCTTGACCTTCTTATTGACGATGAAACACAGAAATTGCATCGGAATTAAATAAAAAAGGCACAATGCCGACTCAAGTACTACAAGACTGACTCTTCTTACTGTCTATGTTTTGAACCATTCCTGTGACACTAGTTATAGATTCCGATGCTTCACTTCAGATTTACTGTATCCCCCTGACCGTCATATTGACGATGAACACAGAAATTGCATCGGAATTAAATACAAAAGGCACAATGCCGACTCAAGTAGAAGAAGACTGGCTCTTCTTCCTGTCTATGCTTTAAACCATTCCTGTGACACTAGTTATAGATTCAGATGCTTCATTTCAGGTTTACTGTATCCCTCTGACCTTCTTATTGACGATGAAACACATAAATCGCATCGGAATTAAATACCAAAGGGAAAATGCCGACTTAAGTACAAGAATACTGACTCTTCTTGCTGTCTATGTTTTAACCATCGCTGAGACACTAGTTATAGATTCCGATGCTTCACTCCAGGTTTACTGTATCCCTTGGAGCTTCTTATTGACGATGAAACACAGAAATTGCTGCGGTATTAAATACAAACGCACAATGCCGGCTTAAGTACAAGAATACTGACTCTTCTTACTGTCTTTGTTTCGAACCATCCCTGTGACACTAGTTATAGATTCCGATGCTTCACTCCAGGTTTACTGTATCCCTTGGACCTTCTTATCTACGATGAAACACAGAAATTGCATCGGAATTAAATACAAAAGGCACAATGCCGACTTAAGTACAAGAAGACTGACTCTTCTTACTGTCTATGTCTTGAACCATTCCTGTGACACTAGTTATAGATTCCGATGCTTCAATCCAGGTTTACTGTATCCCTTGGACCTTCTTATTGACGATGAAACACAGAAATTGCATCGGAATTAAATACAAAAGGCGCAATGCCGGCTTAAGTACAAGAAGACTGACTCTTCTTACTGACTATGTTTTGTACCAATCCTGTGACACTACTTATAGATTCCGATGCTTCACTTCAGGTTTACTGTATCCCTTGGACCTTCTTATTGACGATGAAACACAGAAATTGCATCGGAATTTAATACAAAAGGCACAATGCCGACTTAAGTACAAGAAGACTGACTCTTCTTAATCTCTATGTTTGAACCATTCCTGTGACACTAGTTATAGATTCCGATGCTTCACTTCGGGATCACTGTATCCCTCTGACCTTCTTATTGACGATGAAACACAGAAATTGCATCGGAATTAAATACAAAAGGCACAATGCCGACTTACGTACAAGAAGACTGACTCTTCCTACTGTCTATGTTTTGAACCATTCCTGTGACACTAGTTATAGGTTTCGATGCTTCACTTCAGGTTTAATGTATCCCCTGGACCTTCTTGTTGACGATGAAACACAGAAATTGCATCGGAATTAAATACAAAAGGCACAATGCCTACTTAAGTACAAGAAGACTGATTCTTCTTACTGACTAAATTTGATTCATTCCTGTGACACTAGTTATAGATTCCGATACGTCCCTCCTGGTTTACTGTATCCCTTTGACCTTCTCATTGACGATGAAACACAGAAATTTCATCGGAATTAAATACAAAAGGCACAATGCCGACTTAAGTACAAGAAGACTGACTCTTCTTACTGACTATGTTTTGAACCATTCCTGTGACACTAGTTATAGATTCCGATGCTTCACTCCAGGTTTAGTGTGTCCCTTGGACCCTCATATTGACGATGAACACAGAAAT
Organism: Schistocerca americana; assembly: GCF_021461395.2. Taxonomy (NCBI): domain Eukaryota; kingdom Metazoa; phylum Arthropoda; class Insecta; order Orthoptera; family Acrididae; genus Schistocerca; species Schistocerca americana. The sequence continues at coordinate 228,956,273 of NC_060127.1, read as the reverse complement.
TGCATCGGAATTAAATACAAAGGGCACAATGCCGACTCAAGTACAAGAAGACTGGCTCTTCTTCCTATCTATGCTTTAAACCATTCCTGTGACACTAGTTATAGATTCAGATGCTTCATTTCAGGTTTACTGTATCCCTCTGACCTTCTTATTGACGATGAAACACATAAATCGCATCGGAATTAAATACCAAAATGAAAATGCCGACTTAAGTACAAGAATACTGACTCTTCTTACCGTCTATGTTTTAACCATCGCTGAGACACTAGTTATAGATTCCGATGCTTCACTCCAGGTTTACTGTATCCCTTGGAGCTTCTTATGACGATGAAACACAGAAATTGCAGCGGAATTAAATACAAAAGGCGCAATGCCGGCTTAAGTACAAGAAGACTGACTCTTCTTACTGACTATGTTTTGTACCAATCCTGTGACACTACTTGTAGATTCCGATGCTTCACATCAGGTTTACTGTATCCCTTGGACCTTCTTATTGACGATGAAACACAGAAATTGCATCGGAATTAAATACAAAAGGCGCAATGCCGGCTTAAGTACAAGAAGACTGACTCTTCTTACTGACAATGTTTTGTACCAATCCAGTGACACTACTTATAGATTCCGATGCTTCACTTCAGGTTTACTGTATCCCTTGGACCTTCTTATTGACGATGAAACACAGAAATTGCATCGGAATTTAATACAAAAGGCACAATGCCGACTTAAGTACAAGAAGACTGACTCTTCTTTATCTCAATGTTTGAACCATTCCTGTGACACTAGTTATAGATTCCGATGCTTCCCTTCAGGTTTATTGTATCCCTTGGACCTTCTTATTGACGATGAAACACAGAAATTGCATCGGAATTAAATAGAAATGGCACAATGCCGACTTAAGTACAAGAAGACTGACTCTTCCTACTGTCTATGTTTTGAACCATTCCTGTGACACTAGTTATAGGTTTCGATGCTTCACTTCAGGTTTACTGTATCCCCTGGACCTTCTTGTTGACGATGAAACACAGAAATTGCATCGGAATTAAATACAAAAGGCACAATGCCTACTTAAGTTCAAGAAGACTGATTCTTCTTACTGACTAAATTTGATTCATTCCTGTGACACTAGTTATAGATTCCGATGTGTCCCTCCTGGTTTACTGTATCCCTTTGACCTTCTCATTGACGATGAAACACAGAAATTGCATCGGAATTAAATACAAAAGGCACAATGCCGACTTAAGTACAAGAAGACTGACTCTTCTTGCTGACTATGTTTTGAACCATTCCTGTGACACTAGTTATAGATTCCGATTCTTCACTCCAGGTTTACTGTGTCCCTTGGACCCTCTTATTGACGATGACACACAGAAATTGCATCGGAATTAAATACAGAAGGCACAATGCCGACTTAAGTACAAGAAGACTGTCTCTTCTTACTGACTATGTTTTGAACCATTCCTGTGACACTAGTTATAGATTCCGATGCTTCACTTCAGATTTACTGTATTCCCCTGACCGTCATATTGACGATGAACACAGAAATTGCATCGGAATTAAATACAAAAGGCACAATGCCGACTCAAGTACAAGAAGACTGGCTCTTCTTCCTGTCTATGCTTTAAACCATTCCTGTGACACTAGTTATAGATTCAGATGCTTCATTTCAGGTTTACTGTATCCCTTGGACCTTCTTATTGACGATGAAACACAGAAATTGCATCGGAATTAAATACAAAAGGCGCAATGCCGACTTAAGTACAAGAAGACTGACTCTTCTTACTGACTATGTTTTGTACCAATCCAGTGACACTACTTATAGATTCCGATGCTTCACTTCAGGTTTACTGTATCCCTTGGACCTTCTTATTGACGATGAAACACAGAAATGGCATCGGAATTTAATACAAAAGGCACAATGCCGACTTAAGTACAAGAAGACTGACTCTTCTTTATCTCAATGTTTGAACCATTCCTGTGACACTAGTTATAGATTCCGATGCTTCACTTCAGGTTTATTGTATCCCTTGGACCATCTTATTGACGATGAAACACAGAAATTGCATCGGAATTAAATACAAAAGGCACAATCCCGACTTACGTACAAGAAGACTGACTCTTCCTACTGTCTATGTTTTGAGCCATTCCTGTGACACTAGTTATAGATTCCCATGCTTCACTCCAGGTTTACTGTATCCCTTGGACCTTCTTATTGACGATGAAACACAGAAATTGCATCGGAATTAAATAGAAATGGCACAATGCCGACTTAAGTACAAAAAGACTGACTCTTCCTACTGTCTATGTTTTGAACCATTCCTGTGACACTAGTTATAGGTTTCGGTGCTTCACTTCAGGTTTACTGTATCCCCTGGACCTTCTTGTTGACGATGAAACACAGAAATTGCATCGGAATTAAATACAAAAGGCACAATGCCTACTTAAGTTCAAGAAGACTGATTCTTCTTACTGACTAAATTTGATTCATTCCTGTGACACTAGTTATAGATTCCGATGTGTCCCTCCTGGTTTACTGTATCCCTTTGACCTTCTCATTGACGATGAAACACAGAAATTGCATCGGAATTAAATACAAAAGGCACAATGCCGACTTAAGTACAAGAAGACTGACTCTTCTTGCTGACTATGTTTTGAACCATTCCTGTGACACTAGTTATAGATTCCGATGCTTCACTCCAGGTTTACTGTGTCCCTTGGACCCTCTTATTGACGATGACACACAGAAATTGCATCGGAATTAAATACAAAAGGCACAATGCCGACTTAAGTACAAGAAGACTGTCTCTTCTTACTGACTATGTTTTGAACCATTCCTGTGACACTAGTTATAGATTCCGATGCTTCACTTCAGATTTACTGTATTCCCCTGACCGTCATATTGACGATGAACACAGAAATTGCATCGGAATTAAATACAAAAGGCACAATGCCGACTCAAGTACAAGAAGACTGGCTCTTCTTCCTGTCTATGCTTTAAACCATTCCTGTGACACTAGTTATAGATTCAGATGCTTCATTTCAGGTTTACTGTATCCCTCTGACCTTCTTATTGACGATGAAACACATAAATCGCATCGGAATTAAATACCAAAAGGAAAATGCCGACTTAAGTACAAGAATACTGACTCTTCTTACAGTCTATGTTTTAACCATCGCTGAGACACTAGTTATAGATTCCGATGCTTCACTCCAGGTTTACTGTATCCCTTGGAGCTTCTTATTGACGATGAAACACAGAAATTGCAGCGGAATTAAATACAAAAGCACAATGCCGGCTTAAGTACAAGAATACTGACTCTTCTTACTGTCTTTGTTTCGAACCATCCCTGTGACACTAGTTATAGATTCCGATTATTCACTCCAGGTTTACTGTATCCCTTGGACCTTGTTATCTACGATGAAACACAGAAATTGCATCGGAATTAAATACAAAAGGCACAAAGCCGACTTAAGTACAAGAAGAATGACTCTTCTTACTGTCTATGCCTTGAACCATTCCTGTGACACTAGTTATAGATTCCGATGCTTCAATCCAGGTTTACTGTATCCCTTGGACCTTCTTATTGACGATGAAACACAGAAATTGCATCGGAATTAAATACAAAAGGCGCAATGCCGGCTTAAGTACAAGAAGACTGACTCTTCTTACTGACTATGTTTTGTACCAATCCTGTGACACTACTTATAGATTCCGATGCTTCACTTCAGGTTTACTGTATCCCTTGGACCTTCTTATTGACGATGAAACACAGAAATTGCATCGGAATTTAATACAAAAGGCACAATGCCGACTTAAGTACAAGAAGACTGACTCTTCTTTATCTCAATGTTTGAACCATTCCTGTGACACTAGTTATAGATTCCGAAGCTTCACTTCAGGTTTACTGTATCCCTTGGACCTTCTTATTGACGATGAAACACAGAAATTGCATCGGAATTTAATACAAAGGGCACAATGCCGACTTAAGTACAAGAAGACTGACTCTTCTTAATCTCTATGTTTGAACCATTCCTGTGACACTAGTTATAGATTCCGATGCTTCACTTCAGGTTCACTGTATCCCTCAGACCTTCTTTTTGACGATGAAGCACAGAAATTGCATCGGAATAAAATACAAAAAGCTCAATGCCGACTTAAGTACAAGATGTCTGACTCTTCCTACTGTCTATGTTTTGAACCATTCCTGTGACACTAGTTATAGATTCCGATGCTGCACGTCAGGTTTACTGTATTTCTCTGACCTTCTTATTGACTATGAAACACAGAAATTGCATCGGAATTAAATACAAAAGTCATAATGCCGACTTACGTTCAAGAAGACTGACTGTTCCTACTGTCTATGTTTTGAGCCATTCCTGTGACACTAGTTATAGATTCCGATGCTTCACTCCAGGTTTACTGTATCCCTTGGACCTTCTTATTGACGATGAAACACAGAAATTGCATCGGAATTAAATAGAAATGGCACAATGCCAACTTAAATACAAGAAGACTGACTCTTCCTACTGTCTATGTTTTGAACCATTCCTGTGACACTAGTTATAGATTTCGATGCTTCACTTCAGGTTTGATGTATCCCCTGTACCGTCTTGTTGACGATGAAACACAGAAATTGCATCGGAATTAAATACAAAAGGCACAATGCCTACTTAAGTACAAGAAGACTGACTCTTCTTACTGACTATGTTTTGATTCAATCCTGTGAGACTAGTTATAGATTCCGATGCGTTCCTCCAGGTTTACTGTATCCCTCTGACCTTCTTATTGACGATGAAACACAGAAATTGCATCGGAATTAGATACAAAAGGCACAATGCCGACATAAGTACAAGAGGACTGACTCTTCTTACTGACTATGTTTTGAACCATTCCTGTGACACTAGTTATAGATTCCGATGCTTCACTCCAGGTTTACTGTGTCCCTTGGACCTTCTTATTGACGATGAAACACAGAAATTGCATCGGAATTAAATACAAAAGGCACAATGCCGACTTAAATACAAGAAGACTGTCTCTTCTTACTGACTATGTTTTGAACCATTCCTGTGACACTAGTTAGAGATTCCGATGCTTCACTTCAGGTTTACTGTATCCCTTGGACCTTCTTATTGACTATGAAACACTGAAATTGCATCGGAATTATATAGAAAAGGCACAATGCCGACTTAAGTACAAGAAGACTGACTCTTCCTACTGTCTATGCTTTGAACCTTTCCTGTGACACTAGTTATAGATTCCGATGCTTCACTTCAGGTTTACTGTATCCCTCTGACCTTCTAATTGACGATGAAACATAGAAAATGAGTCGGAATTAAATACAAAAGGCACAATGCCTACTTAAGTACAAGAAGAGTGACTCTCCCTACTGTCTATGTTTTGAACCATTCCTATGACACTAGTTATAGATTCCGATGCTCCACTCCAGGAATACTGTGTCCCTTGGACCTGCGTATTGACGATGAAACACGGAAATTGCATCGGAATTAAATAGAAAAGGCACCATGCCGACTTAAGAACAAGAAGACTGACTCTTCCTACTGTCTATGATTTGAACCATTCCTGAGACACCACTTATAGATTCAGATGCTTCACTTCAGGTTCACTGTATCCCTCTGACCTTCTTATTGACGATGAAACACAGAAATCGCACCGGAATTAAATACAAAATGCACAATGCCGACTTACGTACAAGAATACTGACTCTTCTTACCGTCTATGTTTTAACCATCGCTGAGACACTAGTTATAGATTCCGATGCTTCACTCCAGGTTTACTGTATCCCTTGGAGCTTCTTATTGACGATGAAACACAGAAATTGCATCGGAATTAAATACAAAAGGCACAATGCCGACTTATGTGCAACAAGACTGACTCTTCTTACTGTCTATGTTTTGAAGCATTCCTGTGACACTAGTTATAGATTCCGATGCTTCACTTCAGGTTTATTGTATACCTTGGAGCTTCTTATTGACGATGAAACACAGAAATTACATCGGAATTAAATACAAAAGGCACAATGCCGACTTAAGTGCAAGAAGACTGACTCTTCTTACTGTCTATGTTTTGAAGCATTCCTGTGACACTAGTTATAGATTCCGATGGTTCACTCCAGCTTTACAGTATTCCTGGGACCTTCTTATTGACGATGAAACACAGAAATTGCATCTGGATTAAATACAAAAGGCACAATGCCAAGTTACGTACAAGAAGACTGACACTTCTCACTGACTATGTTTTGAACCATTCCTCTGACACTAGTTATAGATTCCGACGCTTCACTTCAGGTTTACTGTATCCCTCTGACACTCTTATTGACGATGAAACACAGAAATTGCATCGGAATTAAATACAAAAGACACATTCCGACTTAAGTACAAGATGACTGACTGTTCTTACTGTGTATGTTTTGAACCATTCCTGTGACACTAGTTATGGATTCCGATGCTTCACTCCAGGTTTACTGTGTCCCTTGGACCTTCTTATTGACGATGAAACACGGAAATTGCATCGGAATTAAATAGAAAAGGCACAATTCCGACTTAAGAACAAGAAGACTGACTCTTCCTACTGTCTATGATTTGAACCATTCCTGTGACACTAGTTTTAGTTTCCGATTCTTCACTTCAGATTTACTGTAGCCCTCTGACATTCTCATTGACGATGAAACACAGAAATTGCATCGAAATTAAATGTAAAAACCGCAATGCCGACTTAAGTACAAGAAGACTGACTCTACTTACTGTCTATGTTTTTAACGATTCCTGTGACACTAGTTATAGATTCCGATGCTTCACTTCAGTTTTACTGTATCCCCCTGACCTTCTTATTGAGCACGAAACACAGAAATTGCATTGGAAATAAATACAAAAGGCACAATGCCGACTCAAGTACTTGAAGACTGACTCTTGTTACTGTCTATGTTTTGAACCATTCCTGTGACACTAGTTATAAATTTCGATGCTTCAATTCAGATTTACTGTATCCCCCTGACCGTCGTATTGACGATGAACACAGAAATTGCATCGGAATTAAATACAAAACGCACAATGCCGAATCAAGTACAAGAAGACTGGCTCTTCTTCCCGTCTATGCTTTGAACCATTCCTGTGACACTAGTTATAGATTCAGATGCTTTACTTCAGGTTTACTGTATCCCTCTGACCTTCTTATTGATCGATGAAACACAGAAATCGCATCGGAATTAAATACAAAAGGCTCAATGCCGACTTAAGTACAAGAATACTGACTCTTCTTACCGTCTATGTTTTAACCATCGCTGAGACACTAATTATAAATTCCGATGCTTCACTCCAGGTTTACTGTATCCCTCTGACATACTCATTGACGATGAAACACAGAAATTGCATCGCAATTAAATACAAAAAGCTCAATGCCCGCTTAAGTACAAGATGACTGACTGTTCTTACTGTCTATGTTTTGAACCATTCCTGTGACACTAGTTATGGATTCCGATGCTTCACTCCAGGTTTACTGTGTCCCTTGGACCTTCTTATTGACGATGACACACAGAAATGGCATCGGAATTAAATACAAAAAGCACAATGCCGACTTAAGTACAAGAAGACTGTCTCTTCTTACTGATTATGTTTTGAACCATTCCTGAGACACTAGTTATAGATTCCGATGCTTCACTCCAGGAATACTGCATCCCTTGGACCTTCTTATTGACGATGAAACACAGAAATTGCAGTGGAATTAAATAGAAAATGCACAATGCCGATTTAAGTACAAGAAGAATGACTCTTCCTACGGTCTATGTTTTGAGCCATTCCTGTGACACTAGTTATAGATTCCGATGCTTCACTTCAGGTTTACTGTATCTCTTGGACCTTCTTATTGACGATGATACACAGATATTGCATCGGAATTTAATACAAAAGGCACAATGCCGACTTAAGTACAAGAAGACTGACTCTTCTTAATCTCTATGTTTGAACCATTCCTGTGACACTAGTTATAGATTCCGATGCTTCACTTTAGGTTTACTGTATCCCTTGGACCTTCTTATTGACGATGAAACACTGAAATTGCATCGGAATTTAATACAAAAAGCACAATGCCGACTTAAGTACAGGTGACTAACTCTTCTTAATCGCTATGTTTGAACCATACCTGTGACACTAGTTATAGATTTCGATGCTTCACTTCAGGTTCACTGTATCCCTCAGAACTTCTTTTTGACGATGAAGCACAGAAATTGCATCGGAATAAACTACAAAAGGCACAATGCCGACTTAAGTACAAGATGTCAGACTCTTCCTACTGTCTACGTTTTGAACCATTCCTGTGACACTAGTTATAGATTCCGATGCTGCACTTCAGGTTTACTGTATCCCTCTGACCTTCTTATTGACTATGAAACACAGAAATTGAATCGGAATTAAATACAAAAGGCGCAATGCCGGCTTAACTACAAGAAGACTGACTCTTCTTACTGACTATTTTTTGTACCAATCCTGTGACACTACTTATAGATTCCGATGCTTCACTTTGGGTTTACTGTATCCCTTGGACCTTCTTATTGACGATGAAACACAGAAATTGCATCGGAATTTAATACAAAAGGCACAATGCCGTCTTAAGTACTAGAAGACTGACTCATCTTAATCTCTATGTTTGAACCATTCCTGTGACACTAGTTATAGATTCCGATGCTTCACTTCAGGTTCACTGTATTCCTCAGACCTTCTTTTTGACGATGAAACACAGATATTGCATCATAATTTAATACAAAAGGCACAATGCCGACTTAAGTACAAGAAGACTGACTCATCTCAATCTCTATGTTTGAACCATTCCTGTGACACTAGTTATAGATTTCGATGCTTCACTTCAGGTTCACTGTATCCCTCAGACCTTCTTTTTGACGATGAAACACAGAAATTGCATCGGAATTAATTACAAAAGGCACAATGCCGACTTAAGTACAAGAAGACAGACTCTTGTTACTGACTATGTTTTGAAACATTCCTGTGACACTAGTTATACATTCCGATGCTTCACTTCAGTTTTACTGTATCCCTTGGACCTTCTTATTAACGATGGAACACAGAAATTGCATCGGAATTTAATACTAAATGCACAATGCCTTCATAAGTACACGAAGACTGACTCTTCTTACTGTCTGTTATGAACCGACCTTGTGAGAAAAGTTTTAGATTCCAGTGCTTCACCGCAGGTTTACTGTATCCCTTGGACCTTCTTATTGACGACGAAACAAAAAAATTGCATCGGAATTAAATACAAAAGGCACAATGCCGACTTAAGGACAAGAAGACTGACTCTTCTTAATGTCTATAATTTGAATGTTTCCTGTGAGACCAGTTTTAGATTACGATGCATCAATTCAGGTTTACTGTATCAATTGGGCCTTCTAATTGACGATGAAACATAGAAATTGCATCGGAATTAAATACAAAGGGCTCAATGCCGACATAAATACAAGAAGACTGACTCTTCTTACTGTCTATGTTTTGAACCATTCATGTGACACTAGTTATAGATTCCGATGCTTCACTCCCATTTTTCTGTATCCCTTGGACCTTCTCTTTGACGATGAAACACAGAAATTGCATCGGAAATCAATACAAAAGGCACAATGCCGACTTAAGTACAAGAAGACTGACTCTTCTTACTGACTATGTTTTGAACCATTCCTGTGACACTAGTTATAGATTCCGATGCTTCACTCCATGATTACTGTATTCCTTGGACTTCCTTATTGGCGATGAAACACGGAAATTGCAACGGAATTAAATACAAAATGCACAATGCCGACTTAAGTACAAGAAGACAGACTCTTATTACTGTCTATGCTTTGAACCATTCCTGTGACCCTAGTTATAGATTCCCATGCTTCAATCCAGGTTTACTGTATCCCTTGGACCTTCTTATTGACGATGAAACACAGAAATTGCATCGTTATTATATACAAAAGGCGCAATGCCGACTTAAGTACAAGAAGACTGACTCTTCTTACTGACTATGTTTTGAACCATTCCAGTGACACTAGTTATAGATTCCGATGCTTCACTCCAGGTTTACTGTATCCCTTGGAGCTTCTTATTGACGATGAATCACAGAAATTGAATCGGAATTAAATACAAAAGGCACAATCCCGACTTACGTACAAGAAGACTGACTCTTCTTACTGACTATGTTTTGAACCATTCCTGTGACACTAGTTATAGATTCCGATGCTTCACTCCCGGTTTACTGAATCCCTTGGACCTTCTTATTGACGATGAAACACAGAAATTGCATCGGAATTAGATACAAAAGGCACAATGCCGATTTAAGTACAAGAAGACTGACTCTTCTTACTGACTATGTTTTGAACCATTCCTGTGACACTAGTTATAGATTCCGATGCTTCACTCCAGGTTTACTGTATCCCATGGACCTCCTTATTGACGATGAACCACAGAAATTGCATCGGAATAAAATACAAAAGGCACAATGCCGACTTAAGTACAAGAAGACTGACTCTTCTTACTGTCTATGCTTTGAACCATTCCAGTGGCACTAGTTACAATTTCCGATGCTTCACTCCAGGTCTACTGTATCCCTTGGACCTTCTTATTGACGAAGAAACACAGAAATTGCATCGGAATTAAATACAAAAGGCACAATGCCGACTTAAGTACAAGAAGACAGTCTCTTGTTACTGACTATGTTTTGAAACATTCCTGTGACACTAGTTATAGATTCCGATGCTTCACTTCAGTTTTACTGTATCCCTTGGACCTTCTTATAAACGATGGAACGAAGAAATTGCATGGAATTTAATACTAAATGCACAATGCCGTCATAAGTACATGAAGACTGACTCTTCTTACTGTCTGTTATGAACCGACCTTGTGAGACCAGTTTTAGATTCCAGTGCTTCACCGCAGGTTTACTGGATCCCTTGGACCTTCGTATTGACGATGAAACAAACAAATTGCATCGGAATTGAATACAAAAGGCACAATGCCGACTTAAGAACAAGAAGACTGACTCTTCTTGCTGTCTTTGATTTGAATGTTTCCTGTGAGACCAGTTTTAGATTACGATGCATCACTTCAGGCTTACTGTATCCATTGGGCCTTCGTATTCACGATGAAACACAGATATTGCATCGGAATTAAATACAAAGGGCTCAATGCCGACATAAATACAAGAAGACTGACTCTTCTTACTGTCATTGTTTTGAACCATTCATGTGACTCTAGTTATAGATTCGGATGCTTCACTCCAATTTTTCTGTATCCCTTGGACCTTCTCATTTACGATGAAACACAGAAATTGCATCGGAATTAAATACAAAAGGCACAATGCCGACTTAAGTACAAGAAGACTGACTCTTCTTACTGACTATGTTTTGAACCATTCCTGTGCCACTAGTTATAGATTCCGATGCTTCACTCCAGGTTTACTGTATTCCTTGGACCTCCTTATTGACGATGAAACACATAAATTGCATCGGAATTAAATGCAAAAGGCACAATGCCGACTTAAGTACAAGAAGACAGACTCTTCTTACTGTCTATGCTTTGAACCTCCCTGTGACACTAGTTATAGATTCCGATGCTTCACTTCAGGTTTCCTGTATCCCTCTGACCTTCTAATTGACGATGAAACATAGAAATTGAATCGGAATTAAATACAAAATGCACAATGCCGACTTAAGTACAAGAAGACTGACTCTTCCTACTGTCTATGTTTTGAACCATTCCTGTGACACTAGTTATAGATTCCGATGCTTCACTCCAGGAATCCTGTATCCCTTGGACCTTCTTACTGACGATGAAACACAGAAATTGCATCGGAATTAAATAGAAAATGCACAATGCCGACTTAAGTACAAGAAGAATGACTCTTCCTACTGTCTACGTTTGAACCATTCCTGCGACACTAGTTATAGATTGCGATACTTCACTTCAGGTTTAAAGTATCCCTTGGACCATCTTGTTGACGATGAAACACAGAAATTGCATCGGAATTAAATACAAAAGGGACAATGCCGACTTAAGTACAAGAAGACTGACTCTTCTTACTGACTATGTTTTGAACCATTCCTGTGACACTAGTTATAGATTCAGATGCTTCACTCCAGGTTTACTGTATCCCTTGGACCTCCTTATTGACGATGAGACACAGAAATTGCATCGGAATTAGATACAAAAGTCACAATGCCGACTTAAGTACAAGTAGACTGACTCTTCTTATTGACTATGCCTTGAACCATTCCTGTGACACTAGTTATAGATTCCGATGCTTCAATCCAGGTTTACTGTATCACTTGGACCTTCTTATTGACGATGAAACACAGAAATTGCATCGGAATTTAATACAAAAGGCACAATGCCGACTTAAGTACAAGAAGACTGACTCTTCTTAATCTCTATATTTGAACCATTCCTGTGACACTAGTTATAGATTCCGATGCTTCACTTCAGGTTTACTGTATCCCTTGGACCTTCTTATTGACGATGAAACACAGAAATTGCATCATAATTTAATACAAAAGGCACAATGCCGACTTAAGTACAAGAAGACTGACTCATCTTATTCTCCATGTTTGAACCATTCCTGTGACACTGGTTATAGATTCCGATGCTTCACCTCAGGTTCACTGTATCTCTCAGACCTTCTTTTTGACGATGAAACACAGAAATTGCATCGGAATAAAATACAAAAGGCACAATGCCGACTTAAGTACAAGAAGCCTGACAATTCCTACTGTCTATGTTTTGAACCATTCCTGTGACACTAGTTATAGATTCCGATGCTTCACTTCAGGTTTAATGTATCCCTCTGACCTTCTTATTGACTATGAAACACAGAGATTGCATCGGAATTAAATACAAAAGGCACGATGCCGACTTAAGTACAAGAAGACTGACTCTTCCTACTGTTTATGTTTTGAATCATTCCTGTGACACTAGTTATAGATTCCGACGCTTCACTCCAGGTTTACTGTATCCCTTGGACCTTCTTATTGACGATGAAACACAGTAATTGCGTCGGAATTAAATAGAAATGGCACAATGCCGACTTAAGTACAAGAAGACTGACTCTTCCTACTGTCTATGTTTTGAACCATTCCTGTGACACTAGTTATAGATTTCGATGCTTCACTTCAGGTTTAATGTATCCCCTGGACCATCTTGTTGACGATGAAACACAGAAATACCATCGGAATTAAATACAAAAGGCACAATGCCTACTTAAGTACAAGAAGACTGATTCTTCTTACTGACTATGTTTTGATTCATTCCTGTGACACTAGTTATAGATTCCGATGCGTCCCTCCAGGTTTACTGTATCCCTTTGACCTTCTCACTGACGATGAAACACAGAAATTGCATCGGAATTAAGTACATAAGGCACAATGCCGACTTAAGTACAAGAAGAGTGACTCTTCTTACTGTCTATGCTTTGAACCATTCCAGTGACACTAGTTATAATTTCCGATGCTTCACTCCAGGTTTACTGTATCCCTTGGACCTTCTTATTGACGATGAAACACAGAAATTGCATCGGAATTAAATAGAAAAGGCACAATGCCGAATAAGTACAAGAAGACAGACTCTTCTTACTGACTATGATTTGAAACATTCCTGTGCCACTAGTTATAGATTCCGATGCCTCACTTCAGGTTTACTGTATCCCTTGGACCTTCTTATTAACGATGAAACACAGAAATTGCATCGGAATTTAATACTAAATGCACAATGCCGTCATAAGTACATGAAGACTGACTCTTCTTACTGTCTATTATGAACAGACCTTGTGAGACCAGTTTTAGATTCCAGTGCTTCACCGCAGGTTTACTGTATCCCTTGGACCTTCTTATTGACGATGAAACAAAAAAATTGCATCGGAATTAAATACAAAAGGCACAATGCCGACTTAAGAACAAGAAGACTGACTCTTCTTAATGTCTATAATTTGAATGTTTCTTGTGAGACCAGTTTTAGATTACGATGCATCACTTCAGGTTTACTGTATCAATTGGGCTTTCTTATTGACGATGAAACACAGAAATTGCATCGGAATTAAATACAAAGGGCTCAATGCCGACATAAATACAAGAAGACTGACTCTTCTTACAGTCTATGTTTTAAACCATTCATGTGACACTAGTTATAGATTCCGATGCTTCACTCCAATTTTTCTGTATCTTTTGGACCTTCTCATTGACGATGAAACACAGAAATTGCATCGGAATTAAATACAAAAATCACAATGCCGACTTAAGTACAAGAAGACTGACTCTTCTAACTGACTATGTTTTGAACCATTCCTGTGACACTAGTTGTAGATTCCGATGCTTCACTCCAGGTTTACTGTATTCCTTGGACCTCCTTATTGACGATGAAACACAGAAATTGCAACGGAATTAAATACAAAAGGCACAATGCCGACTTAAGTACAAGAAGACAGACTCTTCTTACTGTCTATGCTTTGAACCATTCCTGTGACACTAGTTATAGATTCCGATGCTTCAATCCAGGTGTACTGCATCCCTTGGACCTTCATATTGACGATGAAACACAGAAATTGCATCGTTATTAAATACAAAAGGCGCAATGCCGACTTAAGTACAAGAAGACTGACTCTTCTTACTGACTATGTTTTGAACCATTCCAGTGACACTAGTTATAGATTCCGGTGCTTCACTTCAGGTTTACTGTATCCCTTGGACCTTCTTATTGACGATGAAACACAGAAATTGCATCGGAATTAAATACAAAAGGCACAATGCCGACTTAAGTACAAGAAGACTGACTCTTCTTACTGTCTATGCTTTGAACAATTCCAGTGACACTAGTTATAATTTCCGATGCTTCACTCCAGGTTACTGTATCCCTTGGACCTTCTTATTGACGATGAAACACAGAAATTGCATCGGAATTAAATAGAAAATGCACAATGCCGACTTAAGAACAAGAAGACTGACTCTTCTTACTGCCTGTTATGAACCGACCTTGTGAGACCAGTTTTAGATTCCAGTGCTTCACCGAAGGTTTACTGTATCCCTTGGACCTTCTTATTGACGATGAAACAAAAAAATTGCATCGGAATTAAATACAAAAGGCACAATGCCGACTTAAGAACAAGAAGACTGACTCTTCTTGCTGTCTATGATTTGAATGTTTCCTGTGAGACCAGTTTTACATTACGATGCATCACTTCAGGCTTACTGTATCCATTGGGCCATCGTATTGACGATGAAACACAGATATTGCATCGGAAATAAATACAAAAGGTACAATGCCGACTTAAGTACAAGAAGACTGACTCATCTTACTGACTATGTTTTGAACCATTCCTGTGACAGTAGTTATAGATTCCGATGCTTCACTCCCGGTTTACTGAATCCCTTGGACCTTCTTATTGACGATGAAACACAGAAATTGCATCGGAATTAAATACAAAAGGCACAATGCCGACTAAAGTACAAGAAGACTGACTCTTCTTACTATCTATGTTTGAACCATTCCTGTGACACTAGTTATAAATCCCGATGCTTCACTTCAGGTTTACTGTATCCCTCAGACCTTCTTATTGACGATGAAACATAGAAAATGCATCGGAATAAAAAACAAAAGGCACAATGCCGACTTAAGTACAAGAAGACTGACTCTTCCTACTGTCTATGTTTTTGAACCATTCCTGTGACACTAGTTATAGATTCCGATGCTTCACTTCAGGTTTACTGTATCATTTGGACAGTCTTATTGACGATGAAACACAGAAATTGCATCGT
The DNA here is from genome assembly GCF_021461395.2 of Schistocerca americana. Classification (NCBI taxonomy): domain Eukaryota; kingdom Metazoa; phylum Arthropoda; class Insecta; order Orthoptera; family Acrididae; genus Schistocerca; species Schistocerca americana. The sequence continues at coordinate 228,940,476 of NC_060127.1, read as the reverse complement.
AATTAAATAGAAAACGCACAATGCCGACTTAAGTACAAGAAGACTGACTCTCCCTACTGTCTATGTTTTGAACCATTCCTATGACCATAGTTATAGATTCCGATGCTTCACTTCAGGTTTAATGTATCCCTTGGACCTTCTTGTTGACGATGAAAGACAGAAATTGCATCGGAATTAAATACAAAAGGCACAATGCCGACTTAAGTACAAGAAGACTGACTCTTCTTACTGTCTATGTTTTGAACCATTCCTGTGACACTAGTTATGGATTTCGATGCTTCACATCAGGTTTAATGTATCCCCTGGACCATCTTGTTGACGATGAAACACAGAAATACCATCGGAATTACATACAAAAGGCACAATGCCTACTTAAGTACAAGAAGACTGACTCTTCCTACTGTCTATGGTTTGAACCATTCCTGTGACACTAGTTATAGATTCCGATGCTTCACTCCCGGTTTACTGAATACCTAGGACCTTCTTATTGACGATGAAACACAGAAATTGCATCGGTATTAGATACAAAAGGCACAATGCCGACTTAAGTACAAGAAGACTTACTCTTCTTACTGACTATGTTTTCAACCATTCCTGTGACACTAGTTATAGATTCCGATGCTTCACTCCAGGTTTACTGTATCCCTTGGACCTCCTTATTCACGATGAAACATAGAAATTGCATCGGAATAAAATACAAAAGGTACAATGCCGACTTAAGTACAAGAAGACTGACTCTTCTTACTGTCTATGCTTTGAACCATTCCAGTGACACTAGTTATAATTTCCGATGCTTCACTCCAGGTTTACTGTATCCCTTTGACCTTCTCACTGACGATGAAACACAGAAATTGCATCGGAATTAAATACAAAAGGTACAATGCCGACTTAAGTACAAGAAGAGTGACTCTTCTTACTGACTATGGTTTGAACCAATCCTGTGACACTAGTTATAGATTCCGATGCTTGACTCCCGGTTTACTGAATACCTTGGTCCTTCTTATTGACGATGAAACACAGAAATTGCATCGGTATTAGATACAAAAGGCACAATGCCGACTTAAGTACAAGAAGACTGACTCATCTTACTGACTATGTTTTGAACCATTCCTGTGACAGTAGTTATAGATTCCGATGCTTCACTCCCGGTTTACTGAATCCCTTGGACCTTCTTATTGACGATGAAACACAGAAATTGCATCGTAATTAAATAGAAAACGCACAATGCCGACTTAAGTACAAGAAGACTGACTCTCCCTACTGTCTATGTTTTGAACCATTCCTATGACCATAGTTATAGATTCCGATGCTTCACTTCAGGTTTAATGTATCCCTTGGACCTTCTTGTTGACGATGAAACACAGAAAATGCATCGGAATAAAAAACAAAAGGCACAATGCCGACTTAAGTACAAGAAGACTGACTCTTCTTACTGTCTATGTTTTGAACCATTCCTGTGACACCAGTTATGGATTTCGATGCTTGACATCAGGTTTAATGTATCCCCTGGACCATCTTGTTGACCATGAAACACAGAAATACCATCGGAATTACATACAAAAGGCACAATGCCTACTTAAGTACAAGAAGACTGACTCTTCCTACTGTCTATGGTTTGAACCATTCCTGTGACACTAGTTATAGATTCCGATGCTTGACTCCCGGTTTACTGAATACCTTGGACCTTCTTATTGACGATGAAACACAGAAATTGCATCGGTATTACATACAAAAGGCACAATGCCGACTTAAGTACAAGAAGACTTACTCTTCTTACTGACTATGTTTTCAACCATTCCTGTGACACTAGTTATAGATTCCGATGCTTCACTCCAGGTTTACTGTATCCCTTGGACCTCCTTATTCACGATGAAACATAGAAATTGCATCGGAATAAAATACAAAAGGTACAATGCCGACTTAAGTACAAGAAGACTGACTCTTCTTACTGTCTATGCTTTGAACCATTCCAGTGACACTAGTTATAATTTCCGATGCTTCACTCCAGGTTTACTGTATCCCTTTGACCTTCTCACTGACGATGAAACACAGAAATTGCATCGGAATTAAATACAAAAGGTACAATGCCGACTTAAGTACAAGAAGAGTGACTCTTCTTACTGACTATGGTTTGAACCATTCCTGTGACACTAGTTATAGATTCCGATGCTTGACTCCCGGTTTACTGAATACCTTGGACCTTCTTATTGACGATGAAACACAGAAATTGCATCGGTATTAGATACAAAAGGCACAATGCCGACTTAAGTACAAGAAGACTGACTCATCTTACTGACTATGTTTTGAACCATTCCTGTGACAGTAGTTATAGATTCCGATGCTTCACTCCCGGTTTACTGAATTACTTGGACCTTCTTATTGACGATGAAACACAGAAATTGCATCGTAATTAAATAGAAAACGCACAATGCCGACTTAAGTACAAGAAGACTGACTCTCCCTACTGTCTATGTTTTGAACCATTCCTATGACCATAGTTATAGATTCCGATGCTTCACTTCAGGTTTAATGTATCCCTTGGACCTTCTTGTTGACGATGAAACACAGAAAATGCATCGGAATAAAAAACAAAAGGCACAATGCCGAATTAAGTACAAGAAGACTGACTCTTCCTACTGTCTATGTTTTTGAACCATTCCTGTGACACTAGTTATAGATTCCGATGCGTCCCTCCAGGATTACTGTATCCCTTTGACCTTCTCACTGACGATGAAACACAGAAATTGCATCGGAATTAAATACAAAAGGTACAATGCCGACTTAAGTACAAGAAGAGTGACTCTTCTTACTGACTATGGTTTGAACCATTCCTGTGACACTAGTTATAGATTCCGATGCTTGACTCCCGGTTTACTGAATACCTTGGACCTTCTTATTGACGATGAAACACAGAAATTGCATCGGTATTAGATACAAAAGGCACAATGCCGACTTAAGTACAAGAAGACTTACTCTTCTTACTGACTATGTTTTCAACCATTCCTGTGACACTAGTTATAGATTCCGATGCTTCACTCCAGGTTTACTGTATCCCTTGGACCTCCTTATTCACGATGAAACATAGAAATTGCATCGGAATAAAATACAAAAGGTACAATGCCGACTTAAGTACAAGAAGACTGACTCTTCTTACTGTCTATGCTTTGAACCATTCCAGTGACACTAGTTATAATTTCCGATGCTTCACTCCAGGTTTACTGTATCCCTTGGACCTTCTTATTGACGATGAAACACAGAAATTGCATCGGAATTAAATAGAAAAGGCACAATGCCGAATAAGTACAAGAAGACAGACTCTTCTTACTGACTATGATTTGAAACATTCCTGTGCCACTAGTTATAGATTCCGATGCCTCACTTCAGGTTTACTGTATCCCTTGGACCTTCTTATTAACGATGAAACACAGAAATTGCATCGGTATTTAATACTAAATGCACAATGCCGTCATAAGTACACGAAGACTGACTCTTCTTACTGTCTGTTCTGAACAGACCTTGTGAGACCAGTTTTAGATTCCAGTGCTTCACCGCAGGTTTACTGTATCCCTTGGACCTTCTTATTGACGATGAAACAAAAAAAATTGCATCGGAATTAAATACAAAAGGCACAATGCCGACTTAAGAACAAGAAGACTGACTCTTCTTAATGTCTATAATTTGAATGTTTCTTGTGAGACCAGTTTTAGATTACGATGCATCACTTCAGGTTTACTGTATCAATTGGGCTTTCTTATTGACGATGAAACACAGAAATTGCATCGGAATTAAATACAAAGGGCTGAATGCCGACATAAATACAAGAAGACTGACTCTTCTTACTGTCTATGTTTTGAACCATTCATGTGACACTAGTTATAGATTCCGATGCTTCACTCCAATTTTTCTGTATCTTTTGAACCTTCTCATTGACGATGAAACACAGAAATTGCATCGGAATTAAATACAAACGGCACAATGCCGACTTAAGTACAAGAAGACTGACTCTTCTAACTGACTATGCTTTGAACCATTCCTGTGACACTAGTTATAGATTCCGATGCTTCACTCCAGGTTTACTGTATTCCTTGGACCTCCTTATTGACGATGAAACACAGAAATTGCAACGGAATTAAATACAAAAGGTACAATGCCGACTTAAGTACAAGAAGACAGACTCTTCTTACTGTCTATGCTTTGAACCATTCCTGTGACACTAGTTATAGATTCCGATGCTTCAATCCAGGTTTACTGCATCCCTTGGACCTTCTTATTGACGATGAAACACAGAAATTGCATCGTTATTAAATACAAAAGGCGCAATGCCGACTTAAGAACAAGAAGACTGACTCTTCTTACTGACTATGTTTTGAACCATTCCAGTGACACTAGTTATAGATTCCGGTGCTTCACTTCAGGTTTACTGTATCCCTTGGACCTTCTTATTGACGATGAAACACAGAAATTGCATCGGAATTAAATACAAAAGGCACAATGCCGAATTAAGTACAAGAAGACTGACTCTTCTTACTGACTATGTTTTGAACCATTCCTGTGACACTAGTTATAGATTCCGATGCTTCACTCCCGGTTTACTGAATCCCTTGGACCTTCTTATTGACGATGAAACACAGAAATTGCATCGGAATTAGATACAAAAGGCACAATGCCGACTTAAGTACAATAAGACTGACTCTTCTTACTGACTATGTTTTGAACCATTCCTGTGACACTAGTTATAGATTCCGATGCTTCACTCCAGGTTTACTGTATCCCTTGGACCTTCTTATTGACGATGAAACAAAAAAATTGCATCGGAATTAAATACAAAAGGCACAATGCCGACTTAAGAACAAGAAGACTGACTCTTCTTGCTGTCTATGATTTGAATGTTTCCTGTGAGACCAGTTTTACATTACGATGCATCACTTCAGGCTTACTGTATCCATTGGGCCTTCGAATTGACGATGAAACACAGATATTGCATCGGAATTTAATACAAAGGGCTCAATGCCGACATAAATGCAAGAAGACTGACTCTTCTTACTGTCTATGTTTTGAACCATTCATGTGACACTAGTTATAGATTCCGATGCTTCACTCCAATTTTTCTGTGTCCCTTCGAACTTCTCATTTACGATGAAACACAGAAATTGCATCGGAATAAAATACAAAAGGCACAATGCTGACTTAAGTACAAGAAGACTGACTCTTCTTACTGACTGTGTTTTGAACCATTCCTGTGACACTAGTTATAGATTCCGATGCTTCACTCCACGTTTACTGTATTCCTTGGACCTCCTTATTGACGATGAAACACAGAAATTGCATCGTAATTAAATACAAAAGGCACAATGCCGAATTAAGTACAAGAAGACTGACTCTTCTTACTGACTATGTTTTGATTCATTCCTGTGACACTAGTTATAGATTCCGATGCTTCACTCCAGGTTTACTGTATCCCTTAGACCTTCCTATTGACGATGAAACACAGAAATTGCATCCGAATTAAATACAAAAGGCACAATGCCGACTTAAGTACAAGAAGACTGACTCTTCTTACTGACTATGTTTGAACCATTCGTGTGACACTAGTTATAGATTCCGATGCTTCACTGCCGGTTTCCTGAATCCCTTGGACCTTCTTATTGACGATGAAACACAGAAATTGCATCGGAATTAAATACAAAAGGCACAATGCCGACTAAAGTACAAGAAGACTGACTCTTCTTACTATCTATGTTTGAACCATTCCTGTGACACTAGTTATAAATCCCGATGCTTCACTTCAGGTTTACTGTATCCCTCAGACCTTCTTATTGACGATGATACACAGAAAATGCATCGGAATAAAAAACAAAAGGCACAATGCCGACTTAAGTACAAGAAGACTGACTCTTCCTACTGTCTATGTTTTTGAACAATTCCAGTGACACTAGTTATAGATTCCGATGCTTCACTTCAGGTTTACTGTATCCCTTGGACCTTCTTATTAACGATGAAACATAGAAATTGCATCGGAATTAAATACTAAATTCACAATGCCGTCATAAGTACACGAAGACTGACTCTTCTTACTGTCTGTTATGAACGTACCCTGTGAGACGAGTTTTAGACTCCAGTGCTTCACCTCGGGTTTACTGTATCCCTTGGACCTTCTTATTGACGATGAAACAAAAAAATTGCATCGGAATTAAATACAAAAGGCATAATGCCGACTTAAGAACAAGAAGACTGACTCTTCTTACTGTCTATGTTTTGAATGTTTCCTGTGAGACCAGTTTTAGATTACGATGCTTCACTTCAGGTTTAGTGTATCCATTGGGCCTTCTTATTGACGATGAAACACAGAAATTGCATCGGAATTAAATACAAAGCGCTCAATGTCGACATATGTACAAGAAGACAGATTCTTCTTACTTGCTAATTTTTTGAACCATTCATGTGACACTAGTTATAGATTCCGATGCTTCACTCCAGGTTTTCTGTATCCCTTGGACCTTCGCATTGACGATGAAACACAGAAATTGCATCGGAATTCAATACAAAAGGCACAATGCCGCCTTAAGTACAAGAAGACTGACTCTTCTTACTGACTATGTTTGAACCATTCCTGTGACACTAGTTATAGATTCCGATGCTTCACTTCAGATTTACTGTATCCCTCAAACGTTCTTATTGACGATAAAACACAGATATTGCTTCGGAATTAAATACAAAAGGCACAATGCCGAATTAAGTACAAGAAGACTGACTCTTCTAACTGTCTATGCTTTGAACCATTCATGTGACACTAGTTATAGATTCCGATGCTTCAATCCAGGTTTACTGCATCCCTTGGACCTTCTTATTGACGATGAAATACAGAAATTGCATCGTTATTAAATACAAAGGCGCAATGCCGACTTAAGTACAAGAAGACTGACTCTTCTTACTGACTATGTTTTGAACCATTCCAGTGACACTAGTTATAGATTCCGGTGCTTCACTTCAGGTTTACTGTATCCCTTGGACCTTCTTATTGACGATGAAACACAGAAATTGCATCGGAATTAAATACAAAAGGCACAATGCCGGCTTAAGTACAAGAAGACTGACTCTTCTTACTGACTATGTTTTGAACCATTCCTGTGACACTAGTTATAGATTCCGATGCTTCACTCCCGGTTTACTGAATCCCTTGGACCTTCTTATTGTCGATGAAACACAGAAATTGCATCGGAATTAGATACAAAAGGCACAATGCCGACTTAAGTACAAGAAGACTGACTCTTCTTACTGACTATGTTTTGAACCATTCCTGTGACACTAGTTATAGATTCCGATGCTTCACTCCCGGTTTACTGAATCCCTTGGACCTTCTTATTGACGATGAAACAAAAAAATTGCATCGGAATTAAATACAAAAGGCACAATGCCGACTTAAGAACAAGAAGACTGACTCTTCTTGCTGTCTATGATTCGAATGTTTCCTGTGAGACCAGTTTTAGATTACGATGCATCACTTCAGGCTTACTGTATCCATTGGGCCTTCGTAATGACGATGAAACACAGATATTGCATCGGAATTAAATACAAAGGGCTCAATGCCGACATAAATACAAGAAGACTGACTCTTCTTACTGTCTATGTTTTGAACCATTCCTGTGACACTAGTTATAAATTCCGATGCTTCAATCCAGGTTTACTGTATCCCTTGGACCTTCTCATTTATGATGAAACACAGAAATTGCATCGGAATTAAATACAAAAGGCACAATGCCGACTTAAGTACAAGAAGACAGACTCTTCTTACTGTCTATGTTTTCAACCATTCCTGTGACACTAGTTATAAATTCCGATGCTTCAATCCAGGTTTACTGTATCCCTTGGACATTCTTATTGACGATGAAACCCAGAAATTGCATCGTTATTAAGTACAAAAGGCGCAATGCCGACTTAAGTACAAGAAGACTGACTCTTCTTACTATCTATGTTTGAACCATTCCTGTGACACTAGTTATAAATCCCGATGCTTCACTTCAGGTTTACTGTATCCCTCAGACCTTCTTATTGACGATGAAACACAGAAAATGCATCGGAATAAAAAACAAAAGGCACAATGCCGACTTAAGTACAAGAAGACTGACTCTTCCTACTGTCTATGTTTTTGGACCATTCCTGTGACACTAGTTATAGATTCCGATGCTTCACTTCAGGTTTACTGTATCCCTTGGACCTTCTTATTGACGATGAAACACAGAAATTGCATCGGAATTAAATAGAAAACCCACAATGCCGACTTAAGTACAAGAAGACTGACTCTCCCTACTGTCTATGTTTTGAACCATTCCTGTGACACTAGTTATAGATTCAGATGCTTCACTTCAGGTTTAATGTATCCCTTGGACCTTCTTGTTGCCGATGAAACACAGAAATTGCATCGGAATTAAATACAAAAGGCACAATGCCGACTTAAGTACAAGAAGACTGACTCTTCATACTGACTATGTTTTGATTCATTCCTGTGACACTAGTTATAGATTCCGATGCTTCACTTCAGGTTTACTTTATCCCTTTGAACTTCTTATTGACGATGAAACACTGAAATTGCATCCGAATTAAATACTAAAGGCACAATGCCGACTTAAGTACAAGAAGACTGACTCTTCTTACTGACTATGTTTTGAACCATTCCTGTGACACTAGTTATAGATTCCGATGCTTCACTCCCGGTTTACTGAATCCCTTGGACCTTCTCATTGACGATGAAACACAGAAATTGAATGGGAATTAAATACAAAAGGCACAATGCCGACTTAAGAACAAGAAGACGGGCTCTTCTTACCGCCTATGTTTTGAACCTTTCCTGTGTGACCAGTTTCAGATTACGATGCTTCACTTCAGGTTTACTGTATCCCTTGGACTTTCTTATTAACGATGAAACATAGAAATTGCATCGGAATTAAATACTAAATGCACAATGCCGTCATAAGTACACGAAGACTGACTCTTCTTACTGTCTGTTATGAACCTAAACTGTGAGACGAGTTTTAGCCTCAAGTGCTTCACCTCGGTTTTACTGTATCCCTTGGACATTCTTATTGACGATGAAACAAAAAAATTGCATCGGAATTAAATACACAAGGCATAATGCCGACTTAAGAACAAGAAGACTGACTCTTCTTACTGTCTATGTTTTGAATGTTTCCTGTGAGACCAGTTTTAGATTACGATGCTTCACTTCAGGTTTACTGTATCCATTGGGCCTTCTTATTGACGATGAAACACAGAAATTGCATCGGAATTCAATAGAAAGTGCTCAATGCCGACATAAGTACAAGAAGACAGACTCTTCTTACTGTCTATGATTTGAACCATTCATGTGACACTAGTTACAGATTCCGATGCTTCACTCCAGGTTTTCTGTATCCCTTGGACCTTCGCATTGACGATGAAACACAGAAATTGCATCGGAATTAAATACAAAAGGCACAATGCCGACTTAAGTACAAGAAGACTGACTCTTCTTACTGACTATGTTTTGAACCATTCCTGTGACACTAGTTATAGATTCCGATGCTTCACTCCCGGTTTACTGAATCCCTTGGACCTTCATATTGACGATGAAACACAGAAATTGCATCGGAATTAGATACAAAAGGCACAATGCCGACTTAAGTACAAGAAGACTGACTCTTCTTACTGACTATGTTTTGAACCATTCCTGTGACACTAGTTATAGATTCCGATGCTTCACTCCAGGTTTACTGTATCCCTTGGACCTCCTTATTGACGATGAAACACAGAAATTGCATCGGAATTAAATACAAAAGGCACAATGCCGACTTAAGTACAAGAAGACTGACTCTTCTTACTGTCTATGCTTTGAACCATTCCAGTGACACTAGTTATAATTTCCGATGCTTCACTCCAGGTTTACTGTATCCCTTGGACCTTCTTATTGACGATGAAACACAGAAATTGCATCGGAATTAAATAGAAAAGGCACAATGACGACTTAAGTACAAGAAGACAGACTCTTGTAACTGACTATGTTTTGAAACATTCCTGTGACACTAGTTATAGATTCCGATGCTTCACTTCAGATTTACTGTATCCCTTGGACCTTCTTATTAACGATGAAACACAGAAATTGCATCGGAATTTAATACTAAATGCACAATGCCGTCATAAGTACACGAAGACTGACTCTTCTTACTGTCTGTTATGAACCGACCTTGTGAGACCAGTTTTAGATTCCAGTGCTTCACCGCATGTTTACTGTATCATTTGGACCTTCTTATTGACGATGAAACAAAAAAATTGCATCGGAATTAAATACAAAAGGCACAATGCCGACTTAAGAACAAGAAGACTGACTCTTCTTGCTGTCTATGATTTGAATGTTTCCTGTGAGACCAGTTTTAGATTACGATGCATCACTTCAGGCTTACTGTATCCATTGGGCCTTCGTATTGACGATGAAACACAAATATTGCATCGGAATTAAATACAAAGGGCTCAATGCCGACATAAATGCAAGAAGACTGACTCTTCTTACTGTCTATGTTTTGAACCATTCATGTGACACTAGTTATAGATTCCGATGCTTCACTCCAATTTTTCTGTATCCCTTGGACCTTCTCATTTACGATGAAACACAGAAATTGCATCGGAATTAAATACAAAAGGCACAATGCCGACTTAAGTACAAGAAGACAGACTCTTCTTACTGACAATGCTTTGAACCATTCCTGTGACACTAGCTATAAATTCCGATGCTTCAATCCAGGTTTACTGTATCCCTTGGACATTCTTATTGACGATGAAACACAGAAATTGCATCGTTATTAAATACAAAAGGCGCAATGCCGACTTAAGTACAAGAAGACTGACTCTTCTTACTGACTACGCTTGAACCATTCTTGTGACACTAGTTATAGATTCCGATGCTTCACTTCAGGTTTACTGTATCCCTTGGACCTACTTATTGACGATGAAACACAGAAATTGCATCGGAGTTAACTATAAAAGGCACAATGCCGACTAAAGTACAAGAAGACTGACTCTTCTTATTATCTATGTTTGAACCATTCCTGTGACACTAGTTATAAATCCCGATGCTTCACTTCAGGTTTACTGTATTCCTCAGACCTTCTTATTGACGGTGAAACACAGATAATGCATCGGAATAAAAAACAAAAGGCACAATGCCGACTTAAGTACAAGAAGACTGACTCTTCCTACTGTCTATGTTTTTGAACCATTCCTGTGACACTAGTTATAGATTCCGATGCTTCACTTCAGGTTTACTGTATCCCTTGGACCTTCTTATTGACGATGAAACACAGAAATTGCATCGGAATTAAATAGAAAACCCACAATGCCGACTTAAGTACAAGAAGACTGACTCTCCCTACTGTCTATGTTTTGAACCATTCCTGTGACACTAGTTATAGATTCCGATGCTTCACTTCATGTTTAATGTATCCCTTGGTCCTTCTTGTTGACGATGAAACACAGAAATTGCATCGGAATTAAATACAAAAGGCACAATGCCGACTTAAGTACAAGAAGACTGACTCTTCATACTGACTATGTTTTGATTCATTCCTGTGACACTAGTTATAGATTCCAATGCTTCACTTCAGGTTTACTTTATCCCTTTGAACCCCTTATTGACGATGAAACCTTGAAATTGCATCCGAATTAAATACAAAAGGCACAATGCCGACTTAAGTGCAAGAAGACTGACTCTTCTTACTGACTATGTTTTGAACCATTCCTGTGACACTAGTTATAGATTCAGATGCTTCACTCCCGGTTTACTGAATCCCTTGGACCTTCTTATTGACGATGAAACACAGAAATTGAATGGGAATTAAATACAAAAGGCACAATGCCGACTTAAGTACAAGATGACTGACTCATCCTAACTGACTATGTTTTGAACCTTTCCTGTGACACTAGTTATAGATTCCGATGCTTCACTCCAGGTTTACTTTATCCCTTGGACTTTCTTATTGACGATGAAGCATAGATATTGCAGCGGAATTAAATACAAAAGGCACAATGCCGACTTAAGAACAAGAAGACGGGCTCTTCTTACCGTCTATGTTTTGAACCTTTCCTGTGTGACCAGTTTCAGATTACGATGCTTCACGTCAGGTTTACTGTATCCCTTGGACCTTCTTATTAACGATGAAACATAGAAATTGCATCGGAATTAAATACTAAATGCACAATGCCGTCATAAGTACACGAAGACTGACTCTTCTTACTGTCTGTTATGAACCTACCCTGTGAGACGTGTTTTAGACTCCAGTGCTTCACCTCGGGTCTACTGTATCCCTTGGACATTCTTATTGACGATGACACAAAAAAATTGCATCGGAATTAAATACAAAAGGCATAATGCCGACTTAAGAACAAGAAGACTGACTCTTCTTACTGTCTATGTTTTGAATGTTTCCTGTGAGACCAGTTTTAGAATACGATGCTTCACTTCAGGTTTACTGTATCCATTGGGCCTTCTTATTGACGATGAAACACAGAAATTGCATCGGAATTAAATAGAAAGGTCTCAATGCCGACATAAGTACAAGAAGACAGACTCTTCTTACTGTCTATGTTTTGAACCATTCATGTGACACTAGTTATAGATTCCGATGCTTCACTCCAGGTTTTCTGTATCCCTTGGACCTTCGCATTGACGATGAAACACAGAAATTGCATCGGAATTCAATACAAAAGGCACAATGCCGCCTTAAGTACAGATGATGATGATGATGATGATTAGTGTTTTAGGGCGCACAACAGCGAGGTTATCAGCGCCCGTTCCCAAAAGTTCAATTCAGAGCCGAATCGTGAGAGAAGTGGTATTGTTCAAATTGCAAGATTGGACACAGCACATCAAAACAGGGAGATAAAACTAAAAATAAAATAGCAGTACAAACAGGGAAAAATAAGTAACGGTGGCTGAGTGACCACTTATGGGTGACCAAACCACTGGACAGCACATTAAGACTTCAATCCCAATATTTTGGGAAGAAGGCCAGACAACACACAAAAACGTAAAACTCTAGTGACACTCGCCTCATTATTAGTTAAAAGAGAGGGTAGGTCCGGTGGGAAACTGAAATCTTCCCTCAAACCTGCATATAAAACACACTCAGTTACAATATGCCGTATCGACAGCTGTGCCCCACATGTCTGACACGTTGGTGGCTCCTCACGAAGTAACAGAAAACCATGAGTCAAAGGACAATGTCCTATTCTAAGCCGTGTAAGGGCGACTTCCTCAGCGCGTCGTTGTCGGAAGGAGGTGAGCCACGGTCGGACAGAATCCTTCACCGCTCGCAACTTATTATCCCTCACGTCCAGCCACTGAGCCTCCCACCAACGCATTACCTTCCGAGTCACGAAAGACATAATGGCCTGCAGGGGGACGGAACAGCGAGCAGGAGGTGGGATGGAGCAAGCCTCCTTAGCAGCCGCATCTGCAAGTTCATTTCCAGGAATCCCTACGTGCCCTGGAACCCAGCAGAAAATCACATCCTTACCCTGCTGTTGCAAGAGCAGGAGTGCGTCCTGCACCTCTTGCACCATCCGATCTGCAGGGTACATTTGTTGAAGAGCGTGTAGAGCACTTTGGGAATCGGAGCAGATGATGAATTTCGTGCCACGATGTCGGCGCATATGCTCTAATGCTTGCAGAATGGCAAACAGTTCTGCGTAGTAAACTGAGAACTAATCTGGGAGCCCTATCCGATGGACAGTATGGGGAAACACAAAGGACTGACTCTTCTTACTGACTATGTTAGAACCATTCCTGTGACACTAGTTATAGATTCCGATGCTTCACTTCAGATTTACTGTATCCCTCAAACGTTCTTATTGACGATGAAACACAGATATTGCGTCGGAATTAAATACATAAGGCACAATGCCGAATTAAGTACAAGAAGACTGACTCTTCTAACTGTCTATGTTTTGAACCACTCCTGTGACACTAGTAATAGATTCCGATGCTTCACTCTAGGTTTACTGTATCCCTAGGACGTTCTTATTGACGATGAAACACAGGAAATGCATCGGAATTAAATATAAAAGGCACAATGCCGACTTAAGTACAAGAAGACTGACTCATCTTACTGTCTATGATTTGAACCATTCCTGTGACACTAGTTACAGATTCCGATGCTTCTCTCCAGGTTTACTGTCTCCCTTGGACCTACTTATTGACGATGAAACACAGAAATTGCATCGGAATTAAATACAAAAGGCACAATGCCGACTTAAGTACAAGAAGACTGACTCTTCTTACTGACTATGCTTTGAACCATTCCTGTGACACTAGTTACAGATTCCGATGGTTCACTTCAGGTTTACTGTATCCCTTGGCCCTTCTTATTGACGATGAAACACAGCTATTGCATCGGAATTAAATTGAGAAGGCCCAATGCCGACTTAAGTACAAGAAGACTGATTCTTACTACTATCTATGTTTGTACCATTCCTGTGACACTAGTTATAGATTCCAATGCTTTACTTCAGGTTTACTGTATCCATCTGACCTTATTGACGATGAAAGACAGAAATTGCAACGGAATTAAATACAAAGGGACAATGCCGACTTAAGTACAAGAAGACTGACTCTTCTTACTGACTATGTTTTGAACCATTCTTGTGACACTAGTTATAGATTCCGATGCTTCACTCCAGATTTACTGTATCCCTTGGACCTTCTTATTGACGATGAATTACAGAAATTGCATCGGAATTAAATACAAAAGGCACAATGCCGACTTAAGTACAAGAAGACTGACTCTTCTTACTGACTATGTTTTGAACCATTCTCGTGACACTAGTTAGAGATTCCGATGCTTCACTCCAGATTTACTGTATCCCTTTGACCTTCTCATTGACGATGAAACACAGAAATTGCATCGGAATTAGATACAAAAGGCACAAGGCCGACTTAAGTACAAGAAGACTGACTCTTCTTACTGACTATGTTTTCAACCATTCCTGTGACACTAGTTATAGATTCCGATGCTTCACTCCAGGTTTACTGTATCCCTTGGACCTCCTTATTGACGATGAAACACAGAAATTGCATCGGAATAAAATACAAAAGGCACAATGCCGACTTAAGTACAAGAAGACTGACTCTTCTTACTGTCTATGCTTTGAACCATACCAGTGACACTAGTTATAATTTCCGATGCTTCACTCCAGGTTTACTGTATCCCTTGGACCTCCTTATTGACGATGAAACACAGAAATTGCATCGGAATAAAATACAAAAGGCACAATGCCGACTTAAGTACAAGAAGACAGACTCTTCTTACTGTCTATGCTTTGAACCATTCCTGTGACACTAGTTATAGATTCCGATGCCTCACTTCAGGTTTACTGTATCCCTTGTACCTTCTTATTAACGATGAAACACAGAAATTGCATCGGAATTTAATACTAAATGCACAATGCCGTCATAAGTACACGAAGACTGACTCTTCTTACTGTCTGTTATGAACCGACCTTGTGAGACCAGTTTTAGATTCCAGTGCTTCACCTCAGGTTTACTGTATCCCTTGGGCCTCCTTATTGACGATGAAACAAAAAAATTACATGGGAATGAAATACAAAAGGCACAATGCCGACTTAGAACAAGAAGACTGACTCTTCTTGATGTCTATAATTTGAATGTTTCCTGTGAGACCAGTTTTAGATTACGATGCATCACTTCAGGTTTACTGTATCAATTGGGCCTTCTTATTGACGATGAAACACAGAAATTGCATCGGAATTAAATACAACGGGCTCTATGCCGACATAAATACAAGAATACTGACTCTTCTTACTGTCTATGATTTGAACCATTCATGTGACACTAGTTATGGATTCCGATGCTTCACTCCATTTTTTCTGTATCCCTTGGACCTTCTCATTGACGATGAAACACACAAATTGCATCGGAGTTAAATACAAAAGGCACAATGCCGACTTAAGTACAAGAAGACAGACTCTTCTTACTGTCTATGCTTTGAACCATTCCTGTGACACTAGTTATAGATTCCGATGCTTCAATTCAGGTTTACTGTATCCCTTGGACCTTCTTATTGACGATGAAACACAGAAATTGCATCGTTATTAAATACAAAAGGCGCAATGCCGACTTAAGTACAAGAAGACTGACTCTTCTTACTGACTATGTTTAGAACCATTCCTGTGACACTAGTTATAGATTCCGATGCTTCACTCCGGGTTTACTGAATCCCTTGGACCTTCTTATTGACGATGAAACACAGAAATTGCATCGGAATTACATACAAAAGGCACAATGCCGACTTAAGTACAAGAAGACTGACTCTTCTTACTGACTATGTTTTGAACCATTCCTGTGACACTAGTTATAGATTCCGATGCTTCACTCCAGGTTTACTGTATCCCTTGGACCTCCTTATTGACGATGAAACACAGAAATTGCATCGGAATTTAATACAAAAGGCACAATGCCGACTTAAGTACAAGAAGACTGACTCTTCTTACTGTCTATGCTTTGAACCATTCCAGTGACACTAGTTATAATTTCCGATGCTTCACTCCAGGTTTACTGTATCCCTTGGACCTTCTTATTGACGATGAAACACAGAAATTGCGTCGGAATTAAATAGTAGGCACAATGCCGACTTAAGTACACGAAGACAGACTCTTGTTACTGACTATGTTTTGAAACATTCCTGTGACACTAGTTATAGATTCCGATGCTTCACTTCAGATTTACTGTATCCCTTGGACCATTTTTTTTAACGATGAAACACAGAAATTGCATCGGAATTTAATACTAAATGCACAATGCCGTCATAAGTACACGAAGACTGACTCTTCTTACTGTCTGTTATGAAACGACCTTGTGAGACCAGTTTTAGATTCAAGTGTTTCACCGCAGGTTTACTGTATCCCTTGGACCTTCTTATTGACGATGAAACAGAAAAATTGCATCGGAATTAAATACAAAAGGCACAATGCCGACTTAAGAACAAGAAGACTGACTCTTCTTGCTGTCTAAGATTTGAATGTTTCCTGTGAGACCAGTTTTAGATTACGATGCATCACTTCCGGCTTACTGTATACATGGGAATTCGTATTGACGATGAAACACAGATATTGCATCGGAATTAAATACAAAGGGCTCAATGCCGACATAAATACAAGAAGACTGTCTCTTCTTACTGTCTATGTTTTGAACCATTCATGTGACACTAGTTATAGATTCCGATGCTTCACTCCAATTTTTCTGTATCCCTTGGACCTTCTCATTTACGATGAAACACAGAAATTGCATCGGAATTAAATACAAAAGGCACAATGCCGACTTAAGTACAAGAAGACTGACTCTTCTTACTGACTATGTTTTCAACCATTCCTGTGACACTAGTTATAGATTCCGATGCTTCACTCCAGGTTTACTGTATTCCTTGGACCTCCTTATTGACGATGAAACACAGATATTGCATCGGAATTAAATACATAAGGCACAATGCCGACTAAAGTACAAGAAGACAGACTCTTCTTACTGTGTATGCTTTGAATCATTCCTGTGACACTAGTTATAGATTCCGATGCTTCAATCCAGGTTTACTTTATCCCTTGGACATTCTTATTGACGATGAAACACAGAAATTGCATCGTTATTAAATACAAAAGGCGCAATGCCGACTTAAGTACAAGAAGACAGACTCTTCTTACTGTGTATGCTTTGAACCATTCCTGTGACACTAGTTATAGATTCCGATGCTTCACTCCAGGTTTACTTTATCCCTTGGACTTTCTTATTGACGATGAAGCATAGATATTGCATCGGAATTAAATACGAAAGGCACAATGCCGACTTAAGTACAAGAAGACTGACTCTTCATACTGACTATGTTTTGATTCATTCCTGTGACACTAGTTATAGATTCCAATGCTTCACTTCAGGTTTACTTTATCCCTTTGAACCCCTTATTGACGATGAAACCTTGAAATTGCATCCGAATTAAATACAAAAGGCACAATGCCGACTTAAGTACAAGAAGACTGACTCTTCTTACTGACTATGTTTTGAACCATTCCTGTGACACTAGTTATAGATTCAGATGCTTCACTCCCGGTTTACTGAATCCCTTGGACCTTCTTATTGACGATGAAACACAGAAATTGAATGGGAATTAAATACAAAAGGCACAATGCCGACTTAAGTACAAGATGACTGACTCATCCTAACTGACTATGTTTTGAACCTTTCCTGTGACACTAGTTATAGATTCCGATGCTTCACTCCAGGTTTACTTTATCCCTTGGACTTTCTTATTGACGATGAAGCATAGATATTGCAGCGGAATTAAATACAAAAGGCACAATGCCGACTTAAGAACAAGAAGACGGGCTCTTCTTACCGTCTATGTTTTGAACCTTTCCTGTGTGACCAGTTTCAGATTACGATGCTTCACTTCAGGTTTACTGTATCCCTTGGACCTTCTTATTAACGATGAAACATAGAAATTGCATCGGAATTAAATACTAAATGCACAATGCCGTCATAAGTACACGAAGACTGACTCTTCTTACTGTCTGTTATGAACCTACCCTGTGAGACGTGTTTTAGACTCCAGTGCTTCACCTCGGGTCTACTGTATCCCTTGGACATTCTTATTGACGATGAAACAAAAAAATTGCATCGGAATTAAATACAAAAGGCATAATGCCGACTTAAGAACAAGAAGACTGACTCTTCTTACTGTCTATGTTTTGAATGTTTCCTGTGAGACCAGTTTTAGAATACGATGCTTCACTTCAGGTTTACTGTATCCATTGGGCCTTCTTATTGACGATGAAACACAGAAATTGCATCGGAATTAAATAGAAAGGTCTCAATGCCGACATAAGTACAAGAAGACAGACTCTTCTTACTGTCTATGTTTTGAACCATTCATGTGACACTAGTTATAGATTCCGATGCTTCACTCCAGGTTTTCTGTATCCCTTGGACCTTCGCATTGACGATGAAACACAGAAATTGCATCGGAATTCAATACAGAAGGCACAATGCCGCCTTAAGTACAGATGATGATGATGATGATGATTAGTGTTTTAGGGCGCACAACAGCGAGGTTATCAGCGCCCGTTCCCAAAAGTTCAATTCAGAGCCGAATCGTGAGAGAAGTGGTATTGTTCAAATTGCAAGATTGGACACAGCACATCAAAACAGGGAGATAAAACTAAAAATAAAATAGCAGTACAAACAGGGAAAAATAAGTAACGGTGGCTGAGTGACCACTTATGGGTGACCAAACCACTGGACAGCACATTAAGACTTCAATCCCAATATTTTGGGAAGAAGGCCAGACAACACACAAAAACGTAAAACTCTAGTGACACTCGCCTCATTATTAGTTAAAAGAGAGGGTAGGTCCGGTGGGAAACTGAAATCTTCCCTCAAACCTGCATATAAAACACACTCAGTTACAATATGCCGTATCGACAGCTGTGCCCCACATGTCTGACACGTTGGTGGCTCCTCACGACGTAACAGAAAACCATGAGTCAAAGGACAATGTCCTATTCTAAGCCGTGTAAGGGCGACTTCCTCAGCGCGTCGTTGTCGGAAGGAGGTGAGCCACGGTCGGACAGAATCCTTCACCGCTCGCAACTTATTATCCCTCACGTCCAGCCACTGAGCCTCCCACCAACGCATTACCTTCCGAGTCACGAAAGACATAATGGCCTGCAGGGGGACGGAACAGCGAGCAGGAGGTGGGATGGAGCAAGCCTCCTTAGCAGCCGCATCTGCAAGTTCATTTCCAGGAATCCCTACGTGCCCTGGAACCCAGCAGAAAATCACATCCTTACCCTGCTGTTGCAAGAGCAGGAGTGCGTCCTGCACCTCTTGCACCATCCGATCTGCAGGGTACATTTGTTGAAGAGCGTGTAGAGCACTTTGGGAATCGGAGCAGATGATGAATTTCGTGCCACGATGTCGGCGCATATGCTCTAATGCTTGCAGAATGGCAAACAGTTCTGCGTAGTAAACTGAGAACTGCTCTGGGAGCCCTATCCGATGGACAGTATGGGGAAACACAAAGGACTGACTCTTCTTACTGACTATGTTAGAACCATTCCTGTGACACTAGTTATAGATTCCGATGCTTCACTTCAGATTTACTGTATCCCTCAAACGTTCTTATTGACGATGAAACACAGATATTGCGTCGGAATTAAATACATAAGGCACAATACCGAATTAAGTACAAGAAGACTGACTCTTCTAACTGTCTATGTTTTGAACCACTCCTGTGACACTAGTAATAGATTCCGATGCTTCACTCTAGGTTTACTGTATCCCTAGGACGTTCTTATTGACGATGAAACACAGGAAATGCATCGGAATTAAATATAAAAGGCACAATGCCGACTTAAGTACAAGAAGACTGACTCATCTTACTGTCTATGATTTGAACCATTCCTGTGACACTAGTTACAGATTCCGATGCTTCTCTCCAGGTTTACTGTCTCCCTTGGACCTTCTTATTGACGATGAAACACAGAAATTGCATCGGAATTAAATACAAAAGGCACAATGCCGACTTAAGTACAAGAAGACTGACTCTTCTTACTGACTATGCTTTGAACCATTCCTGTGACACTAGTTACAGATTCCGATGGTTCACTTCAGGTTTACTGTATCCCTTGGCCCTTCTTATTGACGATGAAACACAGCTATTGCATCGGAATTAAATTGAGAAGGCCCAATGCCGACTTAAGTACAAGAAGACTGATTCTTACTACTATCTATGTTTGTACCATTCCTGTGACACTAGTTATAGATTCCAATGCTTTACTTCAGGTTTACTGTATCCATCTGACCTTATTGACGATGAAAGACAGAAATTGCAACGGAATTAAATACAAAGGGACAATGCCGACTTAAGTACAAGAAGACTGACTCTTCTTACTGACTATGTTTTGAACCATTCTTGTGACACTAGTTATAGATTCCGATGCTTCACTCCAGATTTACTGTATCCCTTGGACCTTCTTATTGACGATGAATTACAGAAATTGCATCGGAATTAAATACAAAAGGCACAATGCCGACTTAAGTACAAGAAGACTGACTCTTCTTACTGACTATGTTTTGAACCATTCTCGTGACACTAGTTAGAGATTCCGATGCTTCACTCCAGATTTACTGTATCCCTTTGACCTTCTCATTGACGATGAAACACAGAAATTGCATCGGAATTAGATACAAAAGGCACAAGGCCGACTTAAGTACAAGAAGACTGACTCTTCTTACTGACTATGTTTTCAACCATTCCTGTGACACTAGTTATAGATTCCGATGCTTCACTCCAGGTTTACTGTATCCCTTGGACCTCCTTATTGACGATGAAACACAGAAATTGCATCGGAATAAAATACAAAAGGCACAATGCCGACTTAAGTACAAGAAGACTGACTCTTCTTACTGTCTATGCTTTGAACCATACCAGTGACACTAGTTATAATTTCCGATGCTTCACTCCAGGTTTACTGTATCCCTTGGACCTCCTTATTGACGATGAAACACAGAAATTGCATCGGAATAAAATACAAAAGGCACAATGCCGACTTAAGTACAAGAAGACAGACTCTTCTTACTGTCTATGCTTTGAACCATTCCTGTGACACTAGTTATAGATTCCGATGCCTCACTTCAGGTTTACTGTATCCCTTGTACCTTCTTATTAACGATGAAACACAGAAATTGCATCGGAATTTAATACTAAATGCACAATGCCGTCATAAGTACACGAAGACTGACTCCTCTTACTGTCTGTTATGAACCGACCTTGTGAGACCAGTTTTAGATTCCAGTGCTTCACCTCAGGTTTACTGTATCCCTTGGGCCTCCTTATTGACGATGAAACAAAAAAATTACATGGGAATGAAATACAAAAGGCACAATGCCGACTTAGAACAAGAAGACTGACTCTTCTTGATGTCTATAATTTGAATGTTTCCTGTGAGACCAGTTTTAGATTACGATGCATCACTTCAGGTTTACTGTATCAATTGGGCCTTCTTATTGACGATGAAACACAGAAATTGCATCGGAATTAAATACAACGGGCTCTATGCCGACATAAATACAAGAATACTGACTCTTCTTACTGTCTATGATTTGAACCATTCATGTGACACTAGTTATGGATTCCGATGCTTCACTCCATTTTTTCTGTATCCCTTGGACCTTCTCATTGACGATGAAACACACAAATTGCATCGGAGTTAAATACAAAAGGCACAATGCCGACTTAAGTACAAGAAGACAGACTCTTCTTACTGTCTATGCTTTGAACCATTCCTGTGACACTAGTTATAAATTCCGATGCTTCAATTCAGGTTTACTGTATCCCTTGGACCTTCTTATTGACGATGAAACACAGAAATTGCATCGTTATTAAATACAAAAGGCGCAATGCCGACTTAAGTACAAGAAGACTGACTCTTCTTACTGACTATGTTTAGAACCATTCCTGTGACACTAGTTATAGATTCCGATGCTTCACTCCGGGTTTACTGAATCCCTTGGACCTTCTTATTGACGATGAAACACAGAAATTGCATCGGAATTAGATACAAAAGGCACAATGCCGACTTAAGTACAAGAAGACTGACTCTTCTTACTGACTATGTTTTGAACCATTCCTGTGACACTAGTTATAGATTCCGATGCTTCACTCCAGGTTTACTGTATCCCTTGGACCTCCTTATTGACGATGAAACACAGAAATTGCATCGGAATTTAATACAAAAGGCACAATGCCGACTTAAGTACAAGAAGACTGACTCTTCTTACTGTCTATGCTTTGAACCATTCCAGTGACACTAGTTATAATTTCCGATGCTTCACTCCAGGTTTACTGTATCCCTTGGACCTTCTTATTGACGATGAAACACAGAAATTGCATCGGAAATAAATAGTAGGCACAATGCCGACTTAAGTACACGAAGACAGACTCTTGTTACTGACTATGTTTTGAAACATTCCTGTGACACTAGTTATAGATTCCGATGCTTCACTTCAGATTTACTGTATCCCTTGGACCATTTTTTTTAACGATGAAACACAGAAATTGCATCGGAATTTAATACTAAATGCACAATGCCGTCATAAGTACACGAAGACTGACTCTTCTTACTGTCTGTTATGAAACGACCTTGTGAGACCAGTTTTAGATTCAAGTGTTTCACCGCAGGTTTACTGTATCCCTTGGACCTTCTTATTGACGATGAAACAGAAAAATTGCATCGGAATTAAATACAAAAGGCACAATGCCGACTTAAGAACAAGAAGACTGACTCTTCTTGCTGTCTAAGATTTGAATGTTTCCTGTGAGACCAGTTTTAGATTACGATGCATCACTTCCGGCTTACTGTATACATGGGAATTCGTATTGACGATGAAACACAGATATTGCATCGGAATTAAATACAAAGGGCTCAATGCCGACATAAATACAAGAAGACTGTCTCTTCTTACTGTCTATGTTTTGAACCATTCATGTGACACTAGTTATAGATTCCGATGCTTCACTCCAATTTTTCTGTATCCCTTGGACCTTCTCATTTACGATGAAACACAGAAATTGCATCGGAATTAAATACAAAAGGCACATTGCCGACTTAAGTACAAGAAGACTGACTCTTCTTACTGACTATGTTTTCAACCATTCCTGTGACACTAGTTATAGATTCCGATGCTTCACTCCAGGTTTACTGTATCCCTTGGACCTCCTTATTGACGATGAAACACAGAAATTGCATCGGAATTAAATACATAAGGCACAATGCCGACTAAAGTACAAGAAGACAGACTCTTCTTACTGTGTATGCTTTGAATCATTCCTGTGACACTAGTTATAGATTCCGATGCTTCAATCCAGGTTTACTTTATCCCTTGGACATTCTTATTGACGATGAAACACAGAAATTGCATCGTTATTAAATACAAAAGGCGCAATGCCGACTTAAGTACAAGAAGACAGACTCTTCTTACTGTGTATGCTTTGAACCATTCCTGTGACACTAGTTATAGATTCCGATGCTTCACTCCAGGTTTACTTTACCCCTTGGACTTTCTTATTGACGATGAAGCATAGATATTGCATCGGAATTAAATACGAAAGGCACAATGCCGACATAAGAACAAGAAGACCGGCTCTTCTTACCGTCTATCTTTTGAACCTTTCCTGTGTGACCAGTTTCAGATTACGATGCTTCACTTCATGTTTACTGTATCCCTTGGACCTTCTTATTAACGATGAAACATAGAAATTGCATCGGAATTAAATACTAAATGCACAATGCCGTCATAAGTACACGAAGACTGACTCTTCTTACTGTCTGTTATGAACCTACCCTGTGAGACGAGTTTTGGACTCCAATGCTTCACCTCGGGTTTACTGTATCCCTTGGACATTCTTATTGACGATGAAACAAAAAAATTGCATCGGAATTAAATACAAAAGGCACAATGCCGACTTAAGAACAAGAAGACTGACTCTTCTTACTGTCTATGTTTTGAATGTTTCCTGTGAGACCAGTATTAGATTACGATGCTTCACTTCAGGTTTACTGTATCCATTGGGCCTTCTTATTGAAGATGAAACACAGAAATTGCATCGGAATTAAATAGAAAGGGCTCAATGCCGACATAAGTACAAGAAGACAGACTCTTCTTACTGTCTATGTTTTGAACCATTCATGTGACACTAGTTATAGATTCCGATGCTTCACTCCAGGTTTTCTGTATCCCTTGGACCTTCGCATTGACGATGAAACACAGAAATTGCATCGGAATTCAATACAAAAGGCACAATGCCGAATTAAGTACAAGAAGACTGACTCTTCTTACTGACTATGTTTTGAACCATTCCTGTGACACTAGTTATAGATTCCGATGCTTCACTCCCGGTTTACTGAATCCCTTGGACCTTCTTATTGACGATGAAACACAGAAATTGCATCGGAATTAGATACAAAAGGCACAATGCCGACTTAAGTACAATAAGACTGACTCTTCTTACTGACTATGTTTTGAACCATTCCTGTGACACTAGTTATAGATTCCGATGCTTCACTCCAGGTTTACTGTATCCCTTGGACCTTCTTATTAACGATGAAACACAGAAATTGCATCGGAATTTAATACTAAATGCACAATGCCGTCATAAGTACACGAAGACTGACTCTTCTTACTGTCTGTTATGAACCTACCCTGTGAGACGTGTTTTAGACTCCAGTGCTTCACCTCGGGTCTACTGTATCCCTTGGACATTCTTATTGACGATGAAACAAAAAAATTGCATCGGAATTAAATACAAAAGGCACAATGCCGACTTAAGAACAAGAAGACTGACTCTTCTTGCTGTCTATGATTTGAATGTTTCCTGTGAGACCAGTTTTACATTACGATGCATCACTTCAGGCTTACTGTTTCCATTGGGCCTTCGCATTGACGATGAAACACAGAAATTGCATCGGAATTAAATACAGAGGGCTCAATGCCGACATAAATGCAAGAAGACTGACTCTTCTTACTGTCTATGTTTTGAACCATTCATGTGACACTAGTTATAGATTCCGATGCTTCACTCCAATTTTTCTGTATCCCTTCGACCTTCTCATTTACGATGAAACACAGAAATTGCATCGGAATTAAATACAAAAGGCACAATGCTGACTTAAGTACAAGAAGACTGACTCTTCTTACTGACTGTGTTTTGAACCATTCCTGTGACACTAGTTATAGATTCCGATGCTTCACTCCACGTTTACTGTATTCCTTGGACCTCCTTATTGACGATGAAACACAGAAATTGCATCGGAATTAAATACAAAAGGCACAATGCCGAATTAAGTACAAGAAGACTGACTCTTCTTACTGACTATGTTTTGATTCATTCCTGTGACACTAGTTATAGATTCCGATGCTTCACACCAGGTTTACTGTATCCCTTAGACCTTCCTATTGACGATGAAACACAGAAATTGCATCCGAATTAAATACAAAAGGCACAATGCCGACTTAAGTACAAGAAGACTGACTCTTCTTACTGACTATGTTTGAACCATTCCTGTGACACTAGTTATAGATTCCGATGCTTCACTGCCGGTTTCCTGAATCCCTTGGACCTTCTTATTGACGATGAAACACAGAAATTGCATCGGAATTAAATACAAAAGGCACAATGCCGACTAAAGTACAAGAAGACTGACTCTTCTTACTATCTATGTTTGAACCATTCCTGTGACACTAGTTATAAATCCCGATGCTTCACTTCAGGTTTACTGTATCCCTCAGACCTTCTTATTGACGATGATACACAGAAAATGCATCGGAATAAAAAACAAAAGGCACAATGCCGACTTAAGTACAAGAAGACTGACTCTTCCTACTGTCTATGTTTTTGAACAATTCCAGTGACACTAGTTATAGATTCCGATGCTTCACTTCAGGTTTACTGTATCCCTTGGACCTTCTTATTAACGATGAAACATAGAAATTGCATCGGAATTAAATACTAAATTCACAATGCCGTCATAAGTACACGAAGACTGACTCTTCTTACTGTCTGTTATGAACGTACCCTGTGAGACGAGTTTTAGACTCCAGTGCTTCACCTCGGGTTTACTGTATCCCTTGGACCTTCTTATTGACGATGAAACAAAAAAATTGCATCGGAATTAAATACAAAAGGCATAATGCCGACTTAAGAACAAGAAGACTGACTCTTCTTACTGTCTATGTTTTGAATGTTTCCTGTGAGACCAGTTTTAGATTACGATGCTTCACTTCAGGTTTACTGTATCCATTGGGCCTTCTTATTGACGATGAAACACAGAAATTGCATCGGAATTAAATACAAAGCGCTCAATGTCGACATAAGTACAAGAAGACAGATTCTTCTTACTTGCTAATTTTTTGAACCATTCATGTGACACTAGTTATAGATTCCGATGCTTCACTCCAGGTTTTCTGTACCCCTTGGACCTTCGCATTGACGATGAAACACAGAAATTGCATCGGAATTCAATACAAAAGGCACAATGCCGCCTTAAGTACAAGAAGACTGACTCTTCTTACTGACTATGTTTGAACCATTCCTGTGACACTAGTTATAGATTCCGATGCTTCACTTCAGATTTACTGTATCCCTCAAACGTTCTTATTGACGATAAAACACAGATATTGCTTCGGAATTAAATACAAAAGGCACAATGCCGAATTAAGTACAAGAAGACTGACTCTTCTAACTGTCTATGCTTTGAACCATTCATGTGACACTAGTTATAGATTCCGATGCTTCAATCCAGGTTTACTGCATCCCTTGGACCTTCTTATTGACGATGAAATACAGAAATTGCATCGTTATTAAATACAAAGGCGCAATGCCGACTTAAGTACAAGAAGACTGACTCTTCTTACTGACTATGTTTTGAACCATTCCATTGACACTAGTTATAGATTCCGGTGCTTCACTTCAGGTTTACTGTATCCCTTGGACCTTCTTATTGACGATGAAACACAGAAATTGCATCGGAATTAAATACAAAAGGCACAATGCCGGCTTAAGTACAAGAAGACTGACTCTTCTTACTGACTATGTTTTGTACCATTCCTGTGACACTAGTTATAGATTCCGATGCTTCACTCCCGGTTTACTGAATCCCTTGGACCTTCTTATTGTCGATGAAACACAGAAATTGCATCGGAATTAGATACAAAAGGCACAATGCCGACTTAAGTACAAGAAGACTGACTCTTCTTACTGACTATGTTTTGAACCATTCCTGTGACACTAGTTACAGATTCCGATGCTTCACTCCCGGTTTACTGAATCCCTTGGACCTTCTTATTGACGATGAAACAAAAAAATTGCATCGGAATTAAATACAAAAGGCACAATGCCGACTTAAGAACAAGAAGACTGACTCTTCTTGCTGTCTATGATTCGAATGTTTCCTGTGAGACCAGTTTTAGATTACGATGCATCACTTCAGGCTTACTGTATCCATTGGGCCTTCGTAATGACGATGAAACACAGATATTGCATCGGAATTAAATACAAAGGGCTCAATGCCGACATAAATACAAGAAGACTGACTCTTCTTACTGTCTATGTTTTGAACCATTCCTGTGACACTAGTTATAAATTCCGATGCTTCAATCCAGGTTTACTGTATCCCTTGGACCGTCTCATTTACGATGAAACACAGAAATTGCATCGGAATTAAATACAAAAGGCACAATGCCGACTTAAGTACAAGAAGACAGACTCTTCTTACTGTCTATGCTTTGAACCATTCCTGTGACACTAGTTATAAATTCCGATGCTTCAATCCAGGTTTACTGTATCCCTTGGACATTCTTATTGACGATGAAACACAGAAATTGCATCGTTTTTAAGTACAAAAGGCGCAATGCCGACTTAAGTACAAGAAGACTGACTCTTCTTACTGACTATGCTTGAACCATTCCTGTGACACTAGTTATAGATTTCGATGCTTCACTTCAGGTTTACTGTATCCCTTGGACCTTCTTATTGACGATGAAACACAGAAATTGCATCGGAATTAAATACAAAAGGCACAATGCCGACTAAAGTACAAGAAGACTGACTCTTCTTACTATCTATGTTTGAACCATTCCTGTGACACTAGTTATAAATCCCGATGCTTCACTTCAGGTTTACTGTATCCCTCAGACCTTCTTATTGACGAAGAAACACAGAAAATGCATCGGAATAAAAAACAAAAGGCACAATGCCGACTTAAGTACAAGAAGACTGACTCTTCCTACTGTCTATGTTTTTGGACCATTCCTGTGACACTAGTTATAGATTCCGATGCTTCACTTCAGGTTTACTGTATCCCTTGGACCTTCTTATTGACGATGAAACACAGAAATTGCATCGGAATTAAATAGAAAACCCACAATGCCGACTTAAGTACAAGAAGACTGACTCTCCCTACTGTCTATGTTTTGAACCATTCCTGTGACACTAGTTATAGATTCAGATGCTTCACTTCAGGTTTAATGTATCCCTTGGACCTTCTTGTTGCCGATGAAACACAGAAATTGCATCGGAATTAAATACAAAAGGCGCAATGCCGACTTAAGTACAAGAAGACTGACTCTTCATACTGACTATGTTTTGATTCATTCCTGTGACACTAGTTATAGATTCCGATGCTTCACTTCAGGTTTACTTTATCCCTTTGAACTTCTTATTGACGATGAAACACTGACATTGCATCCGAATTAAATACTAAAGGCACAATGCCGACTTAAGTACAAGAAGACTGACTCTTCTTACTGACTATGTATTGAACCATTCCTGTGACACTAGTTATAGATTCCGATGCTTCACTCCCGGTTTACTGAATCCCTTGGACCTTCTTATTGACGATGAAACACAGAAATTGAATGGGAATTAGATACAAAAGGCACAATGCCGTCATAAGTACACGAAGACTGACTCTTCTTACTGTCTGTTATGAACCTAAACTGTGAGACGAGTTTTAGCCTCAAGTGCTTCACCTCGGTTTTACTGTATCCCTTGGACATTCTTATTGACGATGAAACAAAAAAATTGCATCGGAATTAAATACAAAAGGCATAATGCCGACTTAAGAACAAGAAGACTGACTCTTCTTACTGTCTATGTTTTGAATGTTTCCTGTGAGACCAGTTTTAGATTACGATGCTTCACTTCAGGTTTACTGTATCCATTGGGCCTTCTTATTGACGATGAAACACAGAAATTGTATCGGAATTCAATAGAAAGTGCTCAATGCCGACATAAGTACAAGAAGACA
The DNA here is from genome assembly GCF_021461395.2 of Schistocerca americana. Taxonomy (NCBI): domain Eukaryota; kingdom Metazoa; phylum Arthropoda; class Insecta; order Orthoptera; family Acrididae; genus Schistocerca; species Schistocerca americana. The sequence continues at coordinate 228,910,584 of NC_060127.1, read as the reverse complement.
GACTCTTTTTACTGTCTATTTTTTGAACCATTCATGTGACACTAGTTATAGATTCCGATGCTTCACTCCAGGTTTTCTGTATCCCTTGGACCTTCGCATTGACGATGAAACACAGAAATTGCATCGGAATTAAATACAAAAGGCACAATGCCGACTTAAGTACAAGAAGACTGACTCTTCTTACTGACTATGTTTTGAACCATTCCTGTGACACTAGTTATAGATTCTGATGCTTCACTCCCGGTTTACTGAATCCCTTGGACCTTCTTATTGACGATGAAACACAGAAATTGCATCGGAATTAGATACAAAAGGCACAATGCCGACTTAAGTACAAGAAGACTGACTCTTCTTACTGACTATGTTTTGAACCATTCCTGTGACACTAGTTATAGATTCCGATGCTTCACTCCAGGTTTACTGTATCCCTTGGACCTCCTTATTGACGATGAAACACAGAAATTGCATCGGAATTAAATACAAAAGGAACAATGCCGACTTAAGTACAAGAAGACTGACTCTTCTTACTGTCTATGCTTTGAACCATTCCAGTGACACTAGTTATAATTTCCGATGCTTCACTCCAGGTTTACTGTATCCCTTGGACCTTCTTATTGACGATGAAACACAGAAATTGCATCGGAATTAAATAGAAAAGGCACAATGACGACTTAAGTACAAGAAGACAGACTCTTGTAACTGACTATGTTTTGAAACATTCCTGTGACACTAGTTATAGGTTCCGATGCTTCACTTCAGATTTACTGTATCCCTTGGACCTTCTTATTAACGATGAAACACAGAAATTGCATCGGAATTTAATACTAAATGCACAATGCCGTCATAAGTAGACGAAGACTGACTCTTCTTACTGTCTGTTATGAACCGACCTTGTGAGACCAGTTTTAGATTCCAGTGCTTCACCGCATGTTTACTGTATCATTTGGACCTTCTTATTGACGATGAAACAAAAAAATTGCATCGGAATTAAATACAAAAGGCACAATGCCGACTTAAGAACAAGAAGACTGACTCTTCTTGCTGTCTATGATTTGAATGTTTCCTGTGAGACCAGTTTTAGATTACGATGCATCACTTCAGGCTTACTGTATCCATTGGGCCTTCGTATTGACGATGAAACACAAATATTGCATCGGAATTAAATACAAAGGGCTCAATGCCGACATAAATACAAGAAGACTGGCTCTTCTTACTGTCTATGTTTTGAACCATTCATGTGACACTTGTTATAGATTCCGATGCTTCACTCCAATTTTTCTGTATAACTTGGACCTTCTCATTTACGATGAAACACAGAAATTGCATCGGAATTAAATACAAAAGGCACAATGCCGACTTAAGTACAAGAAGACAGACTCTTCTTACTGACAATGCTTTGAACCATTCCTGTGACACTAGTTATAAATTCCGATGCTTCAATCCAGGTTTACTGTATCCCTTGGACATTCTTATTGACGATGAAACACAGAAATTGCATCGTTATTAAATACAAAAGGCGCAATGCCGACTTAAGTACAAGAAGACTGACTCTTCTTACTGACTACGCTTGAACCATTCTTGTGACAGTAGTTATAGTTTCCGATGCTTCACTTCAGGTTTACTGTATCCCTTGGACCTACTTATTGACGATGAAACACAGAAATTGCATCGGAGTTAACTATAAAAGGCACAATGCCGACTAAAGTACAAGAAGACTGACTCTTCTTATTATCTATGTTTGAACCATTCCTGTGACACTAGTTATAAATCCCGATACTTCACTTCAGGATTACTGTATCCCTCAGACCTTCTTATTGACGATGAAACACAGATAATGCATCGGAATAAAAAACAAAAGGCACAATGCCGACTTAAGTACAAGAAGACTGACTCTTCCTACTGTCTATGTTTTTGAACCATTCCTGTGACACTAGTTATAGATTCCGATGCTTCACTTCAGGTTTACTGTATCCCTTGGACCTTCTTATTGACGATGAAACACAGAAATTGCATCGGAATTAAATAGAAAACCCACAATGCCGACTTAAGTACAAGAAGACTGACTCTCCCTACTGTCTATGTTTTGAACCATTCCTGTGACACTAGTTATAGATTCCGATGCTTCACTTCAGGTTTAATGTATCCCTTGGTCCTTCTTGTTGACGATGAAACACAGAAATTGCATCGGAATTAAATACAAAAGGCACAATGCCGACTTAAGTACAAGAAGACTGACTCTTCATACTGACTATGTTTTGATTCATTCCTGTGACACTAGTTATAGATTCCAATGCTTCACTTCAGGTTTACTTTATCCCTTTGAACCCCTTATTGACGATGAAACCTTGAAATTGCATCCGAATTAAATACAAAAGGCACAATGCCGACTTAAGTACAAGAAGACTGACTCTTCTTACTGACTATGTTTTGAACCATTCCTGTGACACTAGTTATAGATTCAGATGCTTCACTCCCGGTTTACTGAATCCCTTGGACCTTCTTATTGACGATGAAACACAGAAATTGAATGGGAATTAAATACGAAAGGCACAATGCCGACTTAAGTACAAGATGACTGACTCATCTTACTGACTATGTTTTGAACCTTTCCTGTGACACTAGTTATAGATTCCGATGCTTCACTCCAGGTTTACTTTATCCCTTGGACTTTCTTATTGACGATGAAGCATAGATATTGCAGCGGAATTAAATACAAAAGGCACAATGCCGACTTAAGAACAAGAAGACGGGCTCTTCTTACCGTCTATGTTTTGAACCTTTCCTGTGTGACCAGTTTCAGATTACGATGCTTCACTTCAGGTTTACTGTATCCCTTGGACCTTCTTATTAACGATGAAACATAGAAATTGCATCGGAATTAAATACTAAATGCACAATGCCGTCATAAGTACACGAAGACTGACTCTTCTTACTGTCTGTTATGAACCTACCCTGTGAGACGTGTTTTAGACTCCAGTGCTTCACCTCGGGTCTACTGTATCCCTTGGACATTCTTATTGACGATGAAACAAAAAAATTGCATCGGAATTAAATACAAAAGGCATAATGCCGACTTAAGAACAAGAAGACTGACTCTTCTTACTGTCTATGTTTTGAATGTTTCCTGTGAGACCAGTTTTAGAATACGATGCTTCACTTCAGGTTTACTGTATCCATTGGGCCTTCTTATTGACGATGAAACACAGAAATTGCATCGGAATTAAATAGAAAGGTCTCAATGCCGACATAAGTACAAGAAGACAGACTCTTCTTACTGTCTATGTTTTGAACCATTCATGTGACACTAGTTATAGATTCCGATGCTTCATTCCAGGTTTTCTGTATCCCTTGGACCTTCGCATTGACGATGAAACACAGAAATTGCATCGGAATTCAATACAAAAGGCACAATGCCGCCTTAAGTACAGATGATGATGATGATGATGATTAGTGTTTTAGGGCGCACAACAGCGAGGTTATCAGCGCCCGTTCCCAAAAGTTCAATTCAGAGCCGAATCGTGAGAGAAGTGGTATTGTTCAAATTGCAAGATTGGACACAGCACATCAAAACAGGGAGATAAAACTAAAAATAAAATAGCAGTACAAACAGGGAAAAATAAGTAACGGTGGCTGAGTGACCACTTATGGGTGACCAAACCACTGGACAGCACATTAAGACTTCAATCCCAATATTTTGGGAAGAAGGCCAGACAACACACAAAAACGTAAAACTCTAGTGACACTCGCCTCATTATTAGTTAAAAGAGAGGGTAGGTCCGGTGGGAAACTGAAATCTTCCCTCAAACCTGCATATAAAACACACTCAGTTACAATATGCCGTATCGACAGCTGTGCCCCACATGTCTGACACGTTGGTGGCTCCTCACGACGTAACAGAAAACCATGAGTCAAAGGACAATGTCCTATTCTAAGCCGTGTAAGGGCGACTTCCTCAGCGCGTCGTTGTCGGAAGGAGGTGAGCCACGGTCGGACAGAATCCTTCACCGCTCGCAACTTATTATCCCTCACGTCCAGCCACTGAGCCTCCCACCAACGCATTACCTTCCGAGTCACGAAAGACATAATGGCCTGCAGGGGGACGGAACAGCGAGCAGGAGGTGGGATGGAGCAAGCCTCCTTAGCAGCCGCATCTGCAAGTTCATTTCCAGGAATCCCTACGTGCCCTGGAACCCAGCAGAAAATCACATCCTTACCCTGCTGTTGCAAGAGCAGGAGTGCGTCCTGCACCTCTTGCACCATCCGATCTGCAGGGTACATTTGTTGAAGAGCGTGTAGAGCACTTTGGGAATCGGAGCAGATGATGAATTTCGTGCCACGATGTCGGCGCATATGCTCTAATGCTTGCAGAATGGCAAACAGTTCTGCGTAGTAAACTGAGAACTGCTCTGGGAGCCCTATCCGATGGACAGTATGGGGAAACACAAAGGACTGACTCTTCTTACTGACTATGTTAGAACCATTCCTGTGACACTAGTTATAGATTCCGATGCTTCACTTCAGATTTACTGTATCCCTCAAACGTTCTTATTGACGATGAAACACAGATATTGCGTCGGAATTAAATACATAAGGCACAATGCCGAATTAAGTACAAGAAGACTGACTCTTCTAACTGTCTATGTTTTGAACCACTCCTGTGACACTAGTAATAGATTCCGATGCTTCACTCTAGGTTTACTGTATCCCTAGGACGTTCTTATTGACGATGAAACACAGGAAATGCATCGGAATTAAATATAAAAGGCACAATGCCGACTTAAGTACAAGAAGACTGACTCATCTTACTGTCTATGATTTGAACCATTCCTGTGACACTAGTTACAGATTCCGATGCTTCTCTCCAGGTTTACTGTCTCCCTTGGACCTTCTTATTGACGATGAAACACAGAAATTGCATCGGAATTAAATACAAAAGGCACAATGCCGACTTAAGTACAAGAAGACTGACTCTTCTTACTGACTATGCTTTGAACCATTCCTGTGACACTAGTTACAGATTCCGATGGTTCACTTCAGGTTTACTGTATCCCTTGGCCCTTCTTATTGACGATGAAACACAGCTATTGCATCGGAATTAAATTGAGAAGGCCCAATGCCGACTTAAGTACAAGAAGACTGATTCTTACTACTATCTATGTTTGTACCATTCCTGTGACACTAGTTATAGATTCCAAAGCTTTACTTCAGGTTTACTGTATCCATCTGACCTTATTGACGATGAAAGACAGAAATTGCAACGGAATTAAATACAAAGGGACAATGCCGACTTAAGTACAAGAAGACTGACTCTTCTTACTGACTATGTTTTGAACCATTCTTGTGACACTAGTTATAGATTCCGATGCTTCACTCCAGATTTACTGTATCCCTTGGACCTTCTTATTGACGATGAATTACAGAAATTGCATCGGAATTAAATACAAAAGGCACAATGCCGACTTAAGTACAAGAAGACTGACTCTTCTTACTGACTATGTTTTGAACCATTCTCGTGACACTAGTTAGAGATTCCGATGCTTCACTCCAGATTTACTGTATCCCTTTGACCTTCTCATTGACGATGAAACACAGAAATTGCATCGGAATTAGATACAAAAGGCACAAGGCCGACTTAAGTACAAGAAGACTGACTCATCTTACTGACTATGTTTTCAACCATTCCTGTGACACTAGTTATAGATTCCGATGCTTCACTCCAGGTTTACTGTATCCCTTGGACCTCCTTATTGACGATGAAACACAGAAATTGCATCGGAATAAAATACAAAAGGCACAATGCCGACTTAAGTACAAGAAGACTGACTCTTCTTACTGTCTATGCTTTGAACCATTCCAGTGACACTAGTTATAATTTCCGATGCTTCACTCCAGGTTTACTGTATCCCTTGGACCTCCTTATTGACGATGAAACACAGAAATTGCATCGGAATAAAATACAAAAGGCACAATGCCGACTTAAGTACAAGAAGACAGACTCTTCTTACTGTCTATGCTTTGAACCATTCCTGTGACACTAGTTATAGATTCCGATGCCTCACTTCAGGTGTACTGTATCCCTTGTACCTTCTTATTAACGATGAAACACAGAAATTGCATCGGAATTTAATACTAAATGCACAATGCCGTCATAAGTACACGAAGACTGACTCTTCTTACTGTCTGTTATGAACCGACCTTGTGAGACCAGTTTTAGATTCCAGTGCTTCACCTCAGGTTTACTGTATCCCTTGGGCCTCCTTATTGACGATGAAACAAAAAAATTACATGGGAATGAAATACAAAAGGCACAATGCCGACTTAGAACAAGAAGACTGACTCTTCTTGATGTCTATAATTTGAATGTTTCCTGTGAGACCAGTTTTAGATTACGATGCATCACTTCAGGTTTACTGTATCAATTGGGCCTTCTTATTGACGATGAAACACAGAAATTGCATCGGAATTAAATACAACGGGCTCTATGCCGACATAAATACAAGAATACTGACTCTTCTTACTGTCTATGATTTGAACCATTCATGTGACACTAGTTATGGATTCCGATGCTTCACTCCATTTTTTCTGTATCCCTTGGACCTTCTCATTGACGATGAAACACACAAATTGCATCGGAATTAAATACAAAAGGCACAATGCCGACTTAAGTACAAGCAGACAGACTCTTCTTACTGTCTATGCTTTGAACCATTCCTGTGACACTAGTTATAGATTCCGATGCTTCAATCCAGGTTTACTGTATCCCTTGGACCTTCTTATTGACGATGAAACACAGAAATTGCATCGTTATTAAATACAAAAGGCGCAATGCCGACTTAAGTTCAAGAAGACTGACTCTTCTTACTGACTATGTTTAGAACCATTCCTGTGACACTAGTTATAGATTCCGATGCTTCACTCCGGGTTTACTGAATCCCTTGGACCTTCTTATTGACGATGAAACACAGAAATTGCATCGGAATTAGATACAAAAGGCACAATGCCGACTTAAGTACAAGAAGACTGACTCTTCTTACTGACTATGTTTTGAACCATTCCTGTGACACTAGTTATAGATTCCGATGCTTCACTCCAGGTTTACTGTATCCCTTGGACCTCCTTATTGACGATGAAACACAGAAATTGCATCGGAATTTAATACAAAAGGCACAATGCCGACTTAAGTACAAGAAGACTGACTCTTCTTACTGTCTATGCTTTGAAGCATTCCAGTGACACTAGTTATAATTTCCGATGCTTCACTCCAGGTTTACTGTATCCCTTGGACCTTCTTATTGACGATGAAACACAGAAATTGCATCGGAATTAAATAGTAGGCACAATGCCGACTTAAGTACACGAAGACAGACTCTTGTTACTGACTATGTTTTGAAACATTCCTGTGACACTAGTTATAGATTCCGATGCTTCACTTCAGATTTACTGTATCCCTTGGACCATTTTTTTTAACGATGAAACACAGAAATTGCATCGGAATTTAATACTAATTGCACAATGCCGTCATAAGTACACGAAGACTGACTCTTCTTACTGTCTGTTATGAAACGACCTTGTGAGACCAGTTTTAGATTCAAGTGTTTCACCGCAGGTTTACTGTATCCCTTGGACCTTCTTATTGACGATGAAACAGAAAAATTGCATCGGAATTAAATACAAAAGGCACAATGCCGACTTAAGAACAAGAAGACTGACTCTTCTTGCTGTCTAAGATTTGAATGTTTCCTGTGAGACCAGTTTTAGATTACGATGCATCACTTCCGGCTTACTGTATACATGGGAATTCGTATTGACGATGAAACACAGATATTGCATCGGAATTAAATACAAAGGGCTCAATGCCGACATAAATACAAGAAGACTGCCTCTTCTTACTGTCTATGTTTTGAACCATTCATGTGACACTAGTTATAGATTCCGATGCTTCACTCCAATTTTTCTGTATCCCTTGGACCTTCTCATTTACGATGAAACACAGAAATTGCATCGGAATTAAATACAAAAGGCACAATGCCGACTTAAGTACAAGAAGACTGACTCTTCTTACTGACTATGTTTTCAACCATTCCTGTGACACTAGTTATAGATTCCGATGCTTCACTCCAGGTTTACTGTATTCCTTGGACCTCCTTATTGACGATGAAACACAGAAATTGCATCGGAATTAAATACATAAGGCACAATGCCGACTAAAGTACAAGAAGACAGACTCTTCTTACTGTGTATGCTTTGAATCATTCCTGTGACACTAGTTATAGATTCCGATGCTTCAATCCAGGTTTACTTTATCCCTTGGACATTCTTATTGACAATGAAACACAGAAATTGCATCGTTATTAAATACAAAAGGCGCAATGCCGACTTAAGTACAAGAAGACAGACTCTTCTTACTGTGTATGCTTTGAACCATTCCTGTGACACTAGTTATAGATTCCGATGCTTCACTCCAGGTTTACTTTATCCCTTGGACTTTCTTATTGACGATGAAGCATAGATATTGCATCGGAATTAAATACGAAAGGCACAATGCCGACATAAGAACAAGAAGACGGGCTCTTCTTACCGTCTATCTTTTGAACCTTTCCTGTGTGACCAGTTTCAGATTACGATGCTTCACTTCATGTTTACTGTATCCCTTGGACCTTCTTATTAACGATGAAACATAGAAATTGCATCGGAATTAAATACTAAATGCACAATGCCGTCATAAGTACACGAAGACTGACTCTTCTTACTGTCTGTTATGAACCTACCCTGTGAGACGAGTTTTGGACTCCAATGCTTCACCTCGGGTTTACTGTATCCCTTGGACATTCTTATTGACGATGAAACAAAAAAATTGCATCGGAATTAAATACAAAAGGCACAATGCCGACTTAAGAACAAGAAGACTGACTCTTCTTACTGTCTATGTTTTGAATGTTTCCTGTGAGACCAGTATTAGATTACGATGCTTCACTTCAGGTTTACTGTATCCATTGGGCCTTCTTATTGAAGATGAAACACAGAAATTGCATCGGAATTAAATAGAAAGGGCTCAATGCCGACATAAGTACAAGAAGACAGACTCTTCTTACTGTCTATGTTTTGAACCATTCATGTGACACTAGTTATAGATTCCGATGCTTCACTCCAGGTTTTCTGTATCCCTTGGACCTTCGCATTGACGATGAAACACAGAAATTGCATCGGAATTCAATACAAAAGGCACAATGCCGCCTTAAGTACAAGAAGACTGACTCTTCTTACTGACTATGTTTGAACCATTCCTGTGACACTAGTTATAGATTCCGATGCTTCACTTCAGATTTACTGTATCCCTCAATCGTTCTTATTGACGATGAAACACAGGTATTGCGTCGGAATTAAATACAAAAGGCACAATGCCGAATTAAGTACAAGAAGACTGACTCTTCTTACTGTCTATGTTTTGAACCATTCCTGTGACACTAGTAATAGATTCCGATGCTTCACTCTAGGTTTACTGTATCCCTTGGACGTTCTTATTGACGATGAAACACAGGAATTGCATCGGAATTAAATATAAAAGGCACAATGCCGACTTAAGTACAAGAAGACTGACTCATCTTACTGTCTATGATTTGAACCATTCCTTTGACACTAGTTACAGATTCCGATGCTTCTCTCCAGGTTTACTGTCTCCCTTGGACCTTCTTATTGACGATGAAACACAGAAATTGCATCGGAATTAAATACAAAAGGCACAATGCCGACTTAAGTACAAGAAGACTGACGCTTCTTACTGACTATGCTTTGAACCATTCCTGTGACACTAGTTACAGATTCCGATGGTTCACTTCAGGTTTACTGTATCCCTTGGCCCTTCTTATTGACGATGAAACACAGCAATTGCATCGGAATTAAATTGAGAAGGCCCAATGCAGACTTAAGTACAAGAAGACTAACTCTTCCTACTGTCTATGTTTTGAACCATTCCTGTGACACTAGTTATAGACTCCGATGCTTCACTCCCGGTTTACTCTTTCCCTTGGACCTTCTTATTGACGTTCAACACAGAAATTGCATCCGAATTAAATAGAAAAGGCACAATGCAGACTGAAGTACAAGAAGACTGACTCTTCTTCAGTCTATCTTTTGAACCATTCTTGTGACACTAGTTATGTATTCCGATGCTTCACTTCTGGTTTACTGTATAACTCTGATCTTCTTATTGACGATGAAACACAGAAATTGCATCGGAATGAAATCCAAAAGACACAGTGCCGAATTAAGTACAAAAAGAGTGATTCTTCTGACTGTCTATGATTTGAACCATTCCTTTGACACTAGTTATAGATTCCGATGCTTCACTCCAGGTTTACTCCTTGGACCTTATTTACGATGAAACACAGAAATAGCATCGGAATTTAATACAAAAGGCACAATGCCGACTTAAGTACAAGAAGACTGACTCTTCTTACGTTTGAACCATTCCTGTGACACTACTTATAGATTCCGATGCTTCACCTCAGGTTTACTGTATCCCTCAGACCTTCTTATTGACGATGAAACACAGAAATTGTATCGGAATACAATACAAAAGGCACAATGCCGACTTAAGTACAATAAGACTGACTCTTCCTACTGTCTATGTTTTGAACCATTCCAGTGACACTAGTTATAGATTCCGATGCTTCACTTCAGGTTTACTGTATCCCTCTGACCGTCTTATTGACGATGAAACACAGAAATTGCATCGGAATTGCATAGAAACGGCACAATGGAGACTGAAGAACAAGAAGACTGACTCTTCCTACTGTCTATGTTTTGAACCATTCCTGTGACACTAGTTATAGATACCGATGCTTCACTCCAGGTTTACTGTATCCCTTGGACATTCTTATTTACGATGAAACACAGAAATTGCATCGGAATTAAATACAAAATGTACAATGCTGACTTAAGTACAAGAAGACTGACTCTTCTTACTGACTATGTTTTGAACCATTCCTGTGACACTAGTTATAGATTCCGATGCTTCACTCCAGGTTTACTGTATCTCTTGGACCTCCTTATTGACGATGAAACACAGAAATTGCATCGGAATTTAATACAAAAGGCACAATGCCGACTTAAGTACAAGAAGACTGACTCTTCTTACTGTCTATGCTTTGAACCATTCCAGTGACACTAGTTATAATTTCCGATGCTTCACTCCAGGTTTACTGTATCCCTTGGACCTTCTTATTGACGATGAAACACAGAAATTGCATCGGAATTAAATAGTAGGCACAATGCCGACTTAAGTACACGAAGACAGACTCTTGTTACTGACTATGTTTTGAAACATTCCTGTGACACTAGTTATAGATTCCGATGCTTCACTTCAGATTTACTGTATCCCTTGGACCATTTTTTTTAACGATGAAACACAGAAATTGCATCGGAATTTAATACTAAATGCACAGTGCCGTCATAAGTACACGAAGACTGACTCTTCTTACTGTCTGTTATGAAACGACCTTGTGAGACCTGTTTTAGATTCAAGTGTTTCACCGCAGGTTTACTGTATCCCTTGGACCTTCTTATTGACGATGAAACAGAAAAATTGCATCGGAATTAAATACAAAAGGCACAATGCCGACTTAAGAACAAGAAGACTGACTCTTCTTGCTGTCTAAGATTTGAATGTTTCCTGTGAGACCAGTTTTAGATTACGATGCATCACTTCCGGCTTACTGTATACATGGGAATTCGTATTGACGATGAAACACAGATATTGCATCGGAATTAAATACAAAGGGCTCAATGCCGACATAAATACAAGGAGACTGTCTCTTCTTACTGTCTATGTTTTGAACCATTCATGTGACACTAGTTATAGATTCCGATGCTTCACTCCAATTTTTCTGTATCCCTTGGACCTTCTCATTTACGATGAAACACAGAAATTGCATCGGAATTAAATACAAAAGGCACAATGCCGACTTAAGTACAAGAAGACTGACTCTTCTTACTGACTATGTTTTCAACCATTCCTGTGACACTAGTTATAGATTCCGATGCTTCACTCCAGGTTTACTGTATTCCTTTGGACCTCCTTATTGACGATGAAACACAGAAATTGCATCGGAATTAAATACATAAGGCACAATGCCGACTAAAGTACAAGAAGACAGACTCTTCTTACTGTCTATGTTTTGAACCATTCATGTGACACTAGTTATAGATTCCGATGCTTCACTCCAGGTTTTCTGTATCCCTTGGACCTTCGCATTGACGATGAAACACAGAAATTGCATCGGAATTCAATACAAAAGGCACAATGCCGCCTTAAGTACAAGAAGACTGACTCTTCTTACTGACTATGTTTGAACCATTCCTGTGACACTAGTTATAGATTCCGATGCTTCACTTCAGATTTACTGTATCCCTCAATCGTTCTTATTGACGATGAAACACAGGTATTGCGTCGGAATTAAATACAAAAGGCACAATGCCGAATTAAGTACAAGAAGACTGACTCTTCTTACTGTCTATGTTTTGAACCATTCCTGTGACACTAGTAATAGATTCCGATGCTTCACTCTAGGTTTACTGTATCCCTTGGACGTTCTTATTGACGATGAAACACAGGAATTGCATCGGAATTAAATATAAAAGGCACAATGCCGACTTAAGTACAAGAAGACTGACTCATCTTACCGTCTATGATTTGAACCATTCCTTTGACACTAGTTACAGATTCCGATGCTTCTCTCCAGGTTTACTGTCTCCCTTGGACCTTCTTATTGACGATGAAACACAGAAATTGCATCGGAATTAAATACAAAAGGCACAATGCCGACTTAAGTACAAGAAGACTGACGCTTCTTACTGACTATGCTTTGAACCATTCCTGTGACACTAGTTACAGATTCCGATGGTTCACTTCAGGTTTACTGTATCCCTTGGCCCTTCTTATTGACGATGAAACACAGCAATTGCATCGGAATTAAATTGAGAAGGCCCAATGCAGACTTAAGTACAAGAAGACTAACTCTTCCTACTGTCTATGTTTTGAACCATTCCTGTGACACTAGTTATAGACTCCGATGCTTCACTCCCGGTTTACTCTTTCCCTTGGACCTTCTTATTGACGTTCAACACAGAAATTGCATCGGAATTAAATAGAAAAGGCACAATGCAGACTGAAGTACAAGAAGACTGACTCTTCTTCAGTCTATCTTTTGAACCATTCTTGTGGCACTAGTTATGTATTCCGATGCTTCACTTCTGCTTTACTGTATAACTCTGATCTTCTTATTGACGATGAAACACAGAAATTGCATCGGAATTAAAAACAAAAGGCACAATGCCGACTTAAGTACAAGAAGATTGACTCTTCCTACTGTCTATGTTTTGAACCATTCCTGTGACACTAGTTATAGATACCGATGCTTCACTCCAGGTTTACTGTATCCCTTGGACATTCTTATTTACGATGAAACACAGAAATTGCATCGGAATTAAATACAAAATGTACAATGCTGACTTAAGTACAAGAAGACTGACTCTTCTTACTGACTATGATTTGAACCATTCCTGTGACACTAGTTATAGAATACGATGCTTCACTTCAGGTTTACTGTATCCCTTGTACCTTCTTGTTAAGGATGAAACACAGAAATTGTATCGGAATTAAATACAAAAGGCACAATGCCGACTTCAGTGCAAGAAGACTGACTCTTCTTACTGTCTATGTTTTGAACCATTCCTGTGACACTAGTTATAGATTCCGATGCTTCACTCAAGGTTTTCTGTATCCCTTGGACATTCGCATTGACGATGAAACACAGAAATTGCATCGGAATTCAATACAAAAGGCACAATGCCGCCTTAAGTACAAGAAGACTGACTCTTCTTACTGACTATGTTTGAACCATTTTTGTGACACTAGTTATAGATTCCGATGCTTCACTTAAGATTTACTGTATCCCTCTAACGTTCTTATTGACGATGAAACACAGTAATTGCGTCGGAATTAAATACAAAAGGCACAATGCCGAATTAAGTACAAGAAGACTGACTCTTCTTACTGTCTATGTTTGAACCATTCCTGTGACACTAGAAATAGATTCCGATGCTTCACTCTAGGTTTACTGTATCCCTTTGACGTTCTTATTGACGATGAAACACAGGAATTGCATCGGAAATAATTATAAAATGCACAATGCCGACATAAGTTTAAGAAAACTGACTCATCTTACTGTCTATGTTTTGAACCACTCCTGTGACACTAGTTACAGATTCCGATGCTTCTCTCCAGGTTTACTGTTTCCCTTGGACCTTCTTTTGACGATGAAACACAGAAATAGCATCGGAATTAAATACAAAAGGCACAATGCCGACTGAAGTACAAGAAGACTGACTCTTCTTACTGACTATGTTTTGAACCATTCCTGTGATACTAGTTACAGGTTCAGATGGTTCACTTCAGGTTTACTGTATCCCTCTGACCGTCTTATTGACGATGAAACACAGAAATTGCATCGGAATTAAATCCAAAAGGCACAGTGCCGAATTAAGTACAAGAAGAGTGATTCTTCTGACTGTCTATGATTTGAACCATTCCTGTGACACTAGTTATAGATTCCAATGCTTCACTTCAGTTTTACTGTATCCTTCTGACATTCTTATTGACGATGAAACACAGAAATTGCAGCGGAATTAAATACAAAAGGCACAAGGCCGACTTAAGTACAAGAAGACTTACTCTTGCTACTGTCTATGTTTTGAACCACTCCTGTGACACTAGTTATACATACCGATGCTTCACTCCAGGTTTACTTTATCCCTTGGACCTTCTTATTTACGATGAAACACAGAAATTGCATCGGAATTAAATACAAAAGGTACAATGCTGACTTAAGTACAAGAAGACTGACTCTTCTTACTGATTATGATTTGAACCATTCCTGTGACACTAGTTATAGTTTCCGATGCTTGACTTCAGGTTTACTGTATCCCTTGGACCTTCTTATTGACGATGAAACACAGAAATTGTATCGGAATTAAATACAAAAGGCACAATGCCGACTTAAGTACAAGAAGACTGACTCTTCTTACTGACTATGATTTGAACCATTCCTGTGACACTAGTTATAGATTCCGATGCTTCACTTCTGGTTTACTGTATCCCTTGGACTTTCTTATTGACGATCAAACTCAGATATTGCATCTGGATTAAATACAAAAGGCACAATGCCGACTTATGTACAAGAAGACTGACTCTTCTTGATGACCATGTTTTGAACCATTCCTGTGACACTAGTTATAGATTCCGATGCTTCACTTCAGGATTACTGTATCCCTCTGACCCTCTTATTGAGGATGAAACACAGAAATTGCATCGGAATTAAATACAAAAGGCACATTCCGACTTAAGTACAAGATGACTGACTGTTCTTACTGTCTATGTTTTGAACCATTCCTGTGGCACTAGTTATGGATTCCGATGCTTCACTCCAGGTTTACTGTGTCCCTTGGTCCTTCTTATTGAGGAAGAAACACAGAAATTGCATCGGAATTAAATAGAAGAGGCTCAATGCCGACTTAAGAACAGGAAGACTGACTCTTCCTACTGTCTATGATTCGAACCATTCCTGTGACACTAGTTTTAGATTCCGATGCTTCACTTCAGGTTTACTGTATCCCTCTGATATTCTCATTGACGATGAAACACAGAAATTGCATCGGAATTAAATACAAAAAGCGCAATGCCGACTTAAGAACAAGATGACTGACTCTTCTTACTGTCTATGTTTTTAACCATTCCTGTGACACTGGTTATAGATTCCAATGCTTCACTTCAGTTTTACTGTATCCCCCTGCCATTC
The DNA here is from genome assembly GCF_021461395.2 of Schistocerca americana. Taxonomy (NCBI): domain Eukaryota; kingdom Metazoa; phylum Arthropoda; class Insecta; order Orthoptera; family Acrididae; genus Schistocerca; species Schistocerca americana. Next base: position 228,894,730 of record NC_060127.1, on the reverse strand, counting down.
TTATTGACGATGAAACACAGAAATTGCAGCGGAATTAATTACAAAAGTCACAATGCCAACTTAAGTACAAGAATACTGACTCTTCTTACCATCTATGTTTTAACCATCGCTGAGACACTACTTATAGATTCCAATGCTTCACTCCAGGTTTACTGCATCCCTTGGAGCTTCTTATTGACGATGAAACACAGAAATTGCATCGGAATTAAATACAAAAGGCACAATGCCGGTTTAAGTACAAGAATACTGACTCTTCTTACTGTCTATGTTTCGAACCATCCCTGTGACACTAGTTATAGATTCCGATGCTTCACTGCAGGTTTACTGTATCCCTTGGACCTTCTTATTGACGATGAAACACAGAAATTGCATCGGAATTACATAGATAAGGCACAATGCCGACTTATGTACAAGAAGACTGACTCTTCCTACTGTCTATGATTTGAAACATTCCTGTGACACTAGTTATAGATACCGATGCTTCACTGCAGGTTTACTGTATACCTTGGCCCTTCTTATTTACGATGAAACACAGAATTTGCATCGGAATTAAATACAAAAATTACAATGCCGACTTAAGTACTAGAGGACTGTCTCTTCTTACTGACTATGATTTCAACCATTCCTGTGACACTAGTTATAGATTCCGATGCTTCTCTTCAGGTTTACTGTATCCCTGGGACCTTCTTATTGACGATGAAGCACAGAAATAGTATCGGAATTAAATACAAAAGGTACAATGCCGACTTAAGTGCAAGAAGACTGACTCTTCATACTGTCTATGTTTTGAACCATTCCTGTGACACTAGTTATAGATTCCGATGCTTCACTCCAGGTTTACTGTATCCCTTGGACCTTCTTATAGACGATGAAACGCAGAAATTGCATCTGGATTTAATACAAAAGGCACAATGCCGACTTATGTACAAGAAGACTGACTCTTATTACTGACTATGTTTTGAACCATTCCTCTGACACTAGTTATAGATTCCGATGCTTCACTTCAGGTTTACTGTATCCCTCTGACCCTCTTATTGGCGATGAAACACAGAAATTGCATCGGAATTAAATACAAAAGGCACATTCCGACTTAAGTACAAGATGACTGACTGTTCTTACTGTCTATGTTTTGAACCATTCCTGTGACACTAGTTATGGATTCCGATGCTTCACTCCAGGTTTACTGTGTCCCTTGTACCTTCTTATTGACGATGAAACACAGAAATTGCATCGGAATTAAATACAAAAAGCGCAATGCCTGCTTTAGTACAAGAAGACTGACTCTTCTTACTGTCTATGTTTTGAACCATTCCTGTGACCATAGTTATAGATTCCGATGCTTTACTTCAGATTTACTGTATCCCCCTGACCGTCGTATTGACGATGAACACAGAAATTGCATCGGAATTAAATACGAAAGGCACAATGCCGACTCAAGTACAAGAAGACTGGCTCTTCTTCCTGTCTATGATTTGAACCTTTCCTGTGACACTAGTAATAGATTCAGATGCTTCACTTCAGGTTTACTGTATCGCTCTGTTCTTCTAATTGACGATGAAACATAGAAATTGCATCGGAATTAAATACAAAAGGCACAATGCCGACTTAAGTACAAGAAGACTGACTCTTCCAACTGTCTATGTTTTGAAACTTTCCTGTGACAGTAGTTATAGATTCCGATGCTTCACTTCAGGTTCACTGTATTCCTCTGTTCTTCTAATTGACGATGAAACATAGAAATTGCATCGGAATTAAATACAAAAGGCACAATGCCGACTTAAGTACAAGAAGACTGACTCTTCCTACTGTCTATGTTTTGAACCATTGCTGTGACACTAGTTATAGATTCCGATGCTTCACTCCAGGAATACTGCATCCCTTGGACCTTCTTATTGACGATGAAACCCAGAAATTGCATCGGAATTGAATAGAAAAGGCACAATGCTGACTTAAGTACAAGAAGAATGACTCTTCCTACTGTCTATGTTTTGAACCATTCCTGTGGCACTAGTTACAGATTGCGATGCTTCACTTCAGGCTTACTGTATCCCTTGGACCTTCTTGTTGACGATGAAACACAGAAGTTGCATCGGAATTAAATACAAAAGGCACAATGCCGACTTAAGTACAAGAAGACTGACTCTTCCTACTGTCTATGCTTTGAACCATTCCTGTGACACTAGTTATAGATACCGATGCTTCACTCCAGGTTTACTGTATCCCTTGGACCTTCTTATTTTCGATGTATCACAGATATTGCATCGGAATTAAATACAAAAGGTATAATGCTGACTTATGTACAAGAAGACTGACTCTTCTTACTGACAATGATTTGAACCATTCCTGTGACACTAGTTATAGATTCCGATGCTTCACTTCAGGTTTACTGTATCCCTTGGACCTTCTTATTGACGATGAAACACAGAAATTACACCGGAATTATATAGAAAAGGCACAATGCCGACTTAAGTACAAGAAGACTGACTCTTCCTACTGTCTATGATTTGAACCATTCCTGTGACACTAGTTTTAGATTCCGATGCTTCACTTCAGGTTTACTGTATCCCTCTGACATTCTCATTGACGATGAAACACAGAAATTGCATCGGAATTAAATACAAAAAGCGTAATGCCGACTTAAATACAAGATGACTGACTCTTCTTACTGTCTATGTTTTTAACCATTCCTCTGACACTAGTTATAGATTCCAATGCTTCACTTCAGTTTTACTGTATCCCCCTGACATTCTTATTGACGATGAAACACAGAAATTGCATCGGAATTAAGTACAAAAGGCACAATGCCGACTCAAGTACTAGAAGACTGACTCTTCTTACTGTCTATGTTTTGAACCATTCCTGTGACCGTAGTTATAGATTCCGATGCTTCACTTCAGATTTACTGTATCCCCCTGACCGTCGTATTGACGATGAACACAGAAATTGCATCGGAATTAAATACAAAAGGCACAACGCCGACTCAAGTACAAGAAGACTGGCTCTTCTTCCTGTCTATGCTTTGAACCATTCCTGTGACACTAGTAATAGATTCAGATGCTTCACTTCAGGTTTACTGTATCCCTCTGACCTTCTTATTGACGATGAAACACAGAAATCGCATCGGAATTAAATACAAAAGGCACAATGCCGACTTAAGTACAAGAATACTGACTCTTCTTACCGTCTATGTTTTAACCATCGCTGAGACACTAGTTGTAGATTCCGATGCTTCACTCCAGGTTTACTGTATCCCTCTGACCTTCTTATTGACGATGAAACACAGAAATCGCATCGGAATTAAATACAAAAGGCACAATGCCGACTTAAGTACAAGAAGACTGACTCTTCCTACTGTCTATGATTTGAACGATTCCTGTGACACTAGTTATAGATACCGATGCTTCACTCCAGGTTTACTGTATACCTTGGACCTTCTTATTTACGATGAAACACAGAAATAGCATCGGAATTAAATACAAAAGTTACAATGCCGACTTAAGTGCAAGAAGAGTGACTCTTCTTACTGACTATGATTTGAACCATTCCTGTGACACTAGTTATACATTCCGATGCTTTACTTCAGGTTTACTGTATCACTCTGACATTCTTATTGATGATGAAACACAGAAATTGCATCGTAATTAAATAGAAAAGGCACAATGCCGTCTTAAGTACAAGAAAACTAACTCTTCTTACTATCTATGTTTTGACCCATTCCCGTGACACTAGTTATAGGTTCCGATGCTTCACTTCATGTTTACTGTATCCCTCTGACCTTCTTATTGACGATGAAACACAGAAATTGCATCGGAATTAAATACAAAAGCACAATGCCGACTTAAGTACAAGAGTTCTGACTCTTCTTACTGTCTATGTTTTGAACAATTCCTGTGACACTAGTTATAGATTCCGATGCTTCACTTCAGGTTTACTGTATCCCACTGACCTTCTTATTGACGATGAAACACAGAAATTGCATCGGAATTAAATACAAAAGGCACAATGCCGACTAAAGTACAAGAAGACTGGCTCTTCTTACTGTCTATGTTTTGAACCATTCCTGTGACACTAGTTATAGATTTCGATGCTTCACTTCAGGTTTACTGTATCCCTCTGACCTTCTTATTGACGATGAAACACAGAAATTGCATCGGAATTAAATACGAATGGCACAATGCCGACTCAAGTACAAGAAGACTGGCTCTCCTTACTGCCTGTATTTTGAACCTTTCCTGTGAGACCGGTTTTAGATTCCGATGCTTCACTTCAGGTTTACTGTATCACTCTGACCTCCTTATTGACGATGAAACACAGAAATTGCATCGGAATCAAATACAAAAGGCACAATGCCCAGTCAAGTACAAGAAGACTGGCTCTTCTTACTGTCTATGTTTTGAAACTTACCTGTGAGACCGGTTTTAGATTCCGATGCTTCACTTCAGGTTTACTGTATCCCTTGGATCTTCGTATCGACGACGAAACACAGAAATTGCATCGGAATTAAACAAAAATGGCACAATGCCGACTTAAGTACAAGAAAACTGGCTCTTCTTACTGTCTATGTTTTGAACCATTCCTGTGACACTAGTTACAATTCCGATGCTTCACTTTAGGTTTACTGTATCCCTCTGACCTTCTTATTGACGATAAAACACAGAAATTACAGCGGAATTAAATACAAAAGGCAAAATGCCGACTTAAGTACAAGAAAACTGACCCTTTATAAAATTTATAAAATAAATAAAATAAAATAAAATATTAATTATTTTATCTGTATGATTGTCTCTCCTATGAGTCGTCAGGTTTTAATTATTTGGTATCAGACGCTTGACAATGGCTTTTTCGTAAAGGCAATGTTACTCGTAGTTGACCGTGAAATAAAACTGAAATAATCGGACTTCGTAATTGAATCGTTTCCAAAGACTGCTGCGGTTGGTGCGGACTCATAAACTAAATCTCAATATTACAATAATTTGCCAGCCATGCCAAAACGTCATACATAGGTGATTGTCTACTAAACAAAAAATTTCACAGTTAGTTAAATCAGATATATTCAATGAATAATCCTACAGTTCATAATCCTACTAACTTTTATAAATATAAATTCTTTTCAGAATCGAGTGCCTAGTATGGTTGCAACTCGCAGTAATTTTCTATAACATGAAATATGGCGGTGTGCCAGACAGTAAACTAAAATACGTGCTTCACGCACCACTTCTACCAGAGCTCTCCCTTCTTAATCAAACATACGAGTAACGTAATTGTGCTTTTGTTTTATCAGCGACACAGCGGTGCAGTTGTGTGCCATAGGCTTTATTTATTTGTCACTGATTATTTATTTAATTAATATCTCGCGTTTCCGAGGAAACTCACGCTCGGCATGCAAATGTGCCTTTATATTGCCCCCTGAATTGCGAGGCGAAAGGACACACCTGCAGGCGAGCAATTCACCTAAAGGCACAAGAAAATCTAAGTTATCTACAACTATTTACATGACCTACATTATACACATTATACACATTATATACAACTTTGAATGACGCGGGTGCGCCGTAAAAGTTCTTATGTTGGCAGATAGAGTGCGCGCATGCGCAGAAGCGTCTGTGTGACTGCCATTATGTCGTACAGTTAGATCACGCGGCACAGTATTGCAGTTCATATTGTTCGTGTGCGCGCGTTTCTCAGTCGTTGCACAAAGAAAATATTCAACCAAGATTACATATGAAGACTACATTCTATGACAGGTAACTTAGTTTTAAATTTACAATATTCGTTATAACACAATACAACTTAGATTGTTGAATGTTCTTAGTTACATAGTATTGTTTTGAAATACTTCAAAGAAAAATGTCCGTATTTTTCAGGTGCGTTGACCTATACACATCGTGTCGTTATCACAGTTAATATTCATCTGCTGCACAATAATTTTTTTACAGGTTAGTATCGTCGTGGTAAAGTTTTTTGATCACAGTAACATCGTTGTATAACAACGTGATTAATACATAAGCGTGTCCATTTCCCATTTCCATTATAGTCGTTGTGATGCAGTTCGTTGTGAGTAAAAGCATTGCTTATTACAGATCAGACGTAACCCGTCGAGTAATTGGTCCACGTGCAGTTCGTTTTTTTTTACATTCTGTGGAAGCTTGGTTGCATAACCTCGGACGGCACATAGCTGGCGTCGATCCTTGGACAGTCCAGGTAAGCGTGTCCGTCACATTTCGAGAACATTTCATTCCCTGAAGTTCCAACCAAAATTCTTCCACCCGTCGTGTTGTTTTCTGGACAGGCACTTTGTGTCCATTTAATCCAGTTAACATCTTGAAGTTGGGTACTGTAGTAATGTCACTAGACGATGCACGAATTATTCACTTCACATTTTCAGTTTTTTGCTGAATATAGCTCACCTAAATGTTCGTAGTTATTAATCAAGGAAATCGTTCATCGCGTTTACATAGGTACGATGCATAATGAATGGCATTAACCGTTTCCTTCACATAGGTTTCTGCGTAGTTCCAGAGTTAGTAATGTTCGTTAATGTCCGTGAACAGAGGTTCACTATGCAATGTCTTTTTGGCACTCGTTTTGTTCAAATTTTTACATGATACATCAGTTAAAAAGAAAATAAGTAATTATACATACACACGTCACATATTTTCTTAGCATAAACATAATACAGTTGCACATAAACATGTTTACATCATCATTACATCGCTATAGGTTATTACATTGTGTCACATTTGATTACATGAATTGCAGATATTTACATCCTCTTTAGCGGTTTTGCTGGGATATTATCGATGTTTTTTTTTTTTGTGATGTCATCTGAAATTAAGGTAGGTTAGACACAACATTCATTACATCAGTAGGCAAGACCAGGCGTATTCACTACTCAATAAATATTCAAAATAGTAAGAGAGAGAAAAATGTTCGATTCCTGGCGTTTTGTCCGTGTGTGTAGAGTGTCTGTGTGGCCTTGACTACTGATAGATGCTTTTTGTGTTGAGAGATTTGCGTCTAATCTATTTCTCAAAGTAAAAGATCGCTTGACAGATGACGTCTGTCGGTTCGTCAGGTGTCATACCAAGTCAGTGGTACCTACAATAACAAATGTTCCGTGAAAAATTAATATATCATTCACTGCTACGTAATCATAAATTTTACTTTAATATTCTCGGTGGAGCCGCGGCGTTGAAAGAAAAGATCTTCTGTCTTCAACTGCGACTCTGGAACGCTGAAATGAAAGTTTCTATACTACTTATTATCTGTTTTGTAGCAACAGAGTTTTTTCGAGTTGCTTAGCAATATATTGATGGGTATGACTTTGACATTATTCAGCATGAAATGCTCTAAGTTCTCGGTGAGCGTATAGCCCAATAATTTTGTTAGTTCTACGATGTTGTAACAGATACGCACCAGGGTGCGGTATGTTAACAATTATATAAGGTCCTTCATATAGCAGACGCCACTTAGCATTGCGTCGTTTGAGTGCAACAGATTTATGATGAGTACGAAGTAGTACAAGCATTCCTACCTCGAATTTTTGTTTTCTTTTTATTATGTATCTGTGATGTTTGTTTCGTATCTGTGCGTGATGTGTCAGCGTAGTCAATACTTCTTTTATTTTCTGTTCAGGTGTGATTTCCTTGTCTGACAACTTAGGTAATGGTTCTATCCCCTGTCGTTCTGTTTGCAATTGAACATGATCTCGTTAGGTGTGTAATTTGTATCGTAAATATTTAAGTTATTGTGTACGTCTTCGAAAAGACTTAGGTAGGACACCCAATTAGTATGTTTTGATGAAATATAGGTCCTCATGAATCGATTTAATTCTCGGAAAAGTCTCTCGGTCGCGTTACATTGTGGACTAAACCTCGAAATAAATATACTTTTAATGTTATTGTCCTTCAAGAAATTTCTCCATTTGTACCCAGAATAGTATGCTGCATTATCTGATAGAATTGCTTTAGGTTTTCCCACGTGCGTCAGGTAATCACTTGAGAATCTTCGTATTATAGCACTTGCAGTGGCGGATTTTAAAGCATAAAGTTTAACATGTTTAGAAAATATATCGTAAAAAGCTAAGATATATTTGACGCCTCCAGAGCTTGCTGGATGCGGTCCACTGATGTCAGTACACAGAATTTCCAGGGGTTTACTAGGTAAAATAGAATGTAAATCTGTTTTTGTGGATAAATTCTGAGGTTTTGATATTTGACATATGACACATGTTTTCAGTTCCCTGTACATTTTTCTTCTCATATTGCTAAAATAACAGTATGTACTGAGCTTCGCTAAACACTTTTTTGTCCCATAATGACCCCAAACTAAGTGTGTGTGCCAAATTAAATTACGTTCAGACTCTTTGGGAATGCATACACACCAGTTAGTAGCATTTGGATGTCGGCGGTAAAATAGCACATCATTGTGTAACTTGTAATACTTAGTCAAAGGATGATTGTGTTTTTCTACCAGTAATGTTATTATTTTATACCAGTGAGGATCAGATTTTTGTAATTCAGCCATGTTTCTGCACATATCAATATAATATTGGTGATACTGCTTGTCTTGCATTAAGAGAATCCTGTAGTCATTTATATTTTCTAAGTCACTGTTGGTATCATTCATACCTTGTGGAAGTCTAGACAAAGTGTCTGCAATGGTGTTGTCCTTAACTCTTATGTACTTAATTTGAAAAGAGTAGTTCTGAAGTGTAACTGCCCATCGTCATAGTCTAGGATGTACAAGTTTACAAGTTAACAAAAATGTCAGGGCCTGGTGATCGGTGTAAATTACTGTATGTTTTCCAAAGAAATAATAATTGAATTTCTTGAATGCCCATACTATGGAAAGTGTTTCTAACTCAGTAGTGGAGTATGTACGCTCACATTCACTTAGAGTGCGACTCGCAAACCCAATAATTCTTATCTGTTCCTCCTCTTTATTCTTTACAACTTGAAATAAGCAACAGCCCAAGCCAGTACGTGAAGCGTCACAAGTCATACAAAAATCTAAATTGAAATCTGGATGGCTCAAAATGTTAGCATTCACTAAAGCATGTTTAATTGTATTAAAGTCATTCTGGCACTGTTCCGACCAGATCCAAACTTGATTCTTTCTGAGTAGATTTAGCAGATGTTTACTGTTCAAAAGTGGTTGTGGCAAAAAACGTCTGAAAAATGAACATAGCCCAAGGAATGATTTTAACTGCTTTTTAGTTCGAGGGCTAGGAAAGTTTCTGATAGCATCTAATTTACTGGGATCCGGACGTATGCCCTGTGAATTAATGATATGTCCTAAATACTTTATCTCACTGCAACCAAACTTTGATTTTCTAAGATTGGCTGTGACTCCAGCTTGCGCAAATTTTTCTAAAATTCTTTGAAGTGTGTCAACGTGTTCATTCCAGGAGTGTGTAGCTATCAGTATATCATCTACATAGTGTGTGACTGTCTCAACTAAATCGTCGCCAAGCACGGTATCCAGGGCTGTAATGAATACCCCAGAGCTGACATTCAGTCCGAAGGGTAGAACACAAAACTGATAGGTTCGCCCCCCGAACATAAATGCAGTATATTTCCGAGAATCAGGAGTGATACCCACCTGCCAAAACGAATTAGCGAGATCTATTGTGGAAAAATATTTTGCATCTAGAAATTTCTGTAATTGCTCTTCTAAATTTTCAGGTTTTGTGTGAACCGGTAAAATTATTTCATTAATAGCTCGTGCGTCTAACACTAACCTAATGCTTCCATTTGATTTTTTGACAACAAGTAGAGGACTACAGTAAGGTGAGGTGGATGGTTCAATGACCTTCCAGTCTAACATTTGTTTTAATTCTTGCCACACAGCAGGTCGTTGAGATAACGGTACGTTATATGTCTTATGGTAGAAGATCTTGTGAGGCTTAACTTCAATCTTGTACACATACGTGTTGATAACACCTTATCGTTTGGTAAAAACTTGTAAATATTTGGATAACACTTCCTGTAGTTTTATACGTTCATGTACACTGAGAGCTGTAGCTTCACTTATCTTATGATCAAGCAATGTTTTCAAGTCTATTAGCTCTGCGTCAGATGAGTGTGTTTGCATGTCTTGAATGTCTTTGTCAAGTACTAACTGAACCTTGTACCCAGTACAGTGTTTGTCATGCTTTAGAGTTCTCCTGTCCAAATCAATAATAATTACCCTGCTTTTATCATTTAAAATACATTTACCTTTGGAGAAGTCTATAATGCAATCCTTCTCGCTCATAATATCTATTCCTAATATGCAATTAGTCACAAGGTTTTGTACAACCAGGAATGGCCATTGTACGGTTCCATTACCTATTTTAACGTTTACAAAAACTTGCTTCGTAACCCTACATGACTTATTACCTAGTGCAGTAGTTATTTTACAGTTTTGGGCAGAAAACTCAGGCACAGGTTCCAATTCACACATCTTTTTATAAAAATTAAAAGATAAAACGCTCACAGCTGCACCTGTATCTAGGATAATAGTAGTTGGAATCCCACCTACTACACCAGTAGTGGATGCTAAAACAATTTCATTTGTGTCTAAACGACATTGTGTACTGTCTTGTAAAAGTTCATCTGATATATTGTTATTGTGGTTGTATCTTATAAATAAAACAGGTAGTTTTTGTTTAGAATTACTCGGCATATCATTATTCCGTTGTTCAAGTGTGATGTCAAATAACTGATTAACATTGAAGCCGCCCCCCAAGGATTCTTCAGCCACGACCTGGGGCAAAGTAGTGACTGTTTCTAGTTTGTTGGATTAGCATTTGTACTAGGTACTGACACAGATTGAGGTTGTGCATCAGGTGTCATTTCTATTATATTCACATTCGGATATTGCCTATTATGATCTCCAAACTTTTGCGGTTGTTGTTGCTGTTGCGCATTATAACTTACCTGTCGGTCGTAAGGTATGCTCCCATTTTGACCTGGTGGCTGCTGTGGTAAAGCAGAGTTTGAATGAAAGTACTGATCGTTACGAGTCCAACCTTGATGCTGTCTTGGCTCGTAGTTATTACTATTTCTATTTCTGTTTGTGTTTTTGTTATTACCTTTGTATCCGTTGTTACCGTTGTAGTTATTACCGCGGTGCCTTTTGTATGGATTGCCGCATGAAATGTTATTACTGTTGTAACTATTGTTTGTATTGGAATACGCGTGTTGATTTTGATTTCCGTACTGAGACGGCATGTGAGATTGCTGTTTTTGTTGTACCGCGTATCCAACTGTGGGCGCGCCAGAATTGTGTTGGCAAGCCTGCATGTTTTGCATACCACTAGTGTAAACATTGTGGCTGCTGTTTTGCCGCGCGAAGCGCTGATCTTCAAGTAACATGTCAACCGAATATAAAGCTGTGAAAAAATAATCTGAATCGTCATCCGGGATATGTAGGAGTTTTTCTTTAATATTGAAAGGCAATTTGGCCTTCAACGCACGGAGTATATCTCGCGTTGCGACTGGTTCGTCTAAAAAGTGTCCCATGTTCAAGTATTTTTCAAAATATCTGCGTAAGTTACCATTTTTACTGTTAAAAGTTTCAGGTTCTAAAATTTGTCTTCTGAGTCGCTCCTGAACGGATTGCGACCAGAATTTGTTCAGAAAAGCACGCTCAAACTCACTGTACGTGGTACATACGTCAGCTTGACTGTATGCCCAGACAGCTGCATCGCCTTGGATGTAACCGACAGTATATGAAATCTTTTTCCGGTCACTCCAAGTGCGTGGAAATGCGTTACTAAAAGATTTAAGAAAAATCACCGGATGAATGGTTCGTTTTTCAGGGATAAAAATCTGAAATTGCCTGTGTTTCATTAAGCTTTCGTCGTCCTTTGCATTATGATATGGATTTGTCCCACTGTAATTACTGCTATGTCCAGCTGGCGAGTAATTACGATAATGTTGCTGTGGTTTACCATGATAATAGCTTGTGTTTGTGTTTGCACATCGTGGTATGTGTTGTAGTCGTGGTGTGTTTTGTTCTTGTGTATTTGTCGTGTGCGGAACGTGTGTATCATACTCGAATGTATATTGGTTTCTGAACTGTACATTTTGACTGATATTTTCGTTACATTCAGACTGTGGTCGATCGGTGAATTGTCTCATGGGTGCAGTGACGGATTGTACTGCTTCACTGATCAGCTGTTTGTTATTAGTAATGTATTGCGCTACGGAGTCATCCACAATTGTTGGTAAATTTTCACGTAAGCATCTATCAAAATGTTTGTCTTTGTTGACTACCCAATCATGAAATTCTTTATTAATATTTTGAAAATGAGCTGTGGCATCAGATTGTAAAATGTCAGTCAGGTGTTGTTCAACATTGTCAAATTTATTCTGTACGTCAGTAATTCGTTTTTCAAGGTTGTCATGTACTGAAGGATATGTTTGAATTTGTTCAGTAAGAACTTCACACGTGACATTAAGGTTTTTTACTTGTGTCTGTAAAAGTGCTACGTCAGTTGTAGTCTTTTCTTGTCTCGTATTAAGCTGGGAAAATTTAGCACTGAGTTCTGTCATCTGTTTGGTCAGTGTGGCGTCTATATGTTCCACACGCTTACATAAAGTGTCATTACCTGTCTTGAGTGCTATGAGATCAGATTTGATTCCGTCATTTTGTGTCTTTAACTGTTCATTTTCCGTCTGTAAGGTTGCCATGTTTTCGGCGTTTTGCTTCATTAGCATTTGTAACATGTCGGCAATGTTTACCGTTTGCAAGGTCTCTGCCCCCGCCGCGTCATTAGACGTGACGTCATGCATTAACATGGGCTCTGATTGAGACTTTGAAATTTTTGTGGTGGAAGGCCTATTGTCAAAATTTTCGTCAACACTCGCGTCAATGTTTGATGAATCGTCACTACCGGTTGCTGTCGTAAAGTCATTTTCTAACATTTGTCTCTCGTCCGAGTCGGATTGCGTCTGAATAGTACGTCTTTGCTGTTCCATTTTTGCGTATTGTTTTCTAGTTATTACCATGCCACACGTGATATATGTTTCAAGAAAATATTTGACACTGATTTTAAAATAAAATGCAGTTGAGCACGAATCGGTCGTAGCAACAATGGCTGTCTGTTAATTTAAAAATATAAACTGAATTTGAGATTATTGGTAATGGCTGCTGGCCATGCTACATGATATCGTACAGAAGTCGGCCATATTGTACACTCGTGTATTGGTATTGTTGTATACGTTATTGTTTAAGGAAAAATACTGAGAATGGAATTTATCACTGAAACTGTTATGCGGAAAAGAAACACTACAGAATCTACTGAAAAGCTAATACACTGAATTATACGTCTGGTCAAGCCTGCTAATGCAAAGATGCTGCGTCTTACCTTATTTTGCTGGAAGCGTCTTTGCGTCTTCCCGCAAAATTTTATAATTGGCAAATATCTTCTGATTTCTGTTATTTCTCATATAGTCAAGTCCAGGTCCAGAAAGTTGATTTTTCACATAAAACAAAGAGAACAATGTAACAAATGACAAAATAAGAAGTCCGACACGCAGTCGCCAATATAAAATTAATAAAATAAATTAAATAAAATAAAATATTAATTATTTTATCTGTATGATTGTCTCTCCTATGAGTCGTCAGGTTTTAATTATTCGGTATCAGACGCTTGACAATGGCTTTTTCGTAAAGGCAATGTTACTCGTAGTTGACCGTGAAATAAAACTGAAATAATCGGACTTCGTAATTGAATCGTTTCCAAAGACTGCTGCGGTAGGTGCGGACTCATAAACTAAATCTCAATATTACAATAATTTGCCAGCCATGCCAAAACGTCGTACAGAGGTGATTGTCTACTAAACAAAAAATTACACAGTTAGTTAAATCAGATATATTCAATGAATAAGCCTACAGTTCATAATCCTACTTACTATTATAAATATAAATTCTTTTCAGAATCGAGTGCCTAGTATGGTTGCAACTCGCAGTAATTTTTTATAACATGAAATATGGCGGTGTGCCAGACAATAAACTAAAATACGTGCTTCTCGCACCACTTCTACCAGAGCTCACCCTCCTTAATCAAACATACGAATAACGTAATTGTGCTTTTGTTTTATCAGCGACACAGCGCTGCAGTTGTGTGCCATAGGCTTTATTTATTTGTCACTGATTATTTATTTAATTAATATCTCGCGTTTCCGAGGAAACTCACGCTCGGAATGCAAATGTGCCTTTATACCTTCTTACTGTCTATGATTTGAACCATTCCTCTGGCACTAGTTATCGATTCCGATGCTTCACTTCAGGTTTACTGTATCGCTCTGACCTTCTTATTTACGATGAAACACAGAAATTGCATAGGAATTAAATACAAAATGCACAATACCGAATTAAGTACAAGAAAACAGACTCTTCTTACTGTCTATGTTTTGAACCATTCCTGTGACACTAGTTATAGATTCCGATGCTTCACTTCAGGTTTACTGTATCCCTCTGACCTTCTTATTGACGATGAAACACAGAAATTGCATCGGAATTAAATACAAAAGGACAATGCCGACTTAAGTACAAGAAGACTGGCTCTTCCTACCGTCTATGTTTTGAACCATTCCTGTGACACTAGTTATAGTTTCCGATGCTTCACTTCAGGTTTACTGTATTCCTCTGACCGTCTTATTGACGATGAAACACAGAAATTGCATCGGAATTAAATACGTAGGCACAATGCCGACTCAAGGACAAAAAAACTGACACTTCTTACTTTCTATGTTTTGAAGCATTCCCGTGACACAACTTATAGATTCCGATGACTCACTTCAGGTTTACTGTATCCCTCTGACCTTCTTATTGACGATGAAACACAGAAATTGCATCGGAATTAAATACAAAAGCACAATGCCGACTTAAGTACAAGAGAACTGACTCTTCCTACTGTCTATGTTTTGAACCATTCCTGTGACACTAGTTATAGATTCCGATGCTTCACTTCGGGTTTACTGTATCCCTCTGACCTTCTTATTGACGATGAAACACAGAATTTGCATCGGAATTAAATACAAAAGGCACAATGCCGACTCAAGTACAAGAAGACGGGCTCCTCTTACTGTCTATGCTTTGAACCATTCCTGTGACACTAGTTACAGATTCCGATGCTTCACTTCAGGTTTACTGTATTCCTCTGACCTTCGTATTGACGATGAAACACAGAAATTGCATCGGAATTAAATACATAGGCACAATGCCGACTCAAGTACAAGAAGACTGGCTCTTCTTACTGTCTATAGTTTGAACCATTCCTGTGACACTAGTTATAGATTCCGATGCATCACTTCAGGTTTACTGTATCCCTCTGACATTCTTATTGACGATGAAACACAGAAATTGCATCGGAATTAAATAGAAAAGGCACAATGCAGTCTTAAGTACAAAAAAACTGACTCTTCTTACTATCTATGTTTTGACCCATTCTCGTGACACTAGTTATAGATTCCGATGCTTCACTTCATGTTTGCTGTATCCCTCTGACCTTCTTATTGACGATGAAACACAGAAATTGCATCGGAATTAAATACAAAAGCACAATGCCGACTTAAGTACAAGAGTTCTAACTCTTCTTACTGTCTATGTTTTGAACCATTCCTGTGACAATAGTTATAGATTCCGATGCTTCACTTCAGGTTTACTGTATCCCACTGACCTTCTTATTGACGATGAAACACAGAAATTGCATCGGAATTAAATACAAACGGCACAATGCCGATTCAAGTACAAAAAGGCTGGCTCTTCTTACTGTCTATGTTTTGAACCATTCCTGTGACACTAGTTATAGATTCCGATGCTTCACTTCAGGTTTACTGTATCCCTCTGACATTCTTGCTGACGATGAAACACAGAAATTGCATCGGAATTAAATAGAAAAGGCACAATGCCGACTTAAGTACATGAAAACTGATTCATCTTACTATCTATGTTTTGAACCATTCCTGTGACACTAGTTATACATTCCGATGCTTCACTTCAGGTTTACTGTATCCCTCTGACCTCCTTATTGACGATGATACACAGATATTGCATCGGAATTAAATACAAAAGGCACAATGCCGACTCAAGTACACGAAGACTGGCTCTTAATACTGTCTATGTGTTGAAACTTTCCGTTGAGAACGGTTTCAGATTCCGATGCTTCACTTCAGGTTAACTGTATCCCTCTGACCTTCTTCTTGACGATGAAACACAGAAATTGAGTCAGAATTAAATACAAAAGGCACAATGTCGACTTAAGTACAAGAAAACTGGCTCTTCTTACTGTCTATGCTTAGATCAATTCCTGTGACACTAGTTATAGATTCGGATGCTTCACTTCAGCTTAACTGTATCCCTGTGACCTTCTTATAGACGATGAAACACAGTAATTGAATCAGAATTAAATAGAAAAGGCACAATGCTGACTTAAGTACAAGAAAACTAACTCTTATTACTGGCTATGATTTGAACCTTTCCTGTGAGACCAGTTTTAGATTCCAATGCTTCACTTCAGGATTACTGTATCCTTTGGACCTTCTTATTGACGATGAAACACAGAAATTGAATCGGAATTAAATACAAAAGGCACAATGCCGACTTAAGTACAAGAAGACTGACTCTTCTTACTGACTATGTTTTGAACGTTTCCTGTGAGAACATTTTTAGATTCTGCTGCTTCAGTATATGGTTACTGCATCCCTTTGACCCTCTTATTGACGATGAAACACAGAAATTGCATCGGAATTAAATACAAAAGGCACAACGCCGACTTAAGTACAAGAAGACTGAATCTGCTTACAGACTATCATTTGAACAATTCCTGTGAGTCCAGTTTTAGATTCTGATGCTTCACTATATGTTTACTGTATCGCTTGGACCTTCTTATTGACGATTAAACAATGAAATTGCATCGGAATCAAATACAAAAGGCACAATGCCGACTTAAGTACAAGAAGACTGACTCTTCTTACTTACTATGATTTGAACATTTCCTGTGAGACCAGTTTTAGATTCCGATGCATCACTACATGTTTACTGTATCCCTTGGACCTTCTTATTGACGATGAAACACAGAAATTGCATCGGAATTAAATAGAAAAGGCACAATGCGGACTTAAGTACAAGAAAACTGACACTTCTTACTGTGTATGTTTTGAACCATTCCTGTGACACTAGTTACAGATTCCGATGCTTCACTTCAGGTATACTGCATCTCTCTGACCTTCTTGTTGACGATGAAACACAGGAATTGCATAAGAATTAAATACAAAAGGCACAATGCCGACTCAAGTACAAGAAGACAGGCTCTTTCTACTGTCTACATTTTGAAACTTTTCTCTGAAACCGGTTTTAGATTCCGATGCTACAATTCAGGTTTACTGTATCCCTTGGATCTTCTTATTGACGATGAAACACAGAAATTGCATCGGAATTAAATAAAAAAGGCACAATGTCGACTTAAGTACAAGAAAACTAACACTTCTTACAGTCTATGTTTTTAACCATTCCTGTGACACTAGTAATACATTCCGATGCATCACTTCAGGATTACTGTATCCCTCTGACCTTCTTATTCGACGATGAAACACAGAAATAGCGGCGGAATTAAATACAAAAGGCAAATTGCCGACTTAAGTACAAGAAAACTGACTCTTCTTACTGTCTTTGTTTTGAACCATTCCTGTGACACTAGTTATAGATTCCGATGCTTCACTTCAGGTTTACTGTATCCCTCTGACTTTCTTATTGACGGTGAAACACAGAAATTGCATCGGAATTAAAGACAAAAGCACAATGGCGACTTAAGTACAAGAGAACTGATTCTTCTTACTATCTATGTTTTGAACCATTCCTGTGACACTAGTTATAGGCTCCGATGCTTCACTTCAGGTTTACTGTATCCCTCTGACATTCTTATTGACGATTAAACGCAGATATTGCATCGGAATTAACTACAAAACAACCAATGCCGACTTAAGTACAAGAAAACTGATTCTTCTTACTGTCTATGTTTTGAACCATTCCTGTGCCACAAGTTATAGATTCCGATGCTTCACTTCCGGTTTACTGTATCCCTCTGACCTTCTTATTGACGATGAAACACATAAATTGCATCGGAATTAAAAACAAAATGCACAATGCCGAATTAAGTACAAGAAAACTGACTCTTCTTACTGTCTATGATTTGAACCATTCCTCTGACACTAGTTATAGATTTCGATGCTTCACTTCAGGTTTACTGTATCCCTCTGACATTTTTATTGACGATGAAACACAGAAATTGCATCGGAATTAAATACAAGACTCACAATGCCGACTTAAGTACATGAAAACAGATTCTTCTTTCTTTCTATGTTTTGAACCATTCCTGTGACACTAGTTATAGATTCCGATGCTTCACGTCAGGATCACTGTATCCCTCTGACCTTCTTATTGACGATGAAACACAGAAATTGCATCGGAATGAAATACAAAAGGCACAATGCCGACTTACTTAGAAGAAAACCGACTCTTCTTACTATCTATGTTTTGAACCACTCCTGTGACACTAGTTATAGATTCCGATGCTTCAATTCAGGTTTACTGTATCCCTCTGACCTTCTTATTGACGATGAAACACAGAAATTGCATCGGAATTAACTACAAAAGGCACAATGCCGACTTACGTACAAGAAAACTGACTCTTCTTAGTGTCTATGTTTAGAACCATTCCTGTGACACTAGTTGTAGATTCCGATGCTTCACTTCAGGATTACTGTATCCCTCTGACCTTCTTATTGACGATGAAACACAGAAATTGCACCGGAATTAATTACAAAAGGCACAACGCCGACAAAAGTGCAAGAAGACTGACTCTTCTTACTGACTATCTTTTGAACATTTTCTGTTATACCAGTTTTAGATTCCGATGCTTCACTATATGTTTACTGTATCCCTCTGACCTTTATATTGACGATGAAACACAGAAATTGCATCAGAATTAAGTAAAAAGGCAAAGTGCTGACTTAAGTACAAGGAGACTGACTCTTCCTACCGACTATGATTTCAACATTTCCTGTGAGACCAGTTTTAGATTCCGATGCTTCACTATATGTTTACTGTATCCCATGGACCTTCTTATTGACGATGGAACACAGAAATTGCATCGGAATTAAATAGAAAATGCACAATGCGGACTTAAGTACAAGAAAACTGACTCTTCTTACTGCGTATGTTCTGAACCATTCCTGTGACACTAGTTATAGATTCCGATGCTTCACTTCAGGTATGCTATATCTCTCCGACCTTCTTATTGACGATGAAACACAGAAATTGCACGGAATTAAATACAAAAGGCACAATGCCGACTCAAGTACACGAAGACTGGCTCTTCTTACTGTCTATGTTTTGAAACTTTCCTGTGAGACCGGTTTTAGATTCTGATGCTTCACTTCAGGTTTACTGTATCCCTCTGACCTTCTTATTGACGATGAAACACAGAAATTGCATCGGAATTAAATACAAAAGGCACAATGCCGACTTAAGTACAAGAGAACTGAGTCTTCTTACTGTCTATGTTTTGAATCATTCACGTGACACTAGTTATAGATTCCGATGCTTCACTTCAGGTATACTGTATCCCTCTGACCTTCTTATTGACGATGAAACATAGAAATTGCATCGGAATTAAATACAAGAGGCACAATGCCAACTTAAGTACAAGAAAACTAACTCTTCTTACTTTCTATGTTTTGAACCATTCCTGTGACACTAGTTATAGATTCCGAGGCTTCACTTCACGTTCACTGTATCCCTCTGACCTTCTTATTCACGATGAAACACTAAAATTGCAACGGAATGAAATACAAAAGGCACAAGGCCGACTTAAGTAGAAGAAAACTGACTCTTCTTACTGTCTATGTTTTGAAACATTCCTGTGAGACCGGTTTTAGATTCCGAAGCTTCACTACAGGTTTACTGTATCCCTTGGATCTTCTTATTGATTACGAAACACAGAAATTGCATCGGAATTAAATACAAAAGCACAATGCCGACTTAAGTACAAGAGAACTGACATTTCCTACTGTCTATGTTTGAACCATTCCTGTGACTCTAGTAATAGATTCCGATGCTACACTTAAGGTTTACTGTATCCCTCTGACCTTCTTATTGATGATGAAGCACAGAAATTGCATCGGAATTAAATACAAAAGGCACAATGCCGAATTAAGTACAAGAAAACTGTCTCTTCTTACTGTCTATGTTTTGAACCATTCCTGTGACACTGGTTATAGATTTCGATGCTTCACTTCAGGTGATCTGTTTCCCTCTGACCTTCTTATTGACGATGAAACAAAGAAATTGCATCAGAATTAAACACAAAAGGCACAATGGCGACTTAAGTACAAGAAGACTGACTCTTCTTACTGCCTATGTTTTGAACTATTCCTGTGACGCTAGTTATAGACTCCGATGCTTCACTTCAGGTTTACTGTATCCCTCTGACCTTCTTATTGACGATGAAACACAGAAATTGCATCGGAATTAAATACAAAAGGCACAATGCCGAATGAAGGACAAGAAGACTGGCTCTTCCTACTGCCTATGTTTTGAACCATTCCTGTGACACTAGTTATAGATTCCGATGCTTCACTTCAGGTTTACTGTATCCCTCTGATCGTCTTATTGACGATGAAACACAGAAATTGCAACGGAATAAAATACATAAGCACAATGCCGACTCAAGTACAAGAAGACTGGCTCTTCTTACTGTCTATGTTTTGAACTATTCCTGTGACACTAGTTATAGATTCCGATGCTCCACTTCAGGTTTACTGTATCCCTCTGAACTTTGTATTGACGATGAAACACAGAAATTGCATCGGATTTAAATACAAAAGCACAATGCCGATTAAGTACATGAAAACTGATTCTTCTTACCATCTATGTTTTGAACCATTTCTGTGACAGTAGTTATAGATTCCCATGCTTCACTTCAGTTTTACTGTATCCCTCTGACCTTCTTATAGACGATGAAACACAGAAACTGCATCGGAATTACATACAAATGGCACAATGCCGACTTAAGTACAAGAAAACTGACTCTTCTTACTGTCTATGTTTTGAACCATTCATGTGACACTGGTTATAGATTCCGATGCTTCACTTCAGGTTTACTGTATCCCTCTGTACTTCTTATTGACGATGAAACACAGAAATTGCATCGGAATTAAATACAAGAGGCACAATGCCGACTTAAGTACATGAAATCAGACTCTTCTTTCTTTCTATGTTTTGAACCATTCCTGTGACTCTAGTTATAGATTCCGATGCTTCACGTCAGGTTCACTGTATCCCTCTGACCTACTTATTGACGATGAAACACAGAAATTGCATCGGAATGAAATACAAAAGGCACAATGCCGACTTAAGTAGAAGAAAACTGACCCTTCTTAACGTCTATGTTTGAACCAGTCCTGTGACACTAGTTATAGATTCCGATGCTTCACTTCAGGTTTACTGTATCCCTCTGACCTTCTTATTGACGATGAAACACAGAAATTGCATCGGAATTAAATACAAAAGGCACAATGCCGACTAACGTACAAGAAAACTGACTCTTCTTAGTGTCTATGTTTAGAACCATTCCTGTGACACTAGTTGTAGATTCCGATGCTTCACTTCAGGTTTACTGTATCCCTCTGACCTTCTTATTGACGATGAAACACAGAAATTGCATCGGAATTAATTACAAAATGCACAACGCCGACATAAGTGCAAGAAGACTGACTCTTCTTACTGACTATCTTTTGAACATTTTCTGTTATACCAGTTTTAGATTCCGATGCTTCACTATATGTTTACTGTATCCCTCTGACCTTCATATTGACGATGAAACACAGAAATTGCATCAGAATTAAATACAAAAGGCACAGTGCTGACTTAAGTACAAGGAGACTGACTCTTCCTACCGACTATGATTTCAACATTTCCTGTGCGACCAGTTTTAGATTCCGATGCTTCACTATATGTTTACTGTATCCCATGGACCTTCTTATTGACGATGGAACACAGAAATTGCATGGGAATTAAATAGAAAATGTACAATGCGGACTTAAGTACAAGAAAACTGACTCTTCTTACTGCGTATGTTTTGAACCATTCCTGTGACACTAGTTATAGATTCCGATGCTTCACTTCAGGTATGCTATATCTCTCTGACCTTCTTATTGACGATGAAACACAGAAATAGCATCGGAATTAAATAGAAAAGGCACAATGCCGACTCAAGTACAAGAAGACTGGCCCTTCTTACTGTCTATGTTTTGAAACTTTCCTGTGAGACCGTTTTTAGATTCCGATGCTTGACTTCAGGTTTACTGTATCCCTCTGACCTTCTTATTGACGATGAAACACAGAAATTGCATCGGAATTAAATACAAAAGGCACAATGCCGCCTTAAGTACAAGAGAACTGAGTCTTCTTACTGTCTATGTTTTGAACCATTCACGTGACACTAGTTATAGATTCCGATGCTTCACTTCAGGTTTACTGTATGCCTCTGACCTTCTTATTGACGATGAAACATAGAAATTGCATCGGAATTAAATACAAGAGGCACAATGCCAACTTAAGTACAAGAAAACTGACTCTTCTTACTTTCTATGTTTTGAACCATTCCTGTGACACTAGTTATAGATTCCGATGCTTCACTTCATGTTCACTGTATCCCCCTGACCTTCTTATTGACGATGAAACACTGAAATTGCAACTGAATGAAATACAAAAGGCACAAGGCCGACTTAAGTAGAAGAAAACTGACTCTTCTTACTGTCTATGTTTTGAACCAGTCCTGTGACACTAGTTATAGATTCCGATGCTTCACTCCAGGTTTACTGTATCCCTCTGACCTTCTTATTGACGATGAAACACAGAAATGGCATCGTACTTAAAAAACAAAGGGCACAATGCTGACTTAAGTACAAGGAGACTGACTCTTCCTACTGACTATGATTTCAACATTTCCTGATTTCTACATTTCCTGTGAGACCAGTTTTAGATTCCGATGCTTCACTATATGTTTCCTGTATCCCATGGACCTTCTTATTGATGATGAAACACAGAAATTGCATCGGAATTAAATACAAAAGCACAATGCCGACTTAAATACAAGAGAACTGACACTGCCTACTGTCTATGTTTGAACCATTCCTGTGACTCTAGTAATAGATTCCGATGCTACACTTAAGGTTTACTGTATCCCTCTGACCTTCTTATTGATGATGAAGCACAGAAATTACATCGGAATTAAATACAAAAGGCACAATGCCGAATTAAGTACAAGAAAACTGACTCTTCTTACTGTCTATGTTTTGAACCATTCCTGTGACACTTGTTATAGATTCCGATGCTTCACTACAGGTTTACTGTATCCCTCTGACCTTCTTATTGACGATGAAACACATAAATTGCATCGGAATTAAATAGAAAAGGCACAATGCCAACTTAAGTACAAGAAAACTGACTCTTTTTACTGTCTATGTTTTGAACCATTCCTGTGACACTAGTTATAGATTGCGATGCTTCACCTCAGGCATACTGTATCCCTCTGACCTTCTTATTGACGATGAAACACAGAAATTGCAACGGAATTAAATACAAAAGGCACAATACCGTCTTAAGTACAAGAGAACTGACTCTTCTTACTGTCTATGTTTTGAACTATTCACGTGACACTAGTTATAGATTCCGATGCTTCACTTCAGGTTTACTGTATCCCTCTGACCTTCTTATTGACGATGAAACACAGAAATTGCATCGGAATTAAATACAAAAGGCACAATGCCGACTTACGTACAAGAAAACTGACTCTTCTTAGTGTCTATGTTTAGAACCATTCCTGTGACACTAGTTGTAGATTCCGATGCTTCACTTCAGGTTTACTGTATCCCTCTGACCTTCTTATTGACGATGAAACACAGAAATTGCATCGGAATTAATTACAAAATGCACAACGCCGACATAAGTGCAAGAAGACTGACTCTTCTTACTGACTATCTTTTGAACATTTTCTGTTATACCAGTTTTAGATTCCGATGCTTCACTATATGTTTACTGTATCCCTCTGACCTTCATATTGACGATGAAACACAGAAATTGCATCAGAATTAAATACAAAAGGCACAGTGCTGACTTAAGTACAAGGAGACTGACTCTTCCCACCGACTATGATTTCAACATTTCCTGTGCGACCAGTTTTAGATTCCGATGCTTCACTATATGTTTACTGTATCCCATGGACCTTCTTATTGACGATGGAACACAGAAATTGCATGGGAATTAAATAGAAAATGCACAATGCGGACTTAAGTACAAGAAAACTGACTCTTCTTACTGCGTATGTTTTGAACCATTCCTGTGACACTAGTTATAGATTCCGATGCTTCACTTCAGGTATGCTATATCTCTCTGACATTCTTATTGACGATGAAACACAGAAATAGCATCGGAATTAAATAGAAAAGGCACAATGCCGACTCAAGTACAAGAAGACTGGCTCTTCTTACTGTCTATGTTTTGAAACTTTCTGTGAGACCGTTTTTAGATTCCGATGCTTGACTTCAGGTTTACTGTATCCCTCTGACCTTCTTATTGACGATGAAACACAGAAATAGCATCGGAATTAAATACAAAAGGCACAATGCCGCCTTAAGTACAAGAGAACTGAGTCTTCTTACTGTCTATGTTTTGAACCATTCACGTGACACTAGTTATAGATTCCGATGCTTCACTTAAGGTTTACTGTATCCCTCTGACCTTCTTATTGACGATGAAACATAGAAATTGCATCGGAATTAAATACAAGAGGCACAATGCCAACTTAAGTACAAGAAAACTGACTCTTCTTACTTTCTATGTTTTGAACCATTCCTGTGACACTAGTTATAGATTCCGATGCTTCACTTCATGTTCACTGTATCCCCCTGACCTTCTTATTGACGATGAAACACTGAAATTGCAACTGAATGAAATACAAAAGGCACAAGGCCGACTTAAGTAGAAGAAAACTGACTCTTCTTACTGTCTATGTTTTGAACCAGTCCTGTGACACTAGTTATAGATTCCGATGCTTCACTCCAGGTTTACTGTATCCCTCTGACCTTCTTATTGACGATGAAACACAGAAATGGCATCGTAATAAAAAAACAAAGGGCACAATGCTGACTTAAGTACAAGGAGACTGACTCTTCCTACTGACTATGAATTCAACGTTTCCTGATTTCAACATTTCCTGTGAGACCAGTTTTAGATTCCGATGCTTCACTATATGTTTCCTGTATCCCATGGACCTTCTTATTGACGATGAAACACAGAAATTGCATCGGAATTAAATACAAAAGCACAATGCCGACTTAAGTACAAGAGAACTGACACTTCCTACTGTCTATGTTTGAACCATTCCTGTGACTCTAGTAATAGATTCCGATGCTACACTTAAGGTTTACTGTATCCCTCTGACCTTCTTATTGATGATGAAGCACAGAAATTACATCGGAATTAAATACAAAAGGCACAATGCCGAATTAAGTACAAGAAAACTGACTCTTCTTACTGTCTATGTTTTGAACCATTCCTGTGACACTTGTTATAGATTCCGATGCATCACTTCAGGTTTACTGTATCCCTCTGACCTTCTTATTGACGATGAAACACATAAATTGCATCGGAATTAAATAGAAAAGGCACAATGCCAACTTAAGTACAAGAAAACTGACTCTTTTTACTGTCTATGTTTTGAACCATTCCTGTGACACTCGTTATAGATTTCGATGCTTCACCTCAGGCTTACTGTATCCCTCTGACCTTCTTATTGACGATGAAACACAGAAATTGCAACGGAATTAAATACAAAAGGCACAATGCCGTCTTAAGTACAAGAGAACTGACTCTTCTTACTGTCTATGTTTTGAACTATTCACGTGACACTAGTTATAGATTCCGATGCTTCACTTCAGGTTTACTGTATCCCTCTGACCTTCTTATTGACGATGAAACACAGAAATTGCATCGGAATTATTTACAAAAGGCACAACGCCGACTTAAGTACAAGAAGGTTGACTCTTCTTACTGACTATCTTTTGAACATTTCCTGTTATACCAGTTTTAGATTCCGATGCTTCACTATATGTTTACTGTATCCCTTGGACCTTCTTACTGACGATTGAACACAGAAATTGCATCGGAATTAAATACGAAAGGCACAATGCCTACTTAAGTAGAAGAAGACTGACTCTTCTTACTGACTATCATTTGAACATTTCCTGTGAGACCAGTTTTAGATTCCGATGCTTCACTATATGTTTACTGTATCCCTTGGACCTTCTTATTGACGATGAAACACAGAAATTGCATCAGAATTAAATACAAAAGGCACAATGCTGACTTAAGTACAAGGAGACTGACTCTTCCTACTGACTATGATTTCAACATTTCCTGATTTCAACATTTCCTGTGAGACCAGTTTTAGATTCCGATGCTTCACTATATGTTTCCTGTATCCCATGGACCTTCTTGTTGACGATGAAACACAGAAATTGCATCGGAATTAAATACAAAAGCACAATGCCGACTTAAGTACAAGAGAACTGACACTTCCTACTGTCTATGTTTGAACCATTCCTGTGACTCTAGTAATAGATTCCGATGCTACACTTAAGGTTTACTGTATCCCTCTGACCTTCTTATTGATGATGAAGCACAGAAATTACATCGGAAATAAATACAAAAGGCACAATGCCGAATTAAGTACAAGAAAACTGACTCTTCTTACTGTCTATGTTTTGAACCATTCCTGTGACACTTGTTATAGATTCCGATGCTTCACTTCAGGTTTACTGTATCCCTCTGACCTTCTTATTGACGATGAAACACAGAAATTGCATCGGAATTAAATACATAAGGCACAATGCCGAATGAAGGACAAGAAGACTGGCTCTTCCTACTGTCTATGTTTTGAACCATTCCTGTGACACTAGTTATAGATTCCGATGCTTCACTTCAGGTTAACTGTATCCCTCTGACCTTCTTCTTGACTATGAAACATAGAAATTTCATCAGAATTAAATAGAAAAGGCACAATGCCGACTTAAGTACAAGAAATCCGACTCTTCTTACTGTCTATGTTTTGAAGCATTCCCGTGACACTAGATATAGATTCCGATGCTTCACTTCATGTTTACTGTATCCCTATGACCTTCTTATTGACGATGATACACAGAAATTGCATCGGAATTAAATACAAAAGCACAATGCCGACTTAAGTACAATAGAACTGACTCTTCCTACTGTCTATGTTTTGAACCATTCCTGTGACACTAGTTATAGATTCCGATGCTACACTTCAGGTTTACTGTATCCCTCTGAGCTTTTTATTGACGATGAAACACAGAAATTGCATCGGAATTAAATACAAAAGCACAATGCTGACTTAAGTACAAGGTTACTGACTCTTCTTACTGTCTATGTTTTGAACCATTCCTGTGACACTAGTTATAGATTCCGATGCTTGACTTTAGGTTTACTGTATCCCACAGACCTTCTTATTGATGATGAAACACAGAAATTGCATCGGAATTAAATACAAAATGACCAATGCCAACTCAAGTACAAGAAGACTGGCTCATCTTACTGTCTGTGATTTGAACCGTTCCTGTGACACTAGTTATAGATTCCGATGCTTCACTTCAGGTTTACTGTATCCCTCTGACCTTCGTATTGACGATGAAACACAGAAATTGCATCGGAATTAAATAGAAAAGGCACAATGATGATTAAGTACATGAAAACTGATTCTTCTTACTATCTATGTTCTGAACCATTTCTGTGACAGTAGTTATAGATTCCCATGCTTCACTTCAGTTTTACTGTATCCCTCAGACCTTCTTATTGACGATGAAACACAGATATTGCATCGGAATTAAATACAAAAGGCACAATGCCGACTTAAGTACAAGAAATCTGACTCGTCTTACTGTCTATTTTTTGAACCATTCCTGTGACACCAGTTATAGATTCCGATGCTTCACTTCAGGTTTACTGTGTCCCTCTGACCTTCTTATTGACGATGAAACACAGATATTGCATCGGAATTAAATGCAAAAGGCACAATGCCGACTTAAGTACAAGAAAACTGACTCATCGTACTGACTATGTTTGAATCATTCATGTGACACTAGTTATAGATTCCGATGCTTCACTTCAGGTTTACTGTATCCCTCTGACCTTCTTATTGACGATGTAACACAGAAATTGCATCGGAATTAAATACAAAAGGCACAATGCCGACTCAAGTACAAGAAGTCTGCCCCTTCTTACTGTCTATGTTTTGAAACTTTCCTGAGAGACCGGTTTTAGATTCCGAATCTTCCCTTCAGGTCTACTGTACCCCTCTGACCTTCTTATGGACGATGAAACACAGAAATTGCATCGGAATTAAATACAAAAAGCACAATGCCGACTTAAGTACACGAGACCTGACTCTTCTTACTGTCTAAGTTTTGAACCATTTCTGTGACATTAGTTATAGATTCCGATGCTTCACTTCAGGTTTACTGTATCCCTCTGACCTTCTTATTGACGATGAAACACAGAAATTGTATCGGAATGAAATACAAAAGGCACAATGCCGACTTAAGTACAAGAAAACTGACTCTTCTTACTGTCTATGTTTGAACCATTCCTGTGACACTAGTTATAGATTCCGATACTTCACTTGCGGTTTACTGTATCTTTCTGACCTTCTTATTGACGATGAAATACATAAATTGCATCGGAATTAATTACAAAAGGCACAATGCCGACTTAAGTACAAGAAAACTGACTCTTCTTACTGTCTATGTTTTGAAACATTACTGTGACACTAGTTACAGATTCCGATGCTTCACTTCAGGTTTACTGTATCCCTCTGACCTTCTTATGGACGATGAAACACAGATATTGCATGGGAAATAAATACAAATGCCACAATGCCGACTTAAGTACAAGAAAACTGACTCATCTTACTGTCTATGCTCTGAAACATTCATGTGACACTAGTTATAGATTTCGATACTTCACTTGCGGTTTACTGTATCTTTCTGACCTTCTTATTGACGATGAAATACATAAATTGCATCGGAATTAATTACAAAAGGCACAATGCCGACTTAAGTACAAGAAAACTGACTCATCTTACTGTCTATGTTTTGAAACATTCCTGTGACACTAGTTATAGATTCCGATGCTTCACTTCAGGTTTACTGTGTCCCTCTGTCCCTCTTATTGACGATGAAACACAGATATTGCATGGGAATTAAATACAAATGCCACAATGCCGACTTAAGTACAAGAAAACTGACTCATCTTACTGTCTATGTTTGAATCATTCATGTGACACTAGTTACAGATTCCGATGCTTCACTTCAGGTTTACTGTATCCCTCTGACCTTCTTATTGACGATGTAACACAGAAATTGCATCGGAATTAAATACAAAAGGCACAATGCTGACTCAAGTACAAGAAGTCTGCCTCTTCTTACTGTCTATGTTTTGAAACTTTCCTGAGAGACCGGTTTTAGATTCCGATGCTTCCCTTCAGGTTTACTGTACCCCTTTGACCTTCTTATGGACGATGAAACACAGAAATTGCATCGGAATTAAATACAAAAAGCACAATGCCGACTTAAGTACACGAGACCTGACTCTTCTTACTGTCTAAGTTTTGAACCATTTCTGTGACATTAGTTATAGATTCCGATGCTCCACTTCAGGTTTACTGTATCCCTCTGACCTTCTTATTGACGATGAAACACAGAAATTGTATCGGAATGAAATACAAAAGGCACAATGCCGACTTAAGTACAAGAAAACTGACTCTTCTTACTGTCTATGTTTGAACCATTCCTGTGACACTAGTTATAGATTCCGATACTTCACTTGCGGTTTACTGTATCTTTCTGACCTTCTTATTGACGATGAAATACATAAATTGCATCGGAATTAATTACAAAAGGCACAATGCCGACTTAAGTACAAGAAAACTGACTCTTCTTACTGTCTATGTTTTGAAACACTCCTGTGACACTAGTTATAGATTCCGATGCTTCACTTCAGGTTTACTGTGTCCCTCTGTCCTTCTTATTGACGATGAAACACAGATATTGCATGGGAATTAAATACAAATGCCACAATGCCGACTTAAGTACAAGAAAACTGGCTCCTCTTACTGTCTGTGTTTTGAACCATTCCTGTGACACTAGATATAGATTCCGATGCTTCACTTCAGGTTTACTGTATCCCTCTGACCTTCTTATTGACGATGAAACATAGAAAATCCATCAGAATTTAATAGAAAAGGCACAATGCCGACTTACGTACAACAAAACTGACTCTTCTTACTGTCTATGTTTTGAACCATTCCCGTGACACTAGTTATAGATTCCGATGCTTCACTTCATGTTTACAGTATCCCTATGAACTTCTTATAGACTATGATACACAGAAATTGCATTGGAATTAAATACAAAAGCACAATGCCGACTTAAGTACAATAGAACTGACTCTTCCTACTGTCTATGTTTTGAACCATTCCTGTGACACTAGTAATAGATTCCGATGCTGCACTTAAGGTTTACTGTATCCCTCTGACCTTTTTATTGACGATGAAACACAGAAATTGCATCTGAAGTAAATACAAAAGCACAATGCCGACTTAAGTACAATAGAACTGACTCTTCTTACTGTCTATGTTTGAACCATTCCTGTGACACTAGTTACAGATTCCGATGCTTGACTTCGGGTTTACTGTGTCGCACTGACCTTCTTATTGATGATGAAACACAGAAATTGCATCGGAATTAAATACAAAATGCACAATGCCAACTAAAGTACAAGAAGACTGGCTCTTCTTACTGTCTGTGTTTCGAACCATTCCTGTGACACTAGTTATAGATTTCCATGCTTCACTTCCGGTTTACTGTATCCCTCTGACCTTCTTATTGACGATGAAACACAGAAATTGGATCGGAATTAAATAAAAAAGGCACAATGCCGATTAAGTACATGAAAACTGATTCTTCTTACTATCTATGTTTTGAACCATTTCTGTGACACTAGTTATAGATTCCCATGCTTCGCTTCAGGTTTACTGTATCCCTCTGACATTCTTATTGACGATGAAACACGGAAATTGCATCGGAATTAAATACAAAAGGCACAATGCCGACTCAAGTACAAGCAGACTGGCTCTTCTTACTGTCTATGTTTTGAAACTTTCCTGTGAGACCGGTTTTAGATTCCGATGCTTCCCTTCAGGTTTACTGTATCTCTCTGACCTTCTTATGGACGATGAAACACAGAAATTGCATCGGAATTAAATACAAAAGGCACAATGCCGACTTAAGTACAAGATAACTGACTCTTCTTACTGTCTAATTTTGAACCATTCCTGTGACACTAGTTATAGATTCCGATGCTTCACTTCCGGTTTTCTGTGTCCCTCTGACCTTCTTATTGACGATGAAACACAGAAATTGTATCGGAATTAAATACAAAAGGCACAATGCCGACTTAAGTACAAGATAACTGACTCTTCTTACTGTCTATGTTTTGAACCATTCCTGTGACACTAGTTATAGATTCCGATGCTACACTTCAGGTTTACTGTATCCCTCTGACCTTTTTATTGACGATGAAACACAGAAATTGCATCTGAACTAAATACAAAAGCACAATGCCGACTTAAGTACAAGAGAACTGACTCTTATGACTGGCTATGTTTTGAACCATTCCTGTGACACTAGTTATAGATTTCGATGCTTGACTTCGGGTTTACTGTATCCCACTGACCTTCTTATTGATGATGAAACACAGAAATTGCATCGGAATTACATACAAAATGCACAATGCCAACTCAAGTACAAGAAGACTGTCTCTTCTTACTGTCTGTGTTTTGAACAATTCCTGTGGCACTAGTTATAGATTCCGATGCTTCACTTCAGGTTTACTGTATCCCTCTGACCTTCTTATTGACGATGAAACACAGAAATTATATCGGAATTAAACAGAAAAGGCACAATGCCGATTAAGTACATGAAAACTGATTCTTCTTACTATCTATGTTTTCAACCATTTCTGTGACACTAGTTATAGATTCCCATGCTTCACTTCAGGTTTACTGTATCCCTCTGACCTTCTTATTGACGATGAAACACAGATATTGCATCGGAATTAAATAAAAAAGGCACAATGCCGACTTAAGTCCAAGAAAACTGACTCATCTTACTGTCTATGTTTTGAATCATTCATGTGACACTAGTTATAGATTCCGAAGCTTCACTTCAGGTTTAATGTATCCCTCTGACCTTCTTATTGACGATGTAACACAGAAATTGCATCGGATTTAAATACAAAAGCACAATGCCGACTCAAGTACAAGAAGTCTGGCTCTTCTTACTGTCTATGTTTTGAAACTTTCTTGAGAGACCGGTTTTAGATTCCGATGCTTCCCTTCAGGTTTACTGTACCCCTCTGACCTTCTTATGGACGATGAAACACAGAAATTGCATCGGAATTAAATACAAAAGGCACAATGCCGACTTAAGTACAAGAGAACTGACTCTTCTTACTGTCTAAGTTTTGAACCATTTCTGTGACATTAGTTATAGATTCCGATGCTTCACTTCAGGTTTACTGTATCCCTCTGACCTTCTTATTGACGATGAAACACAGAAATTGTATCAATATGAAATACAAAAGGCACAATGCCGACTTAAGTTCAAGAAAACTGACTCTTCTTACTGTCTATGTTTTGAACCATTCCTGTGACACTAGTTATAGATTCCGATGCTTCACTTCAGGTTTACTGTGTCCCTCTGACCTTCTTATTAACGATGAATCATAGAAATTGCATCTGAATTAAATAGAACAGGCGCAATGCCGACTTAAGTACAAGAAATCCGACTCTGCTTACTGTCTATGTTTTGAAGCATTCCCTTGACACTAGATATAGATTCCGATGCTTCACTTCATGTTTACTGTATCCCTATGACCTTCTTATTGACGATGATACACAGAAATTGCATCGGAATTAAATACAAAAGCACAATTTTGACTTAAGTACAATAGAACTGACTCTTCCTACTGTCTATGTTTTGAACCATTCTTGTGACACTAGTTATAGATTCCGATGCTACACTTCAGGTTTACTGTATCCCTCTGAGCTTTTTATTGACGATGAAACACAGAAATTGCATCGGAATTAAATACAAAAGCACAATGCCGACTTAAGTCCAAGGGAACTGACTCTTCTTACTGTCTATGTTTTGAACCATTCCTGCGACACTAGTTATAGATTCCGATGCTTGACTTCAGGTTTACTGTATCCCACTGACCTTCTTATTGATGATGAAACACAGAAATTGCATCGGAATTAAATACAAAATGACCAATGCCAACTCAAGTACAAGAAGAGTGGCTCTTCTTACTCTCTGTGTTTTGAACCATTCCTTTGACACTAGTTATAGATTCCGATGCTTCACTTCAGGTTTACTGTATCCCTCTGACCTTCTTATTGACGATGAAACACAGAAATTGCATCGGAATTAAATAGAAAATGCACAATGCCGATTAAGTACATGAAATCTGATTCTTCTTACTATCTATGTTTTGAACCATTTCTGTGACACTAGTTATAGATTCCCATGCTTCACTTCAGTTTTACTGTATCTTCTGACCTTCTTATTGACGATGAAATACATAATTTGCATCGGAATTAATTACAAAAGGCACAATGCCGACTTAAGTACAAGAAAACTGACTCTTCTTACTGTCTATGATTTGAACCATTCCTGTGATACTAGTTATAGATTCCGATGCTTCACTTCAGGTTTACTATGTCCCTCCGACCTTCTTATTGACGATGTAACACAGAAATTGCATCGGAATTAAATACAAAAGGTACAATCCCGACTTAAGTACAAGAAAACTGACTCTTCTTACTGTCTATGATTTGAACCATTCATGTGACACTACTTATATATTCCGATGCTTCACTGCGGGATTACTGTATCCCTCTGACCTTCTTATTAACGATGAAACACAGAAATTGCATCGGAATTAAATACATAGGCACAATGCCGACTCAAGTACAAGAAGACTGCCTCTTCTTACTGTCTATGTTTTGAATCATTCCTGTGACACTAGTTATAGATTCCGATGCTTGACTTCAGGTTTCCTGTATCCCACTGACCTTCTTATTGACGATGAAACATAGAAATTGAATCAGAATTAAATAGAAAAGGCAAAATGCCGACTTAGGTACAAGAAAACTGACTCTTCTTAGTGTCTATATTTTGAACCATTCCCGTGACACTAGTTATAGATTCCGATGCTTCACTTCATGTTTACCGTATCCCTATGACCTTCTTATTGACTATGATACACAGAAATTGCATCGGAATTAAATACAAAAACATAATGCCGACTTAAGTACAATAGAACTGACTCTTCCTACTGTCTATGATTTGAACCATTCCTGTGACACTAGTAATAGATTCCGATGCTACACTTCAGGGTTACTGTATCCCTCTGACCTTTTTATTGACGATGAAACACAGAGATGGCATCTGAATTAAATACAAAAGCACAATGCCGACTTAAGTACAAGAGACCTGACTCTTCTTACTGTCTATGTTTTGAATCATTCATGTGACACTAGTTATAGATTCCGACGCTTCACTTCAGGTTTAATGTATCCCTCTGACCTTCTTATTGACGATGAAACACAGA
This sequence comes from Schistocerca americana, assembly GCF_021461395.2. Lineage (NCBI taxonomy): Eukaryota > Metazoa > Arthropoda > Insecta > Orthoptera > Acrididae > Schistocerca > Schistocerca americana. The sequence goes on along the minus strand of NC_060127.1, from coordinate 228,859,927 downwards.
AATTGTATCGGTATGAAATACAAAAGGCACAATGCCGACTTCAGTTCAAGAAAACTGACTCTACTTACTGTCTATGTTTGAACGATTCCTGTGACACTAGTTATAGATTCCGATACTTCACTTGCGGTTTACTGTATCTTTCTGACCTTCTTATTGACGATGAAATACATTAATTGCATCGGAATTAATTACAAAAGGCACAATGCCGACTTAAGTACAAGAAAACTGACTCTTCTTACTGTCTATGTTTTGAACCATTCCTGTGACACTAGTTATAGATTCCGATGCTTCACTTCAGGTTTACTGTGTCCCTCTGACCTTCTTATTGACGATGAAACATAGAAATTGCATCTGAATTAAATAGAACAGGCGCAATGCCGACTTAAGTACAAGAAATCCGACTCTGCTTACTGTCTATGTTTTGAAGCATTCCCGTGACACTAGATATAGATTCCGATGCTTCACTTCATGTTTACTGTATCCCTATGACCTTCTTATTGACGATGAAACACAGATATTGCAACGGAATGAAATACAAAAGGCACAATGCCGACTTAAGTACAAGAATACTGACTCTTCCTACAGTCTATGTTTGAACCATTCCTGTGACACTAGTTATAGATTCCGATGCTTCACTTACGGTTTACTGTATCTTCTGACCTTCTTATTGACGATGAAATACATAAATTGCATCGGAATTAATTACAAAAGGCACAATGCCGACTTAAGTACAAGAAAACTGACTCTTCTTACTGTCTATGATTTGAACCATTCCTGTGACACTAGTTATAGATTCCGATGCTTCACATCAGGTTTACTGTGTCCCTCCGACCTTCTTATGGACGATGAAACACAGAAATTGCATCGGAATTAAATACAAAAGGCACAATGCCGTCTTAAGTACAAGATAACTGACTCTTCTTACTGTCTAAGTTTTGAACCATTTCTGTGACACTAGGTATATATTCCGATGCTTCACTTCAGGTTTACTGTATTCCTCTGACCTTCTTATTGACGATGAAACACAGAAATTGTATCGGAATGAAATACAAAAGGCACAAAGCCGACTTAAGTACAAGGAAACTGACTCTTCCTACAGTCTATGTTTGAACCATTCCTGTGACACTAGTTATAGATTCCGATGCTTCACTTACGGTTTACTGTATCTTCTGACCTTCTTATTGACGATGAAATACATAAATTGCATCGGAATTAATTACAAAAGGCACAATGCCGACTTAAGTACAAGAAAACTGACTCTTCTTACTGTCTATGATTTGAACCATTCCTGTGACACTAGTTATAGATTCCGATGCTTCACTTCAGGTTTACTGTGTCCCTCCGACCTTCTTATTGACGATGTAACACAGAAATTGCATCGGAATTAAATACAAAATGTACAATCCCGACTTAAGTACAAGAAAACTGACTCTTCTTACTGTCTATGTTTTGAACCATTCATGTGACACTACTTATATATTCCGATGCTTCACTTCAGGATTACTGTATCCCTCTGACCTTCTTATTAACGATGAAACACAGAAATTGCATCGGAATTAAATACATAGGCACAATGCCGACTCAAGTACAAGAGACCTGACTCTTCTTACTGTCCTTGTTTTGAACCATTCCTGTGACAATAGTTATAGATTCCGATTCTTGACTTCGGGTTTACTGTATCCCACTGACCTTCTTATTGATGATGAAACACAGAAATTGCATCGGAATTAAATACAAAGTGCACAATGCCATCTAAAGTACAAGAAGACTGGCACTTCTTACTGTCTGTGTTTTGAACCATTCCTGTGACACTAGTTATAGATTCCGATGCTTCACTTCAGGTTTACTGTATCCCTCTGACCTTCGTATTGACGATGAAACACAGAAATGGCATCGGAATTAAATACAAAAGGCACAATGCCGACTTAAGTACAAGAAAATTGACACTTCTTACTGTCTATGTTTGGAACCATTCCTGTGACACTAGTTATAGATTCCGATGCTTCACTTCAGGTTTACTGTGTCCCTCTGACCTTCTTATTGACGATGTAACACATAAATTGCATCGGAATTAAATACAAAAGGTACAATGCCGACTTAAGTACAAGAAAACAAACTCTTCTTACTGCCTATGTTTTAAACCATTCATGTGACACTACTTATCTATTCCGATGCTTCACTTCAGGATTACTGTATCCCTCTGAGCTTCTTAATGACGATGAAACACAGAAATTGCATCGGAATTAAATACATAGGCACAATGCCGACTCAGGTACAAGAAGACTGGCTCTTCTTACATGTCTATGTTTTGAACCATTCCTGTGACACTAGTTATAGATTCCGATGCTTGACTTCAGGTTTACTGTATCCCACTGACCTTCTTATTGATGATGAAACACAGAAATTGCATCGGCATTTAATACAAAATGCACAATGCCAACTCAAGTACAAGAAGACTGGCTCTTCTTACTGTATGTGTTTTGAACCATTCCTGTGCCACTAGTTATTGATTCCGATGCTTCACTTCAGGTTTACTGTATCCCTCTGACCTTCTTATTAACGATGAAACATAGAAATTGCATCAGAATTAAATAGAAAAGGCACAATGCCGACTTAGGTACAAGAAAACTGACTCTTCTTACTGTCTATGTTTTGAACCATTCCTGTGACAGTAGTTACAGATTCCGATGCTTCACTTCATGTTTACAGTATCCCTATGACCTTATTGACTATGATACACAGAAATTGCTTCGGAAATTAATACAAAAACACAATGCCGACTTAATTACAATAGAACTGACTCTTCCTACTGTCTATGTTTTGAACCATTCCTGTGACACTACTAATAGATTCCGATGCTAAACTTCAGGGTTACTGTATCCCTCTGACCTTTTTATTGACGATGAAACACAGAAATGGCATCTGAATTAAATACAAAAGCACAATGCCGACTTAAGTACAAGAGAACTGACTCTTCTTACTGTCTATGTTTTGAACCATTCCTGTGACACTAGTTATAGATTCCGATGCTTGACTTCGGGTTTACTGTATCCCACTGACCTTCTTATTGATGATGAAACATAGAAATTGCATCGGAATTAAATACAAAATGCACAATGCCAACTAAAGTACAAGAAGACTGGCTCTTCTTACTGTTTGTGTTTTGAACCATTCCTGTGACACTAGTTATAGATTCCGATGCTTGACTTCAGGTTTACTGTATCCCTCTGACCTTCTTATTGACGATGAAACACAGAAATTGCATCGGAATTAAATACATAGGCACAATGCCGACTCAAGTACAAGAAGACTGACTCTTCTTACTGTCTATGTTTTGAACCATTCCTGTGACACTAGTTATAGATTCCGATGCTTGACTTCAGGTTTACTGTATCCCACTGACCTTCTTATTGATGATGAAACACAGAAATTGCATCGGAATTAAATACGAAATGCACAATGCCAACTCAAGAAGACTGGCTCCTCTTACTGTCTGTGTTTTGAACCATTCCTGTGACACTAGATATAGATTCCGATGCGCCACTTCAGGTTTACTGTATCCCTCTGACCTTCTTATTGACGATGAAACATAGAAATTCTATCAGAATTGAATAGTAAAGGCATAATGCCGACTTAAGTACAAGAAAACTGACTCTTCTTACTGTCTATGTTTTGAACCATTCCCGTGACACTAGTTATAGATTCCGATGCTTCACTTCATGTTTACAGTATCCCTATGACCTTCTTATTGACTATGATACACAGAAATTGCATCGGAATTAAATACAAAAGCACAATGCCGACTTAAGTACAATACAACTGACTCTTCCTACGGTCTATGTTCTGAACCATTCCTGTGACACTAATAATAGATTCCGAAGCTACACTTCAGGTTTACTGTTTCCCTCTGACCTTTTTATTGACGATGGAACACAGAAATTGCATCTGAATTAAATACAAAAGCACAATGCCGCCTGAAGTACAAGAGAACTGACTCTTCTGACTGTCTATATTTTGAACCATTCCTGTGACACTAGTTATAGATTTAGATGCTTGTCTTCGGGTTTACTGTATCCCACTGACCTTCTTATTGATGATGAAACACAGAAATTGCATCGGAATTAAATACAAAATGCACAATGCCAACTCAAGTACAAGAAGACTGGCTCTTCTTACTGTCTGTGTTTTGAACCATTCCTGTGACACTAGTTATAGATTCCGATGCTTCACTTCAGGTTTACTGTATCCCTCTGACCTTCTTATTGACGATGAAACACAGAAATTGCATCGGAATTAAACAGAAAAGGCACAATGCCGATTAAGTACATGAAAACTGATTCTTCTTACTATCTATGTTTTCAACCATTTCTGTGACACTAGTTATAGATTCCCATGCTTCACTTCAGGTTTACTGTGTCCCTCTGACCTTCTTATTGACGATGAAACACAGATATTCCATCGGAATTAAATACAAAAGGCACAATGCCGACTTAAGTACAAGGAAACTGACTCATCTTACTGTCAATGTTTTGAACCATTCATGTGACACTAGTTATAGATTCCGATGCTTCACTTCAGGTTTACTGTATCCCTCTGACCTTCTTATTGACGATGTAACACGGAAATTGCATCGGAATTAAATACAAAAGGCACAATGCCGACTCAAGTACAAGATTACTCGCTCTTCTTACTGTCAATGTTTTGAAACTTTCCTGTGAGACCGGTTTTAGATTCCGATGCTTCCCTTCAGATTTACTGTATCCCTCTGACCTTCTTATGGACGATGAAACACCGAAATTGCATCGGAATTAAATACAAAAGGCACAAAGCCGACTTAAGTACAAGATAACTGACTCTTCTTACTGTCTGTGTTTTGAACCATTCCTGTGACACTAGTTATAGATTCAGATGCTTCACTTCAGGTTTACTGTATCCCTCTGACCTTCTTATTGACGATGAAACACAGAAATTGTATCGGAATTAAATACAAAAGGCACAATTACGACTTAAGTACAACAAAACTGACCCTTCTTACTGTCTAATTATGAACCATTCCTGTGACACTAGTTATAGATTCCGATGCTTCACTTCCGGTTTACTGTGTCCCTCTGACCTTCTTATTGACGATGAAACACAGAAATTGTATCGGAATTAAATACAAAAGGCACAATGCCGACTTAAGTACAAGATAACTGACTCTTCTTACTGTCTATGTTTTGAACCATTCCTGTGACACTAGTTAGAGATTCCGATGCTTCACTTCATGTTTACAGTATCCCTATGACCTTCTTATTGACGATGTAACACAGAAATTGCATCGGAATTAAATACAAAAGCACAATGCCGACTTAAGTATAATACAACTGACTCTTCCTACGGTCTATGTTTTGAACCATTCCTGTGACACTAATAATAGACTCCGATGCTACACTTCAGGTTTACTGTATGCCTCTGACCTTTTTATTGACGATGAAACACAGAAATTGCATCTGAATTAAATACAAAATCACAATGCCGACTTAAGTACAAGAGAACTGACTCTTCTGACTGTCTATGTTTTGAACCATTCCTGTGACACTAGTTATAGATTTAGATGCTTGACTTCGGGTTTACTGTATCCCACTGACCTTCTTATTGATGATGAAACACAGAAATTGCAACGGAATTAAATACAAAATGCACAATGCCAACTCAAGTACAAGAAGACTGGCTCTTCTTACTGTCTGTGTTTTGAACCATTCCTGTGACACTAGATATAGATTCCGATGCTTCACTTCAGGTTTTCTGTATCCCTCTGACCTTCTTATTGACGATGAAACACAGAAATTGCATCGGAATTAAACAGAAAAGGCACAATGCCGATTAAGTACATGAAAACTGATTCTTCTTACTATCTATGTTTTCAACCATTTCTGTGACACTAGTTATAGATTCCCATGCTTCACTTCAGGTTTACTGTATCCCTCTGACCTTCTTATTGACGATGAAACACAGATATTGCATCGGAATTAAATACAAAAGGCACAATGCCGACTTAAGTACAAGGAAACAGACTCATCTTACTGTCAATGTTTTGAACCATTCATGTGACACTAGTTATAGATTCCGATGCTTCCCTTCAGATTTACTGTATCCCTCTGACCTTCTTATGGACGATGAAACACCGAAATTGCATCGGAATTAAATACAAAAGGCACAATGCCGACTTAAGTACAAGGTAACTGACTCATCTTACTGTCTGTGTTTTGAACCATTCCTGTGACACTTGTTATAGATTCCGATGCTTCACTTCAGGTTTACTGTATCCCTCTGACCTTCTTGTTGACGATGAAACACAGTAATTGCATCTGAACTAAATACAAAAGCACAATGCCGACTTAAGTACAAAAGAACTGACTCTTCTTACTGTCTATGCTTTGAAGCATTCCTGTGACACTAGTTATAGATTCCGATGCTTGACTTCGGGTTTACTGTATCCCACTGACCTTCTTTTTGATAATGAAACACAGATATTGCATCGGAATTACATACAAAATGCACAATGCCAACTCAAGTACAAGAAGACTGGCTCTTCTTACTGTCTGTGTTTTGAACCATTCCTGTGACTCTAGTTATAGATTCCGATGCTTCACTTCAGGTTTACTGTATCCCTCTGACCATCTTATTGACGATGTAACACGCAAATTGAATCGGAATTAAATACAAAAGGCACAATGCCGACTCAAGTACAAGAAGACTGGCACTTCTTACTGTCTATGTTTTGAAACTTTCCTGTGAGACCGGTTTTAGATTCCGATGCTTCCCTTCAGGTTTACTGTATCCTTCTGACCTTCTTGTGGACGATGAAACACAGAAAGTGCATCGGAATTAAATACAAAAGGCACAATGCCGACTTAAGTACGAGATAACGGACTCTTCTTACTGTCTATGTTTTGAACCATTCCAGTGACACTAGTTATAGATTCCGATGCTTCACTTGAGGTTTACTGTATCCCTTTGACCTCCTTAATGACGACGAAACACAGAAATTGTATCGGAATTAAATACAAAAGGCACAAAGCCGACTTAAGTACAAGAAAACTGACCCTTGTTACGGTCCATGTTTGAACCATTCCTGTGACACTAGATATAGATTCCGATGCATCACTTCTGGTTTACTGTATCCCTCCGACCTTCTTATTGACGAAGAAATACATAAATTGCATCGGAATTAATTACAAAAGGCACAATGCCGACTTAAGTACAACAAAACTGACTCTTCTTACTGTCTATGTTATGAACCATTCCTGTGACACTAGTTAGAGATTCCGATGCTTCACTTCAGGTTTACTGTGTCCCTCTGACCTTCTTATTGACGATGTAACACAGAAATTGGATCGCAATTAAATGCAAAAGGTACAATGCCGACTTAAGTAGAAGAAAACTGACTCTTCCTACTGTCTATGTTTTGAACCATTCATGTGACACTAGTTATAGATTCCGATGCTTCACTTCAGGTTTACTGTATCCCTATGACCTTCTTATTGCCGATGAAACACAGATATTGCATCGGAATTAAATACAAAAGCACAATGCCTACTTAAGTACAGTAGAAATGCCTCTTCCTACAGTTTATGATTTGAACCATTCCTGTGACACTAGTATTGGTTCCGATGTTACACTTCAGGTTTACTGTCTCCCTCTGACCTTCTTCTTGACGGTGGAACACAGAAATTGCATCGTAATTAAATACAAAAGCACCATGCCGACTTAAGTACAAGAGAACTGACTCTTCTTACTGTCTATGTTTTGAACCATTCCTGTGACACTACTTATGGATTCCGTTGCTTCACTTCAAGTTTACTGTATCCCACTGACCTTCTTATTGATGATGAAACACAGAAATTGCATCGGAATTAAATACAAAATGCACAATGCCAACTCAAGTACAATAGGACTGGCTCTTCTTACTGTCTGTGTTTTGAACACTTCCGGTGACTCAAGTTATAGATTCCGATGGATGCTTCACTTCAGGGTTACTGTATCCCTCTGACCTGCTTATTGACGATGTAACAAGGAATTTGCATCGGAATTAAATACAAAAGGCACAATGCCAACTCAAGTACAAGAAGGCTGGCTTCTCTTACTGTCTATGATTTGAACCATTCCTGTGACACTAGTTATAGATTCCGATGCTTAACTTCAGGTTTACTGTATCCCTCTCACCTTCTTATTGACGATCAAACACAGAAATTGCATCAGTATTAAATAGAAAATGCACAAAGCCGACTTAAGTACAAGAAAACCGACACTTCTTACTCTCTATGTTTTGAACCATTCATGTGACACTAGTTATAGATTCCGATGCTTCACTTCAGGTTTACTGTATCCCTCTGACCTTCTTATTCACGATGAAAAATAGAAATTGCATCAGAATTAAGTAGAAAAGGCACAATGCCGACTTAAGTACAAGAAAACTGACTCTTCTTACTGTCTATGTTTTGAAGCATTCCCGTGACACTAGTTATAGATTCCGCTGCTGGACTTCAGGTTAACTGTATCCCACTGACCTTCTTATTGACGATGAAACACAGAAATTGCATCGGAATTAAATACAAAATGCACAATGCCAACTCAAGTACAAGAAGACTGGCTCTTGTTACTGTCTGTGTTTTGAACCATTCCTGTGACACTAGTTATAGTTTCCGATGCTTCACTTCAGGTTTACTGTATCCCTCTGACCTTCTTATTGACGATGAAAAATAGAAATTGCATCAGAATTAAGTAGAAAAGGCACAATGCCGACTTAAGTACAAGAAAACTGACTCTTCTTACTGTCTATGTTTTGAAGCATTCCCGTGACACTAGTTATAGATTCCGATGCTTCACTTCATGTTTACAGTATCCCTATGACCTTCTTATTGACTATGATACACAGAAATTGCATCGGAATTAAATACAAAAGCACAATGCCGACTTAAGTACAACAGAACTGACTCTTCCTACGGTCTACGTTTTGAACCATTCCTGTGACACTAGTAATAGATTCCGATGCTACACTTCAGGTTTACTGTATCCCTCTGACCTTTTTATTGACGATGAAACACAGAAATTGCATCTGAATTAAATACAAAATCACAATGCCGACTTAAGTACAAAAGAACTGACTCTTCTTACTGTCTATGTTTTGAACCATTCTCGTGACACTAGTTATAGATTCCGATGCTTGACTTCGGGTTTACTGTATCATACTGACCTTCTTATTGATAATGAAACACAGAAATTGCATCGGAATTACATACAAAATGCACAATGCCAACTCAAGTACAAGAAGACTGGCTCTTCTTACTGTCTATGTTTTGAAACTTTCCTGTGAGACCGGTTTTAGATTCCGATGCTTCCCTTCAGGTTTACTGTATCCCTCTGACCTTCTTATGGACGATGAAACACTGGAATTGCATCGGAATTAAATTCAAAAGGCACAATGCCGACTTATGTACGAGATAACTGACTCTTCTTACTGTCTATGTTTTGAACCATTCCTGTGACACTAGTTATAGATTCCGATGCGTCACTTCAGGTTTACTGTATCCCTCTGACCTTCTTAATGACGATGAAACACAGAAATTGCATCGGAATTAAATACAAAAGGCACAAAGCCGACTTAAGTTCAAGAAAACTGACTCTTCTTACTGTCTATGTTTGAACCATTCCTGTGACACTAGTTATAGATTCCGATGCTTAACTTCTGGTTTACTGTATCCCTCTGACCTTCTTATTGACGATGAAATACATACATTGCATCGCAATTAATTACAAAAGGCACAATGCCGACTTAAGTACAAGAAAACTGACTCTTCTTACTGTCTATGTTTTGAACCATTCCTGTGACACTAGTTATAGATTCCGATGCTTCACTTCAGGTTTACTATGTCCCCCTGACCTTCTTATTGACGATGTAACACAGAAATTGCATCGGAATTAAATGCAAAGGCACAATGCCGACTTAAGTACAAGAAAACTGACTCTTCCTACTGTCTATGTTTTGAACCATTCATGTGACACTAGTTATGGATTCCGATGCTTCACTTCAGCTTTACTGTATCCCTCTGACCTTCTTATTGACGATGAATCACAGAAATTGCATCGGAATTAAATACATAGGCACAATGCCAACTCAAGTACAAGAAGGCTGGCTCCTCTTACTGTCTATGTTTTGAACCATTCCTGTGGCACTAGTTATAGATTCCGATGCTTCACTTCAGGTTTACTGTATCCCTCTGACCATCTTATTGACGATGAAACATGGAAAGTGCATCAGAATTAAATAGAAAAGGCACAATGCCGACTTAAGTACAAGAAAACTGACACTTCTTACTCTCTATGTTTTGAACCATTCATGTGACACTAGTTATAGATTCCGATGCTTCACTTCAGGTTTACTGTATCCCTATGACCTTCTTATGGACGATGAAACACAGATATTGCATCGGAATTAAATACAAAAGCACAATGCCTACTTAAGTACAGTAGAAATGACTCTTCCTACAGTTTATGTTGTAAACCATTCCTGTGACACTAGTATTGGTTCCGATGTTACACTTCAGGTTTACTGTATCCCTCTTACCTTCTTATTGACGATGAAACACAGAAATTGCATCGGAATTAAATACAAAAGGCACAATGATGACTCAAGTACAAGAAGACTGGCTCTTCTTACTCTCTATGCTTTGAAACTTTCCTGTGAGACCGGTTTTAGATTTCGATGCTTCCCTTAAGGTTTACTGTATCCCTCTGACCTTCTTATGGACGATGAAACACCGAAATTGCATCGGAATTAAATACAAAAGGCACAAAGCCGACTTAAGTACAAGATAACTGACTCTTCTTACTGTCTGTGTTTTGAACCATTCCTGTGACACTAGTTATAGATTCAGATGCTTCACTTCAGGTTTACTGTATCCCTCTGACCTTCTTATTGACGATGAAACACAGAAATTGTATCGGAATTAAATACAAAAGCCACAATTACGACTTAAGTACAACAAAACTGACCCTTCTTACTGTCTAATTATGAACCATTCCTGTGACACTAGTTATAGATTCCGATGCTTCACTTCCGGTTTACTGTGTCCCTCTGACCTTCTTATTGACGATGAAACACAGAAATTGTATCGGAATTAAATACAAAAGGCACAATGCCGACTTAAGTACAAGATAACTGACTCTTCTTACTGTCTATGTTTTGAACCATTCCTGTGACACTAGTTAGAGATTCCGATGCTTCACTTCATGTTTACAGTATCCCTATGACCTTCTTATTGACGATGTAACACAGAAATTGCATCGGAATTAAATACAAAAGCACAATGCCGACTTAAGTATAATACAACTGACTCTTCCTACGGTCTATGTTTTGAACCATTCCTGTGACACTAATAATAGACTCCGATGCTACACTTCAGGTTTACTGTATGCCTCTGACCTTTTTATTGACGATGAAACACAGAAATTGCATCTGAATTAAATACAAAATCACAATGCCGACTTAAGTACAAGAGAACTGACTCTTCTGACTGTCTATGTTTTGAACCATTCCTGTGACACTAGTTATAGATTTAGATGCTTGACTTCGGGTTTACTGTATCCCACTGACCTTCTTATTGATGATGAAACACAGAAATTGCAACGGAATTAAATACAAAATGCACAATGCCAACTCAAGTACAAGAAGACTGGCTCTTCTTACTGTCTGTGTTTTGAACCATTCCTGTGACACTAGATATAGATTCCGATGCTTCACTTCAGGTTTTCTGTATCCCTCTGACCTTCTTATTGACGATGAAACACAGAAATTGCATCGGAATTAAACAGAAAAGGCACAATGCCGATTAAGTACATGAAAACTGATTCTTCTTACTATCTATGTTTTCAACCATTTCTGTGACACTAGTTATAGATTCCCATGCTTCACTTCAGGTTTACTGTATCCCTCTGACCTTCTTATTGACGATGAAACACAGATATTGCATCGGAATTAAATACAAAAGGCACAATGCCGACTTAAGTACAAGGAAACAGACTCATCTTACTGTCAATGTTTTGAACCATTCATGTGACACTAGTTATAGATTCCGATGCTTCACTTCAGGTTTACTGTATCCCTCTGACCTTCTTATTGACGATGTAACACGGAAATTGCATCGGAATTAAATACAAAAGGCACAATGCCGACTCAAGTACAAGAATACTGGCTCTTCTTACTGTCAATGTTTTGAAACTTTCCTGTGAGACCGGTTTTAGATTCCGATGCTTCCCTTCAGATTTACTGTATCCCTCTGACCTTCTTATGGACGATGAAACACCGAAATTGCATCGGAATTAAATACAAAAGGCACAATGCCGACTTAAGTACAAGGTAATTGACTCATCTTACTGTCTGTGTTTTGAACCATTCCTGTGACACTTGTTATAGATTCCGATGCTTCACTTCAGGTTTACTGTATCCCTCTGACCTTCTTGTTGACGATGAAACACAGTAATTGCATCTGAACTAAATACAAAAGCACAATGCCGACTTAAGTACAAAAGAACTGACTCTTCTTACTGTCTATGCTTTGAACCATTCCTGTGACACTAGTTATAGATTCCGATGCTTGACTTCGGGTTTACTGTATCCCACTGACCTTCTTATTGATAATGAAACACAGATATTGCATCGGAATTACATACAAAATGCACAATGCCAACTCACGTACAAGAAGACTGGCTCTTCTTACTGTCTGTGTTTTGAACCATTCCTGTGACTCTAGTTATAGATTCCGATGCTTCACTTCAGGTTTACTGTATCCCTCTGACCATCTTATTGACGATGTAACACGCAAATTGAATCGGAATTAAATACAAAAGGCACAATGCCGACTCAAGTACAAGAAGACTGGCTCTTCTTACTGTCTATGTTTTGAAACTTTCCTGTGAGACCGGTTTTAGATTCCGATGCTTCCCTTCAGGTTTACTGTATCCTTCTGACCTTCTTGTGGACGATGAAACACAGAAAGTGCATCGGAATTAAATACAAAAGGCACAATGCCGACTTAAGTACGAGATAACGGACTCTTCTTACTGTCTATGTTTTGAACCATTCCAGTGACACTAGTTATAGATTCCGATGCTTCACTTGAGGTTTACTGTATCCCTTTGACCTCCTTAATGACGACGAAACACAGAAATTGTATCGGAATTAAATACAAAAGGCACAAAGCCGACTTAAGTACAAGAAAACTGACTCTTGTTACGGTCCATGTTTGAACCATTCCTGTGACACTAGATATAGATTCCGATGCATCACTTCTGGTTTACTGTATCCCTCCGACCTTCTTATTGACGAAGAAATACATAAATTGCATCGGAATTAATTACAAAAGGCACAATGCCGACTTAAGTACAACAAAACTGACTCTTCTTACTGTCTATGTTATGAACCATTCCTGTGACACTAGTTAGAGATTCCGATGCTTCACTTCAGGTTTACTGTGTCCCTCTGACCTTCTTATTGACGATGTAACACAGAAATTGGATCGCAATTAAATGCAAAAGGTACAATGCCGACTTAAGTAGAAGAAAACTGACTCTTCCTACTGTCTATGTTTTGAACCATTCATGTGACACTAGTTATAGATTCCGATGCTTCACTTCAGGTTTACTGTATCCCTATGACCTTCTTATTGCCGATGAAACACAGATATTGCATCGGAATTAAATACAAAAGCACAATGCCTACTTAAGTACAGTAGAAATGCCTCTTCCTACAGTTTATGATTTGAACCATTCCTGTGACACTAGTATTGGTTCCGATGTTACACTTCAGGTTTACTGTCTCCCTCTGACCTTCTTCTTGACGGTGGAACACAGAAATTGCATCGTAATTAAATACAAAAGCACCATGCCGACTTAAGTACAAGAGAACTGACTCTTCTTACTGTCTATGTTTTGAACCATTCCTGTGACACTACTTATGGATTCCGATGCTTCACTTCAAGTTTACTGTATCCCACTGACCTTCTTATTGATGATGAAACACAGAAATTGCATCGGAATTAAATACAAAATGCACAATGCCAACTCAAGTACAATAGGACTGGCTCTTCTTACTGTCTGTGTTTTGAACACTTCCGGTGACTCAAGTTATAGATTCCGATGGATGCTTCACTTCAGGGTTACTGTATCCCTCTGACCTGCTTATTGACGATGTAACAAGGAATTTGCATCGGAATTAAATACAAAAGGCACAATGCCAACTCAAGTACAAGAAGGCTGGCTTCTCTTACTGTCTATGATTTGAACCATTCCTGTGACACTAGTTATAGATTCCGATGCTTAACTTCAGGTTTACTGTATCCCTCTGACCTTCTTATTGACGATCAAACACAGAAATTGCATCAGTATTAAATAGAAAATGCACAAAGCCGACTTAAGTACAAGAAAACTGACACTTCTTACTCTCTATGTTTTGAACCATTCATGTGACACTAGTTATAGATTCCGATGCTTCACTTCAGGTTTACTGTATCCCTCTGACCTTCTTATTCACGATGAAAAATAGAAATTGCATCAGAATTAAGTAGAAAAGGCACAATGCCGACTTAAGTACAAGAAAACTGACTCTTCTTACTGTCTATGTTTTGAAGCATTCCCGTGACACTAGTTATAGATTCCGCTGCTGGACTTCAGGTTAACTGTATCCCACTGACCTTCTTATTGCCGATGAAACACAGAAATTGCATCGGAATTAAATACAAAATGCACAATGCCAACTCAAGTACAAGAAGACTGGCTCTTGTTACTGTCTGTGTTTTGAACCATTCCTGTGACACTAGTTATAGTTTCCGATGCTTCACTTCAGGTTTACTGTATCCCTCTGACCTTCTTATTGACGATGAAAAATAGAAATTGCATCAGAATTAAGTAGAAAAGGCACAATGCCGACTTAAGTACAAGAAAACTGACTCTTCTTACTGTCTATGTTTTGAAGCATTCCCGTGACACTAGTTATAGATTCCGATGCTTCACTTCATGTTTACAGTATCCCTATGACCTTCTTATTGACTATGATACACAGAAATTGCATCGGAATTAAATACAAAAGCACAATGCCGACTTAAGTACAATAGAACTGACTCTTCCTATGGTCTACGTTTTGAACCATTCCAGTGACACTAGTAATAGATTCCGATGCTACACTTCAGGTTTACTGTATCCCTCTGACCTTTTTATTGACGATGAAACACAGAAATTGCATCTGAATTAGATACAAAATCACAATGCCGACTTAAGTACAAAAGAACTGACTCTTCTTACTGTCTATGTTTGAACCATTCCTGTGTCACTAGTTATAGATTCCGATGCTTCACTTCAGGTTTACTATGTCCCCCTGACCTTCTTATTGACGATGTAACACAGAAATTGCATCGGAATTAAATGCAAAGGCACAATGCCGACTTAAGTACAAGAAAACTGACTCTTCCTACTGTCTAAGTTTTGAATCATTCCTGTGACACTAGTTATAGATTCCGATGCTTCACTTCAGGTTTACTATGTCCCCCTGACCTTCTTATTGACGATGTAACACAGAAATTGCATCGGAATTAAATGCAAAGGCACAATGCCGACTTAAGTACAAGAAAACTGACTCTTCCTACTGTCTATGTTTTGAACCATTCATGTGACACTAGTTATGGATTCCGATGCTTCACTTCAGCTTTACTGTATCCCTCTGACCTTCTTATTGACGATGAATCACAGAAATTGCATCGGAATTAAATACATAGGCACAATGCCAACTCAAGTACAAGAAGGCTGGCTCCTCTTACTGTCTATGTTTTGAAACTTTCCTGTGAGACCGGTTTTAGATTCCGATGCTTCCCTTCAGGTTTACTGTATCCCTCTGACCTTCTTATGGACGATGAAACACAGGAATTGCATCGGAATTAAATTCAAAAGGCACAATGCCGACTTATGTACGAGATAACTGACTCTTCTTACTGTCTATGTTTTGAACCATTCCTGTGACACTAGTTATAGATTCCGATGCGTCACTTCAGGTTTACTGTATCCCTCTGACCTTCTTAATGACGATGAAACACAGAAATTGCATCGGAATTAAATACAAAAGGCACAAAGCCGACTTAAGTTCAAGAAAACTGACTCTTCTTACTGTCTATGTTTGAACCATTCCTGTGACACTAGTTATAGATTCCGATGCTTAACTTCTGGTTTACTGTATCCCTCTGACCTTCTTATTGACGATGAAATACATACATTGCATCGCAATTAATTACAAAAGGCACAATGCCGACTTAAGTACAAGAAAACTGACTCTTCTTACTGTCTATGTTTTGAACCATTCCTGTGACACTAGTTATAGATTCCGATGCTTCACTTCAGGTTTACTATGTCCCCCTGACCTTCTTATTGACGATGTAACACAGAAATTGCATCGGAATTAAATGCAAAGGCACAATGCCGACTTAAGTACAAGAAAACTGACTCTTCCTACTGTCTATGTTTTGAACCATTCATGTGACACTAGTTATGGATTCCGATGCTTCACTTCAGCTTTACTGTATCCCTCTGACCTTCTTATTGACGATGAATCACAGAAATTGCATCGGAATTAAATACATAGGCACAATGCCAACTCAAGTACAAGAAGGCTGGCTCCTCTTACTGTCTATGTTTTGAAACTTTCCTGTGAGACCGGTTTTAGATTCCGATGCTTCCCTTCAGGTTTACTGTATCCCTCTGACCTTCTTATGGACGATGAAACACAGGAATTGCATCGGAATTAAATTCAAAAGGCACAATGCCGACTTATGTTCGAGATAACTGACTCTTCTTACTGTCTATGTTTTGAACCATTCCTGTGACACTAGTTATGGATTCCGATGCTTCACTTCAGCTTTACTGTATCCCTCTGACCTTCTTATTGACGATGAATCACAGAAATTGCATCGGAATTAAATACATAGGCACAATGCCAACTCAAGTACAAGAAGGCTGGCTCCTCTTACTGTCTATGTTTTGAACCATTCCTGTGGCACTAGTTATAGATTCCGATGCTTCACTTCAGGTTTACTGTATCCCTCTGACCATCTTATTGACGATGAAACATAGAAAGTGCATCAGAATTAAATAGAAAAGGCACAATGCCGACTTAAGTACAAGAAAACTGACACTTCTTACTCTCTATGTTTTGAACCATTCATGTGACACTAGTTATAGATTCCGATGCTTCACTTCAGGTTTACTGTATCCCTATGACCTTCTTATTGCCGATGAAACACAGATATTGCATAGGAATTAAATACAAAAGCACAATGCCTACTTAAGTACAGTAGAAATGACTCTTCCTACAGTTTATGTTGTAAACCATTCCTGTGACACTAGTATTGGTTCCGATGTTACACTTCAGGTTTACTGTATCCCTCTGACCTTCTTATTGACGATGAAACACAGAAATTGCATCGGAATTAAATACAAAAGGCACAATGATGACTCAAGTACAAGAAGACTGGCTCTTCTTACTCTCTATGCTTTGAAACTTTCCTGTGAGACCGGTTTTAGATTTCGATGCTTCCCTTAAGGTTTACTGTATCCCTCTGACCTTCTTATGGACGATGAAACACAGAAATTGCATCGGAATTAAATACAAAAGGCACAATGCCGACTTAAGTACAAGATAACTGACTCTTCTTACTGTCTAAGTTTTGAATCATTCCTGTGACACTAGTTATAGATTCCGATGCTTCACTTCAGGTTTACTGTATCCCTCTGACCTTCTTATTGACGATGAAACACAGGAATTGTATCGGAATTAAATACAAAAGGCACATTGTAAACTTAACTACAAGAAAACTGACTCTTCTTACTGTCTATGTTTGAACCATTCCTGTGACCCTAGTTATAGATTCCGATGCTTGACTTCCGGTTTACTGTATCCCTCTGACCTTCTTATTGACGATGAAATACATAAAGCGCATCGGAATTAATTACAAAAGGCACAATGCCGACATAAGTACAAGAAAACTGACTCTTCTTACTGTCTATGCTTTGAACCATTCCTGTGACACTAGGTATAGATTCCGATGCTTCACTTAAGGTTTACTGTGTCCCTCTGACCTTCTTATTGACGACGAAACACAGAAATTGCATCGGAATTAAATACAAAAGGTACAATGCCGACTTAAGTACAAGAAAACTGACTCTTCCTACTGTCTATGTTTTGAACCATTCATGTGACAGTAGTTAGAGATTCCAATGCGTCACTTCAGCTTTACTGTATCCCTCCGAGCTTCTTATTGATGATGAAACACAGAAATTGCATCAGAATTAAATAGAAAAGGCACAATGCAGACTTAAGTACAGTAGAACTGACTCTTGATACAGTTTATGTTTTGAACCATTCCTGTGACACTAGTATTGGTTCCGATGTTACACTTCAGGTTTACTGTATACCTCTGACCTTCTTATTGACGTTGAAACACAGAAATTGCATCGGAATTAAATACAAAAGGCACAATGCCGACTCAAGTACAAGAAGACTGGCTCATCTTACTGTCTATGTTTTGAAACTTTCCTGTGAGACCGGTTTTAGATTTCGATGCTTCACTTCAGGTTTACTGTATCCCTCTGACCTTCTTATTGACGACGAAACACAGAAATTGCATCGGAATTAAATACAAAAGGCACAATGCCGACTTAAGTACAAGAAAACTGACTCTTCTTACTGTCTATGTTTTTAACCGTTCCTGTGACACTAGTTACAGATTCCGATGCTTCACTTCCGGTTCACTGTATCCCTCTGACCTTCTTATTGAAGATGAACCATAGAAATTGCATCGGAATTAAATACAAAAGGTACAATGCCGACTTAAGTACAAGAAAACTGACTCTTCTTACTGTCTATGTTTTGAACCATTCCTGTGACACTAGTTATAGATTCCGATGCTTCACTTCAGGTTTACTGTGGTCCTCTGACCTTCTTATTGACGATGTAACACAGAAATTGCATTGGAATTAAATACAAAAGGTACAATGCCGACTTAAGTACAAGAAAACTGACTCTTCCTACTGTCTATGTTTTGAACCATTCATGTGACACTAGTTAGAGATTCCAATGCGTCACTTCAGCTTTACTGTATCCCTCTGACCTTCTTATTGACGATGAAACACAGAAATTGCATCAGAATTAAATAGAAAAGGCACAATGCCGTCTTAAGTGTAGTAGAACTGACTTTTCCTACAGTTTATGTTTTGAACCATTCCTGTGACAATAGTATTGGTTCCGATGTTACACTTCAGGTTTACTGTATCCCTCTGACCTTCTTCTTGACGATGAAACACAGAAATTGCATCAGAATTAAATACAAAAGCACCATGCCGACTTAAGTACAAGGGAACTGACTCTTCTTACTGTCTATGTTTTCAACCATTCCTGTGACACTAGTTATAGATTCCGATGCTTCACTTCAGGTTTACTGTATACCTCTGACCTTCTTATTGACGACGAAACACAGAAATTGCATCGGAATTAAATACAAAAAGCACAATGCCGACTTAAGTACCAGAAAACTGACTCTTCTTACTGTCTATGTTTTTAACCGTTCCTGTGACACTAGTTATAGATTCCGATGCTTCACTTCCGGTTCACTGTATCCCTCTGACCTTCTTATTGAAGATGAAACATAGAAGTTGCATCGGAATTAAATACAAAAGGTACAATGCCGACTTCAGTACAAGAAAACTGACTCTTCCTACTGTCTATGTTTTGAACCTTTCATGTGACACTAGTTAGAGATTCCAATGCGTCACTTCAGCTTTACTGTATCCCTCTGACCTTCTTATTGACGATGAAACACAGAAATTGCATCAGAATTAAATAGAAAAGGCACAATGCCGACTTAAGTGTAGTAGAACTGACTTTTCCTACAGTTTATGTTTTGAACCATTCCTGTGACAATCGTATTGGTTCCGATGTTACACTTCAGGTTTACTGTATCCCTCTGACCTTCTTCTTGACGATGAAACACAGAAATTGCATCAGAATTAAATACAAAAGCACCATGCCGACTTAAGTACAAGAAAACTGACTCTTCTTACTGTCTATGTTTTGAACCATTCCTGTGACACTAGTTATAGATTCGGATGCTTCACTTCAGGTTTACTGTATCTCTCTGACCTTCTTATGGACGATGAAACACAGAAATTGCATCAGAATTAAATACAAAAGGCACAATGCTGATTTAAATACAAGAAAACTGACTCTTCTTACTGTCAATGATTTGAACCATTCCTGTGACACTAATTATAGATTACGATGCTTCACTTCAGGTCTACTGTATCCCTCTGACCTTCTTATTGACGATCAAATACAGAAATTGCATCGGAATTAAACACAAAAGGCACAATGCCGACTTAACTACAAGAAAACTGACTCTTCTTACTGTCTATGTTTTGAATAATTTCTATGACACTAGTTATAGATTCCGATGCTTCACTTCAGGTTTACTGTATCCCTCCGACCATCTTATTGACGATGAAACACAGAAATTGCATCGGAATTAAATACAAAAGGCACAATGCCGACTTAAGTACAAGAAAACTGCCTCTTCTTACTGTCCATGTTTTGAACCATTCCTGTGACACTAGTTATAGATTCCGATGCTTCACTTCAGGTTCACTGTATCCCTCTGACCTTCTTATTGACAATGAAACACTGAAATTGCATCGGAATTAAATACAAAAGCCACAATGCCGACTTAAGTACAAGAAAACTGACTCTTCTTACTGTCTATGTTTTGAACCATTCCTGTGACACTAGTTATAGATTCCTATGTTCACTTCAAGGTTACTGTATCCCTCTGACCTTCTTATTGGCGATGAAACACAGAAATTGCATCGGAATTAAATACAAAAGGCACAATGCCGACGTAAGTACAAGAAAACTGACTCTTCTTACTGTCTATATTTTGAACCATTCCTGTGACACTAGTTATAGATTCCGATGCTTCCCTTCAGGTTTACTGTATCCCTCTGACCTTCTTACTGACGATGAAACACAGAAATTGCATCGGAATTAAATAAAAAAAAGCACAATGCCGACTTAAGTACAAGAAAACTCACTCTTCTTACTGTCTATGTTTTGAACCATACCAGTGACACTAGTTATAGATTCCGATCCTTCACTTCAGGTTTACTGTATCCCTCTGACCTTCTAATTGACAATGAAACACATAAATTGCATCGGAATTAAATAAAACAAGGCACAATGCCGACTTAAGTACAAGAAAACTGATCCTTCTTACTGTCTATGTTTTGAACCATACCTGTGACTCTAATTATAGATTCCGATGCTTCACTTCAGGCTCATTGTATACCTCTGACCTGCTTATTGACGATGAAACACAGAAATTGCTTCGGAATTAAATACAAAAGGCACAATGCCGACTTGAGTACAAGAAAACTGACTCTTCTTACTGTGTATGTTTTGAACCACTCCTGTGACACTAGTTATAGATTCCGATGCTTCACTTCAGGTTTACTGTATGCTTCTGACCTTCTTATTGACGATGAAACACAAAAATTGCATTAGAATTAAATACAATGGGCACCATGCTGACTTAAGTACAAGAAAACTGACTCTTCATAATGTCTATGTTTTGAACCATTCCTGTGACACTAGTTATAGATTCCGATGCTTTACTTCAGGTTTACTGAATCCCTCTGACCTTCTTATCGACGATGAAACACAGAAATTGAATCGGAATTAAATACAAAAGGCACAATGCCGACTTAAGTACAAGAAAACTGACTCTTCTTACTGCCTATGTTTTGAACCATACCTGTCACTCTAATTATAGATTCCGATGCTTCACTTCAGGTTTATTGTATACCTCTGACCTGCTTATTGACGATGAAACACAGAAATTGCTTCGGAATTAAATACAAAAGGCACAATGCCGACTTAAGTACAAGAAAACTGACTCTTCTTACTGTCTATGTTTTGAACCATTCCTGTGACACTAGTTATAGAATCCGATGCTTCACTTCAGGTTCACTATATCCCTCTGACCTTCTTATTGACGATGAAACACAGAAATTGAATCGGAATTAAATACAAAAGGCACAATGCCGACTTTAGTACAAGAAAACTGACTCTTCATACCGTCTATGCTTTGAACCATACCTGTGACACTAATTATAGATTCCGATGCTTCACTTCAGGTTTAATGTATACCTCTGACCTTCTTATAGACGATGAAACACAGAAATTGCATCGGAATTAAATAGAAAAGGCACAATGCCGATTTAAGTACAAGAAAACTGACTCTTCTTACTGTCTATGTTTTGAACCATTCCTGTGACACTAGTTATAGATTCCGATGCTTCACTTCAGGTTTACTGTATCCCTATGACCTTCTTATTGACGATGAAACACAGAAATTGCATCGGAATTAAATACAAAAAAGCACAATGCCGACTTAAGTACAAGAAAACTCACTCTTCTTACTGTCTATGTTTTGAACCATACCAGTGACACTAATTATAGATTCCGATGCTTCACTTCAGGTTTAATGTATACCCCTGACCTTCTTATTGACGATGAAACACAGAAATTGCATCGGAATTAAATACAAAAGGCACAATGCCGACTTAAGTACAAGAAAACTGTCCCTTCTTACTGTCTATGTTTTGAACCATTCCTGTGACACTAGTTATGATTCCGACGCTTCACTTCCGGTTTACTGTATCCCTCTGACCTTCTTATTGACGATGAAACACAGAAATTGCATCGGAATTAAATAGAAAAGGCACAATGCCGATTTAAGTAAAAGATAACTGACTCTTCTTACCGTCTATGTTTTGAACCATTCATGTGACACTAGTTATAGATTCCGACGCTTCACTTCAGGTTTGCCGTATCCCTCCGACCTTCTTATTGACGATAAAACACAGAAATTGCATCGGATTAAATACAAAAAGCACAATGCCGACTTAAGTACAAGAAAACTGACTCTTCTTACTGTCTATGTTATGAACCATACCTGTGACACTAGTTATAGATTCCGATGCTTCACTGTAGGTTTACTGTATCCCTCTGACCTTCTTATTGACGATGAAACACAGAAATTGAATCGGAATTAAAAACAAAAGGCACAATGCCGACTTATTTACAAGAAAACTTACTCTTCTTACTATCTATGTTTGAACAATGCCTGTGACTCTAGTTATAGAATCCGATGCTTCACTTCAGGGTCACTACATCCCTCTGACCTTCTTATTGACGATGAGTCACTGAAATTGCATCGGAATTAAATACAAAAGGCACAATGCCGACTTAAATACAAGAAAACTGACTCTTCTTACTGTCTATGTTTTGTACCATTCCTGTGACACTAGTTATAGATTCCGATGCTTCACTTCAGGTTTACTGTATGTTTCTGACCTTCTTATTGACAATGAAACACAGAAATTGCATCGGAATTAAATACAAAAGGCACCATGCCGACTTAAGTACAAGAAAACTGACTCTTCATACTGTCTATGTTTTGAACCATTCCTGTGACACTAGTTATAGATTCCGATGCTTTACTTCAGGTTTACTGTATCCCTCTGACCTTCTTATTGACGATGAAACACAGAAATTGCATCGGATTAAATACAAAAGGCACAATGCCGACTTAAGTACAAGAAAACTGATCTTCTTACTGTCTATGATTTGAACCATTCCTGTGACACTATTTATAGAATCCGATGCCTCACTTCAGGTTCACTATATCCCTCTGACCTTCTTATTGACGATGAAACACAGAAATTGAATCGGAATTAAATACAAAAAGCACAATGCCGACATAAGTACAAGAAAACTGATCTTGTTACTGTCGATGTTTTTAACCATTCCTGTGACACTAGTTATAGAATCCGTTGCTTCACTTCAGGTTCACTATATCCCTCTGACCTTCTTGTTGACGATGAGTCACAGAAATTGCATCGGAATTAAATACAAAAGGCACAATGCCGACTTAAGTACAAGAAAACTGACTCTTCATACCGTCTATGTTTTGAACTATACCTGTGACACTAGTTATAGATTCCGATGCTTCACTTCAGGTTTAATGTATACCTCTGACCTTCTTATTGACGATGAAACACAGAAATTGCATCGGAATTAAATACAAAAGGCACAATGCCGACTTGAGTACAAAAAAACTGACTCTTCATACTGTCTATGTTTTGAACCATTCCTATGACACTAGTTATAGATTCCGATGCTTCACTTCAGGTTTACTGTATCCCTCTGACCTTCTTATTGACGATGAAACACAGAAATTGCATCGAAATTAAATAGAAAAGGCACAATGCCGACTTAAGTAGAAGAAAACTGACTCTTCTTACTGTCTATGTTTGAACCATTCCAGTGACACTAGTTACAGATTCCGATGCTTCACTTCAGGTTTACTGTATCGCTCTGACCTTCTCATTGACGATGAAACACAGAAATTGCATCGGAATTAAATACAAAAGGCACAATGCCGACTTAAGTACAAGAAAACTGACTCTTCTTACTGTCTATGTTTTGAACCATACCTGTGACTCTAATTATAGATTCCGATGCTTCACTTCAGGTTTGTTGTATACCTCAGACCTTCTTATTGACGATGAAACACCGAAATTGCTTCGGAATTAAATACAAAAGGCACAATGCCGACTTAAGTACAAGAAAACTTACTCTTCTTACTGTCTATGTTTTCAACCAATAATGTGACACTAGTTATACATTCTGTTGCTTCACTGTAGTTTTACTGTATCCCTCTGACCTTCTTATTGACGGTGAAACACAGAAATTGAATCGGAATTAAATACAAAAGGCACAATGCCGACTTAAGTACAAGAAAATTGAATCTTCTTACTGTCCATGTTTTGAACAATTCCTGTGACACTAGTTATAGATTCCGATGCTTCTCTTCAGGTTTACCGTATCCCTCCGACCTTCTTATTGACGATAAAACACAGAAATTGCATCCGATTAAATACAAAAGGCACAATGCCGACTTAAGTACAAGAAAACTGACTTTCTTACTGTCTATGTTTTGAACCATACCTGTGACACTAGTTATAGATTCCGATGCTTCACTGTAGGTTTACTGTATCCCTCGGACCTTCTTATTGACGATGAGACACAGAAATTGAATCGGAATTAAATACAAAAGGCACAATGCCGACTTATTTACAAGAAAACTGACTCTTCTTACTATCGATGTTTTGAACAATTCCTGTGACACTAGTTATAGATTCCGATGCTTCACTTCAGGTTTACCGTATGCCTCTGACCTTCTTATTGACGATGAAACCCAAATATTACATCGGAATTAAATACAAATGGCACAATGCCGACTTAAGTACAAGAAAACTGACTCTTCATACTGTCTATGTTTTGAACCATTCCTATGACACTAGTTATAGATTCCGATGATTCACTTCAGGTTTACTGTATCCCTCTGACCTTCTTATTGACGATGAAACACAGAAATTGCATCGAAATTAAATAGAAAAGGAACAATGCCGACTTAAGTAGAAGAAAACTGACTCCTCTTACTGTCTATGATTTGAACCACTCCTGTGACACTAGTTATAGATTCCGATGCTTCACTTCAGGTTTACTGTATCCCTCTGACCTTCTTATTGACGATGAAACACAGAAATTGAATCGGAATTAAATACAAAAGGCACAATGCCGACTTAAGTACAAGAAAACTGACTCTTCTTACTGTCTATGTTTTGAACCATGCCTGTGACTCTAATTATAGATTCCGATGCTTCACTTCAGGTTTATTGTATACCTCTGACCTACGTATTGACGAAGAAACACAGAAATTGCTTCGGAATTAAATACAAAAGGCACAATGCCGACTTAAGTACAAGAAAACTGACTCTTCTTACTGTCTATGTCTTGAACCATTCCTGTGACACTAGTTATAGAATCCGATGCTTCACTTCAGGTTCACTATATCCCTCTGACCTTCTTATTGACGATGAAACACAGAAATTGAATCGGAATTAAATACAAAAGGCACAATGCCGACTTTAGTACAAGAAAACTGACTCTTCATACCGTCTATGCTTTGAACCATACCTGTGACACTAATTATAGATTCCGATGCTTCACTTCAGGTTTAATGTATACCTCTGACCTTCTTATTGACGATGAAACGCAGAAATTACATCGGAATTAAATACAAAAGGCACAATGCCGACTTAAGTACAAGAAAACTGTCCCATCTTACTGTCTATGTTATGAACCATTCCTGTGACACTAGTTATGATTCCGATGCATCACTTCCGGTTTACTGTATCCCTCTGACCTTCTTATTGACGATGAAACACAGAAATTGCATCGGAATAAAATAAAAAGGCACAATGCCGACTTAAGTACAAGAGAACTGACTTCTCTTACTGTCTATGTTTTGAACCATTCCTGTGATACTAGTTATAGATTCCGATGCTTCACTTCAGGTTTACTGTATCCCTCTGACCTTCTTATTGACGATGAAACACAGAAACTGCATCGGAATTAGATACAAAAGGCACAATGCTGATTTAAAGACAAGATAACTGACTCTTCTTAGTGTCTATGTTTTGTACCACTCATGTGACTCTAATTATAGATTCCGATGCTTCACTTCAGGTTTACTGTATCCCTCTGACCTTCTTATTGACGAAGAAATACAGAAATTGCATCGGAATTAAATACAAAAGGCACAATGCCGACTTAATTACAAGAAAACTGACTCTTCTTACTGTCTATGTTTTAAACCATTCCTGTGACACTAGTTATAGATTCCGATGCTTCACTTCAGGTATACTGTATCCCTCTGAACTTCTCATTGACGATGAAACACGGAATTTGCATCGGAATTAAATACAAAAAAGCACAATGCCGACTTAAGTACAAGAAAACTCACTCTTCTTACTGTCTATATTTTGAACCATACCAGTGACACCAGTTATAGATTCCGATGCTTCACTTCAGGTTTACTGTATACCTCTCACCTTCTTATTGACGATGAAACACCGAAATTGCATCGGAATTAAATACAAAAGGCACAATGCCGACTTAAGTACAAAAAAACTGACTCTTCTTACCGTCTATGTTTTGAACCATTCATGTGACACTAGATATAGATTCCGATTCTTCACTGCAGGTTTACTGTATCCCTCTGACCTTATTGACGATGAAACACAGAAATTGGATCGGAATTAAATACAAAAGCCACAATGCCGACTTAAGTACAAGAAAACTGACTCTTCTTACTGTCAATGTTTTGAACAATTCCTGTGATACTAGTTATAGATTCCGATGCTTCACTTCAGGTTTACTGTATGCCTCTGACCTTCTTATTGACGATGAAACACAGAAATTGCATCAGAATTAAATACAAAAGCCACAATGCCGACTTAAGTACAAGAAAACTGACTCTTCATATTGTCTATGTTTTGAACCATTCCTATGACACTAGTTATAGATTCCGATGCTTCACTTCAGGTATACTGTATCCCTCTGACATTCTTATTGACGATGAAACACAGAAATTGCATCGGAATTAAATACAAAAGGCACCATGCCGACT
Source organism: Schistocerca americana (assembly GCF_021461395.2). Classification (NCBI taxonomy): domain Eukaryota; kingdom Metazoa; phylum Arthropoda; class Insecta; order Orthoptera; family Acrididae; genus Schistocerca; species Schistocerca americana. The sequence goes on along the minus strand of NC_060127.1, from coordinate 228,832,262 downwards.
CAAGTACAAGAAGACTGGCTCATCTTACTGTCTATGATTTGAAACTTTCCTGTGAGACCGGTTTTAGATTCCGATGCTTCACTTCAAGTTTACTGTATCCCTCTGACCCTCTTATTGACGATGAAACACAGAAATTGCATCGGAATTAAATACAAAAGGCACAATGGTGACTTAAGTACAAGAAAACTGACTCTTCTTACTGTCTATGTTTTGAACCATTCCTGTGACACTTGTTATGATTCCGATGCTTCACTTCCGGTTTATTGTATCCCTCTGACCTTCTTATTGACGATGAAACACAGATATTGCATCGGAATAAAATAAAAAGGCACAATGCCGACTTAAGTACAAGAGAACTAATTTCTCTTACTGTCTATGTTTTGAACCATTCCTGTGACACTAGTTATAGATTCCGATGCTTCACTCCAGGTTTACTGTATCCCTCTGACCTTCTTATTGACGATGAAACACAGAAATTGCATCGAAATTAAATAGAAAAGGAACAATGCCGACTTAAGTAGAAGAAAACTGACTCTTCTTACTGTCTATGTTTTGAACCACTCCTGTGACACTAGTTATAGATTCCGATGCTTCACTTCCGGTTTACTGTATGCTTCTGACCTTCTTATTGACGATGAAACACAGAAATTGCATCGGAATTAAATACAATAGGCACCATGCTGACTTAAGTACAAGAAAACTGACTCTTCATACTGTCTATGTTTTGAACCATTCCTGTGACACTAGTTATAGATTCCGATGCTTTACTTCAGGTTTACTGTATCCCTCTAACCTTCTTATTGACGATGAAACACAGAAATTGAATCGGAATTAAATACAAAAGGCACAATGCCGACTTAAGTACAAGAAAACTGACTCTTCTTACTGTCTATGTTTTGAACCATACCTGTGACTCTAATTATAGATTCCGATGCTTCACTTCAGGTTTATTGTATACCTCTGACCTACTTATTGACGAAGAAACACAGAAATTGCTTCGGAATTAAATACAAAAGGCACAATGCCGACTTAAGTACAAGAAAACTGACTCTTCTTACTGTCTATGTTTTGAACCATTCCTGTGACACTAGTTATAGAATCCGATGCTTCACTTCAGGTTCACTATATCCCTCTGACCATCTTATTGACGATGAAACACAGAAATTGAATCGGAATTAAATACAAAAGGCAGAATGCCGACTTTAGTACAAGAAAACTGACTCTTCAAACCGTCTATGTTTTGAACCATACCTGTGACACTAATTATAGATTCCGATGCTTCACTTCAGTTTTAATGTATACCTCTGACCTTCTTATTGACGATGAAACGCAGAAATTACATCGGAATTAAATACAAAAAGCACAATGCCGACTTAAGTACAAGAAAACTGTCCCTTCTTACTGTCTATGTTATGAACAATTCCTGTGACACTAGTTATGATTCCGATGCTTCACTTCCGGTTTACTGTATCCCTCTGACCTTCTTATTGACGATGAAACACAGAAATTGCATCGGAATAAAATAAAAAGGCACAATGCCGACTTAAGTACAAGAGAACTGACTTCTCTTACTGTCTATGTTTTGAACCATTCCTGTGATACTAGTTATAGATTCCGATGCTTCACTTCATGTTTACTGTATCCCTCTGACCTTCTTATTGACGATTAAACACAGAAACTGCATCGGAATTAGATACAAAAGGCACAATGCTGATTTAAAGACAAGAAAACTGACTCTTCTTACTGTCTATGTTTTGTACCATTCATGTGACTCTAATTATAGATTCCGATGCTTCACTTCAGGTTTACTGTATCCCTCTGACCTTCTTATTGACGATGAAATACAGAAATTAAATCGGAATTAAATACAAAAGGCACAATGCCGACTTAATTACAAGAAAACTGACTCTTCTTACTGTCTATGTTTTGAACCATTCCTGTGACACTAGTTATAGATTCCGATGCTTCACTTCAGGTATACTGTATCCCTCTGAATCTCTCATTGACGATGAAACACGGAAATTGCATCGGAATTAAATACAAAAAAGCACAATGCCGACTCAAGTACAAGAAAACTCACTCTTCTTACTGTCTATTCTTTGAACCATACCAGTGACACCAGTTATAGATTCCGATGCTTCACTTCAGGTTTACTGTATACCTCTGACCTTCTTATTGACGATGAAACACCGAAATTGCATCGGAATTAAATACAAAAGGCACAATGCCGACTTAAGTACAAAAAAACTGACTCTTCTTACCGTCTATGTTTTGAACCATTCATGTGACACTAGATATAGATTCCGATTCTTCACTGCAGGTTTACTGTATCCCTCTGACCTTATTGACGATGAAACACAGAAATTGCATCGGAATTAAATACAAAAGCCACAATGCCGACTTAAGTACAAGAAAACTGACTCTTCTTACTGTCGATGATTTGAACAATTCCTGTGATACTAGTTATAGATTCCGATGCTTCACTTCAGGTTTACTGTATGCCTCTGACCTTCTTATTGACGATGAAACACAGAAATTGCATCAGAATTAAATACAAAAGGCACAATGCCGACTTAAGTACAAGAAAACTGACTCTTCATACTGTCTATGTTTTGAACCATTCCTATGACACTAGTTATAGATTCCGATGCTTCACTTCAGGTTTACTGTATCCCTCTGACATTCTTATTGACGAAGAAACACAGAAATTGCATCGAAATTAAATAGAAAAGGCACAATGCCGACTTAAGTAGAAGAAAACTGACTCTTCTTACTGTCTATGTTTTGAACCATTGCTGTGACACTAGTTATAGATTCCGATGCTTCACTTCAGGTTTAATGTATCCCTCTGACCTTTGTATTGACGATGAAGCACAGAAATTGCATCGGAATTAAATACAAAAGGCACAATGCCGACTTAAGTACAAGAAAATTGACTCTTCTTAATGTCTATGTTTTGAACCATACCTGTGACTCTAATTATAGATTCCGTTGCTTCACTTCAGGTTTACTGTATACCTCTGACCTTCTTATTGACGATGAAACACAGAAATTGAATGGGAATTAAATACAAAAGGCACAATGCCGACTTAAGTACAAGAAAACTGACTCTTCTTACTGTCAATGTTTTGAACAATTCCTGCGACACTAGTTATAGATTCCGATGCTTCACTTCAGGTTTACCGTATCCCTCCGACCTTCTTATTGACGATAAAACACAGAAATTGCATCGGATTAAATACAAAAAGCACAATGCCGACTTAGGTACAAGAAAACTGATCTTCTTACTGTCTATGTTTGAAGCATTCCTGTGACACTAGTTATAGAATCCGAAGCTTCACTTCAGGTTCACTATATCCCTCTGACCTTCTTATTGACGATGAAACACAGAAATTGCATCGGAATTAAATACAAAAGGCACCATGCCGACTTAAGTACAAGAAAACTGACTCTTCATACTGTCTATGATTTGAACCATTCCTGTGACACTAATTATAGATTCCGATGCTTCACTTCAGGTTTAATGTATACCTCTGATCTTCTTATTGACGATGAAACACAGAAATTGCATCGGAATTAAATACAAAAGGCACAATGCCGACTTAAATACAAGAAAACTGACTCTTCTTACTGTCTATGTTTTGAACCGTTCATGTGACACTAGTTATAGATTCCGATGCTTCACTGTAGGCTTACTGTATCCCTCTGACCTTCTTATTGACGATGAAACACAGAAATTGAATCGGAATTAAATACAAAAGGCACAATGCCGACTTAAGTACAATAAGACTGGCTCTTCTTACTGTCTGTGTTTTGAACCCTTCCTATGACACAAGTTATAGATTCCGATGCTTCATTTCAGGTTTACTGTATCCCTCTAACCTTCTTATTGACGATGAAACACAGAAATTGCATCGGAATTAAATGCAAGATGCACAATGCCGATTAAGTACTTGAAAACTGATTCTTCTTACTGTCTATGTTTTGAACCATTTCTGTGACACTAGTTATAGATTCCGATGCTTCACCTCAGGTTTACTGTATCCCTCTGACCTTCTTATTGACGATGAAATACAGATATTGCATCGGAATTAATTACAAACGCACAATGCCGACTTAAGTACAAGAAAACTGACTCTTCTTACTGTCTATGTTTTGAACCATTCATGTGACACTAGTTATAGATTCCGATGCTTCACTTCAGGTTTACTGTATACCTCTGACCTTCTTATTGAAGATGAAACACAGAAATTGCATCGGAATTGAATACAAAAGGCACCATGCCGACTCAAGTACAAGAAGACTGGCTCATCTTACTGTCTATGATTTGAAACTTTCCTGTGAGACCGGTTTTAGATTCCGATGCTTCACTTCAAGTTTACTGTATCCCTCTGACCCTCTTATTGACGATGAAACACAGAAATTGCATCGGAATTAAATACATAAGGCACAATGGTGACTTAAGTACAAGAAAACTGACTCTTCTTACTGTCTATGTTTTGAACCATTCCTGTGACACTAGTTATGATTCCGATGCTTCACTTCCGGTTTATTGTACCCCTCTGACCTTCTTATTGACGGTGAAACACAGAAATTGCATCGGAATAAAATAAAAAGGCACAATGCCGACTTAAGTACAAGAGAACTAATTTCTCTTACTGTCTATGTTTTGAACCATTCCTGTGACACTAGTTATAGATTCCGATGCTTCACTTCAGGTTTACTGTATCCCTCTGACCTTCTTATTGACGATGAAACACAGAAATTGCATCGGAATTAAATACAAAAGGCACAATGCCGACTTAAGTACAAGAAAACTGACTCTTCTTACTGTCTATGTTTTGAACCATTCCTGTGACACTAGTTATGATTCCGATGCTTCACTTCCGGTTTACTGTATCCCTCTGACCTTCTTATTGAAGATGAAACATAGAAATAGCATCGGAAAAAAAAGGCACATTGCCGACTTAAGTACAAGAGAACTGACTTCTCTTACTGTCTATGTTTTGAACCATTCCTGTGACACTAGTTATAGATTCCGTTGCTTCACTTCAGGTTTACTGTATCCCTCTGACCTTCTTATTGACGATGAAACACAGAAACTGCATCGGAATTACATACAAAAGGCCCAATGCTGATTTAAAGACAAGAAAACTGACTCTTCTTACTGTCTATGTTTTGAACCATTCATGTGACCCTAATTATAGATTCCGATGCTTCACTTCAGGTTTACTGTATCCCTCTGACCTTCTTATTGACGATGAAATACAGAAATTGCATCGGAATTAAATACAAAAGGCACAATGCCGACTTAATTACAAGAAAATTGACTCTTCTTACTGTCTATGTTTTGAACCATTCCTGTGACACTAGTTATAGATTCCGATGCTTCACTTCAGGTTTACTGTATCCCTCTGACCTTCTCATTGACGATGAAACACAGAAATTGCATCGGAATTAAATACAAAAAAGCACAATGCCGACTTAAGTACAAGAAAACTCACTCTTCTTACTGTCTATGTTTTGAACCATACCAGTGACACCAGTTATAGATTCCGATGCTTCACTTCAGGTTTACTGTATACCTCTGACCTTCTTATTGACGATGAAACACAGAAATTGAATGGGAATTAAATACAAAAGGCACAATGCCGACTTAAGTATAAGAAAACTGACTCTTCTTACTGTCAATGTTTTGAACAATTCCTGCGACACTAGTAATAGATTCCGATGCTTCACTTCAGGTTTACCGTATCCCTCCGACCTTCTTATTGACGATAAAACACAGAAATTGCATCGGATTAAATACAAAAGGCACAATGCCGACTTAAGTACAAGAAAACTGATCTTCTTACTGTCTATGTTTTGAAGCATTCCTGTGACACTAGTTATAGAATCCGATGCTTCACTTCAGGTTCACTATATCTCTCTGACCTTCTTATTGACGATGAGTCACTGAAATTGCATCGGAATTAAATACAAAATGCACAATGCCGACTTAAGTACAAGAAAACTGACTCTTCTTACTGTCTGTGTTTTGAACCATTCCTGTGACCCTAGTTATAGATTCCGATGCTTCACTTCAGGTTTACTGTATGCTTCTGACCTTCTTATTGACGATGAAACACAGAAATTGCATCGGAATTAAATACAAAAGGCACCATGCCGACTTAAGTACAAGAAAACTGACTCTTCATACTGTCTATGATTTGAACCATTCCTGTGACACTAGTTATAGATTCCGATGCTTCACTTCAGGTTTAATGTATACCTCTGATCTTCTTATTGACGATGAAACACAGAAATTGCATCGGAATTAAATACAAAAGGCACAATGCCGACTTAAATACAAGAAAACTGACTCTTCTTACTGTCTATGTTTTGAACCATTCATGTGACACTAGTTATAGATTCCGATGCTTCACTGTAGGTTTACTGTATCCCTCTGACCTTCTTATTGACGATGAAACACAGAAATTGAATCGGAATTAAATACAAAAGGCACAATGCCGACTTAAGTACAATAAGACTGGCTCTTCTTACTGTCTGTGTTTTGAACCCTTCCTATGACACAAGTTATAGATTCCGATGCTTCATTTCAGGTTTACTGTGTCCCTCTGACCTTCTTATTGACGATGAAACACAGAAATTGCATCGGAATTAAATACAAGAGGCACAATGCCGATTAAGTACATGAAAACTGATTCTTCTTACTGTCTATGTTTTGAACCATTTCTGTGACACTAGTTATAGATTCCGATGCTTCACTTCAGGTTTACTGTATCCCTCTGACCTTCTTATTGACGATGAAATACAGATATTGCATCGGAATTAATTACAAATGCACAATGCCGACTTAAGTACAAGAAAACTGACTCTTCTGACTGTCTATGCTTTGAACCATTCATGTGACACTAGTTATAGATTCCGATGCTTCACTTCAGGTTTACTGTATACCTCTGGCCTTCTTATTGACGATGAAACACAGAAATTACATCGGAATTAAATACAAAAGGCACCATGCCGACTCAAGTACAAGAAGACTGGCTCATCTTACTGTCTTTGATTTGAAACTTTCCTGTGAGACCGGTTTTAGATTCCGATGCCTCACTTCAAGTTTACTGTATCCCTCTGACCCTCTTATTGACGATGAAACACAGAAATTGCATCGGAATTAAATACAAAAGGCACAATGGTGACTTAAGTACAAGAAAACTGACTCTTCTTACTGTCTACGTTTTGAACCATTCCTGTGACACTAGTTATGATTCCGATGCTTCACTTCCGGTTTATTGTATCCCTCTGACCTTCTTATTGACGATGAAACACAGAAATTGCATCGGAATAAAATAAAAAGGCACAATGCCAACTTAAGTACAAGAGAACTAACTTCTCTTACTGTCTATGTTTTGAACCATTCCTGTGACACTAGTTATAGATTCCGATGCTTCACTTCAGGTTTACTGTATCCCTCTGACCTTCTTATTGACGATGAAACACAGAAATTGCATCGGAATTAAATACAAAAGGCACAATGCCGACTTAAGTACAAGAAAACTGACTCTTCTTACTGTCTATGTTTTGAACCATTCCTGTGACACTAGTTATGATTCCGATGCTTCACTTCCGTTTTGCTGTATCCCTCTGACCTTCTTATTGACGATGAAACACAGAAATTGCATCGGAATAAAATAAAAAGGCACATTGCCGACTTAAGTACAAGAGAACTGACTTCTCTTACTGTCTATGTTTTGAACCATTCCTGTGACACTAGTTATAGATTCCGATGCTTCACATCAGGTTTACTGTATCCCTCTGACCTTCTTATTGACGATGAAACACAGAAACTGCATCGGAATTAGATACAAAAGGCACAATGCTGATTTAAAGACAAGAAAACTGACTCTTCTTACTGTCTATGTTTTGAACCATTCATGTGACTCTAATTATAGATTCCGATGCTTCACTTAAGGTTTACTGTCTCCCTCTGACCTTCTTATTGACGATGAAATACAGAAATTGCATCGGAATTAAATACAAAAGGCACAATGCCGACTCAATTACAAGAAAACTGACTCTTCTTACTGTCTATGTTTTGAACCATTCCTGTGACACAAGTTATAGATTCCGATGCTTCACTTCAGGTTTACTGTATCCCTCTGACCTTCTCATTGACGATGAAACACCGAAATTGCATCGGAATTAAATACAAAAGGCACAATGCCGACTTAAGTACAAAAAAACCGACTCTTCTTACCGTCTATGTTTTGAACCATTCATGTGACACTAGTTATAGATTCCGATTCTTCACTGCAGGATTATTGTATCCCTCTGACTCTTCTTACTGTCTATGCTTTGAACCATTCCTGTGACACTAGTTATAGATTCCGATGCTTCACTTCAGGTTTAATGTATACCTCTGATCTTCTTATTGACGATGAAGCACAGAAATTGCATCGGAATTAAATACAAAAGGCACAATGCCGACTTAAATACAAGAAAACTGACTCTTCTTACTGTCTATGTTTTGAACCATTCATGTGAAACTAGTTATAGATTCCGATGCTTCACTGTAGGTTTACTGTATCCCTCTGACCTTCTAATTAACGTTGAAACACAGAAATTGAATCGGAATTAAATACAAAAGGCACAATGCCGACTTAAGTACAATAAGACTGGCTCTTCTTACTGTCTGTGTTTTGAACCCTTCCTGTGACACAAGTTATAGATTCCGATGCTTCATTTCAGGTTTACTGTATCCCTCTGACCTTCTTATTGACGATGAAACACAGAAATTGCATCGGAACTAAATACAAAAGGCACAATGCCGATTAAGTACATGAAAACTGATTCTTCTTACTGTCTATGTTTTGAACCATTTCTGTGACACTAGTTATAGATTCCGATGCTTCGCTTCAGGTTTACTGTATCCCTCTGACCTTCTTATTGACGATGAAACACAGAAACTGCATCGGAATTAGATACAAAAGGCACAATGCTGATTTAAATACAAGAAAACTGACTCTTCTTACTGTCTATGCTTTGAACCATTCATGTGACTCTAATTATAGATTCCGATGCTTCACTTCAGGTTTACTGTATCCCTCTGACCTTCTTATTGACGATGAAATACAGAAATTGCATCGGAATTAAATACAAAAGGCACCATGTCGACTTAATTACAAGAAAGCTGACTCTTCTTACTGTCTATGTTTTGAACCATTCCTGTGACACTAGTTATAGATTCCGATGCTACACTTCAGGTTTACTGTATCCCTCTGACCTTCTTATTGACGATGAAACACAGAAATTGCATCGGAATTAAATACAAAAAAGCACAATGCCGACTTAAGTACAAGAAAACTCACTCTTCTTACTGTCTATGTTTTGAACCATACCAGTGACACCAGTTATAGATTCCGATGCTTCACTTCAGGTTTACTGTATGCTTCTGACCTTCTTATTGACGATGAAACACAGAAATTGCATCGGAATTAAATACAAAAGGCACCATGCCGACTTAAGTACAAGACAACTGACTCTTCATACTGTCTATGATTTGAACCATTCCTGTGACACTAATTATAGATTCCGGTGCTTCACTTCAGGTTTAATGTATACCTCTGATCTTCTTATTGACGATGAAACACAGAAATTGCATCGGAATTAAATACAAAAGGCACAATGCCGACTTAAATACAAGAAAACTGACTCTTCTTACTGTCTATGTTTTGAACCATTCATGTGACACTAGTTATAGATTCCGATGCTTCACTGTAGGTTTACTGTATCCCTCTGACCTTCTTATTGACGATGAAAGACAGAAGATGAATCGGAATTAAATACAAAAGGCACAATGCCGACTTAAGTACAATAAGACTGGCTCTTCTTACTGTCTATGTTTTGAACCCTTCCTGTGACACAAGTTATAGATTCCGATGCTTCATTTCAGGTTTACTGTATCCCTCTGACCTTCTTATTGACGATGAAACACAGAAATTGCATCGGAACTAAATACAAAAGGCACAATGCCGATTAAGTACATGAAAACTGATTCTTCTTAATGTCTATGTTTTGAACCATTTCTGTGAAACTAGTTATAGATTCCGATGCTTCACTTCAGGTTTACTGTATCCCTCTGACCTTCTTATTGACGATGAAATACAGATATTGTATCGGCTTTAATTACAAATGCACAATGCCGACTTAAGGACAAGAAAACTGACTCTTCTTACTGTCTATGTTTGGAACCATTCATGTGACACTAGTTATAGATTCCGATGCTTCACTTCAGGTTTACTGTATACCTCTGACCTTCTTATTGACGATGAAACACAGAAATTGCATCGGAATTAAATACAAAAGGCACCATGCCGACTCAAGTACAAGAAGACTGGCTCATCTTACTGTCTATGATTTGAAACTTTCCTGTGTGACCGGTTTTAGATTCCGATGCTTCACTTCAAGTTTACTGTATCCCTCTGACCCTCTTATTGACGATGAAACACAGTAATTGCATCGGAATTAAATACAAAGGCACAATGCCGACTTAAGTACAAGAAAACTGACTCTTATTACTGTCCATGTTTTGAACCATTCCTGTGACACTAGTTATGATTCCGATGCTTCACTTCCGGTTTATTGTATCCCTCTGACATTCTTATTGGCGATGAAACACAGAAATTGCATCGGAATAAAATAAAAAGGCACAATGCCGACTTAAGTACAAGAGAACTGACTTCTCTTACTGTCTATGTTTTGAACCATTCCTGTGACACTAGTTATAGATTCCGATGCTTCGCTTCAGGTTTACTGTATCCCTCTGACCTTCTTATTGACGATGAAACACAGAAACTGCATCGGAATTAGATACAAAAGGCACAATGCTGATTTAAATACAAGAAAACTGACTCTTCTTACTGTCTATGCTTTGAACCATTCATGTGACTCTAATTATAGATTCTGATGCTTCACTTCAGGTTTACTGTATCCCTCTGACCTTCTTATTGACGATGAAATACAGAAATTGCATCGGAATTAAATACAAAAGGCACCATGTCGACTTAATTACAAGAAAACTGACTCTTCTTACTGTCTATGTTTTGAACCATTCCTGTGACACTAGTTATAGATTCCGATGCTACACTTCAGGTTTACTGTATCCCTCTGACCTTCTTATTGACGATGAAACACAGAAATTGCATCGGAATTAAATACAAAAAAGCACAATGCCGACTTAAGTACAAGAAAACTCACTCTTCTTACTGTCTATGTTTTGAACCATACCAGTGACACCAGTTATAGATTCCGATGCTTCACTTCAGGTTTACTGTATACCTCTGACCTTCTTATTGACGATGAAACACAGAAATTGAATGGGAATTTAATACAAAAGGCACAATGCCGACTCAAGTACAAGAAAACTGACTCTTCTTACTGTCAATGTTTTGAACAATTCCTGCGACACTAGTTATAGATTCCGATGCTTCACTTCAGGTTTACCGTATCCCTCCGACCTTCTTATTGACGATAAAACACAGAAATTGCATCGGATTAAATACAAAAGGCACAATGCCGACTTAAGTACAAGAAAACTGATCTTCTTACTGTCTATGTTTTGAAGCATTCCTGTGACACTAGTTATAGAATCCGATGCTTCACTTCAGGTTCACTATATCCCTCTGACCTTCTTATTGACGATGAGTCACTGAAATTGCATCGGAATTAAATACAAAATGCACAATGCCGTCTTAAGTACAAGAAAACTGACTCTTCTTACTGTCTATGTTTTGAACCATTCCTGTGACACTAGTTATAGATTCCGATGCTTCACTTCAGGTTTACTGTATGCTTCTGACCTTCTTATTGACGATGAAACACAGAAATTGCATCGGAATTAAATACAATAGGCACCATGCCGACTTAAGTACAAGAAAACTGACTCTTCATACTGTCTATGATTTGAACCATTCCTGTGACACTAATTATAGATTCCGATGCTTCACTTCAGGTTTAATGTATACCTCTGATCTTCTTATTGACGATGAAACACAGAAATTGCATCGGAATTAAATACAAAAGGCACAATGCCGACTTAAATACAAGAAAACTGACTCTTCTTACTGTCTATGTTTTGAACCATTCATGTGACACTAGTTATAGATTCCGATGCTTCACTGTAGGATTACTGTATCCCTCTGACCTTCTTATTGACGATGAAACACAGAAATTGAATCGGAATTAAATGCAAAAGGCACAATGCCGACTTAAGTACAATAAGACTGGCTCTTCTTACTGTCTGTGTTTTGAACCCTTCCTATGACACAAGTTATAGATTCCGATGCTTCATTTCAGGTTTACTGTAACCCTGTGACCTTCTTATTGACGATGAAACACAGAAATTGCATCGGAATTAAATACAAGAGGCACAATGCCGATTAAGTACATGAAAACTGATTCTTCTTACTGTCTATGTTTTGAACCATTTCTGTGACACTAGTTATAGATTCCGATGCTTCACTTCAGGTTTACTGTATCCCTCTGACCTTCTTATTGACGATGAAATACAGATATTGCATCGGAATTAATTACAAATGCACAATGCCGACTTAAGTACAAGAAAACTGACTCTTCTTACTGTCTATGCTTTGAACCATTCATGTGACACTAGTTATAGATTCCGATGCTACACTTCAGATTTACTGTATACCTCTGACCTTCTTATTGACGATGAAACACAGAAATTGCATCGGAATTAAATACAAAAGGCACCATGCCGACTCAAGTACAAGAAGACTGGCTCATCTTACTGTCTATGATTTGAAACTTTCCTGTGAGACCGGTTTTAGATTCCGATGCTTCACTTCAAGATTACTGTATCCCTCTGACCCTCTTATTGACGATGAAACACAGAAATTGCATCGGAATTAAATACAAAAGGCACAATGGTGACTTAAGTACAAGAAAACTGACTCTTCTTACTGTCTACGTTTTGAACCATTCCTGTGACACTAGTTATGATTCCGATGCTTCACTTCCGGTTTATTGTATCCCTCTGACCTTCTTATTGACGATGAAACACAGAAATTGCATCGGAATAAAATAAAAAGGCACAATGCCGACTTAAGTACAAGAGAACTAACTTCTCTTCCTGTCTATGTTTTGAACCATTCCTGTGACACTAGTTATAGATTCTGATGCTTCACTTCAGGTTTACTGTATCCCTCTGACCTTCTTATTGACGATGAAACACAGAAATTGCATCGGAATTAAATACAAAAGGCACAATGCCGACTTAAGTACAAGAAAACTGACTCTTCTTACTGTCTATGTTTTGAACCATTCCTGTGACACTAGTTATGATTCCGATGCTTCACTTCCGGTTTACTGTATCCCTCTGACCTTCTTATTGACGATGAAACACGGAAATTGCATCGGAATAAAATAAAAAGGCACATCGCCGACTTAAGTACAAGAGAACTGACTTCTCTTACTGTCTATGTTTTGAACCATTCCTGTGACACTAGTTATAGATTCCGATGCTTCACTTCAGGTTTACTGTATCCCTCTGACCTTCTTATTGACGATGAAACTCAGAAACTGCATCGGAATTAGATACAAAAGGCACAATGCTGATTTAAAGACAAGAAAACTGACTCTTCTTACTGTCTATGTTTTGAACCATTCATGTGACTCTAATTATAGATTCCGATGCTTCACTTCAGGTTTACTGTCTCCCTCTCACCTTCTTATTGACGATGAAATACAGAAATTGCATCGGAATTAAATACAAAAGGCACAATGCCGACTCAATTACAAGAAAACTGACTCTTCTTACTGTCTATGTTTTGAAACATTCCTGTGACACTAGTTATAGATTCCGATTCTTCACTTCAGGTTTACTGTATCCCTCTGACCTTCTCATTGACGATGAAACACAGAAAATGCATTGGAATTAAATACAAAAAAGCACAATGCCGACTTAAGTACAAGAAAACTCACTCTTCTTACTGTCTATGTTTTGAACCATACCAGTGACACCAGTTATAGATTCCGATGCTACACTTCAGGTTTACTGTATACCTCTGACCTTCTTATTGACGATGAAACACCGAAATTGCATCGGAATTAAATACAAAAGGCACAATGCCGACTTAAGTACAAAAAAACCGACTCTTCTTACCGTCTATGTTTTGAACCATTCATGTGACACTAGTTATAGATTCCGATTCTTCACTGCAGGTTTATTGTATCCCTCTGACTCTTCTTACTGTCTATGCTTTGGACCATTCCTGTGACACTAGTTATAGATTCCGATGCTTCACTTCAGGTTTACTGTATGCTTCTGACCTTCTTATTGACGATGAAACACAGAAATTGCATCGGAATTAAATACAAAAGGCACCATGCCGACTTAAGTACAAGAAAACTGACTCTTCATACTGTCTATGTTTTGAACCATTCCTGTGACACTAATTATAGATTCCGATGCTTCACTTCAGGTTTAATGTATACCTCTGATCTTCTTATTGACGATGAACCACAGAAATTGCATCGGAATTAAATACAAAAGGCACAATGCCGACTTAAATACAAGAAAACTGACTCTTCTTACTGTCTATGTTTTGAACCATTCATGTGACACTAGTTATAGATTCCGATGCTTCACTGTAGGTTTAATGTATCCCTCTGACCTTCTTATTAACGTTGAAACACAGAAATTGAATCGGAATTAAATACAAAAGGCACAATGCCGACTTAAGTACAAGAAAACTGACTCTTCATACTGTCTATGTTTTGAACCATTCCTATGACACTAGTTATAGATTCCGATGCTTCACTTCAGGTTTACTGTATCCCTCTGACCTTCTTATTGACGATGAAACACAGAAATTGCATCGAAATTAAATAGAAAAGGCACAATGCCGAATTAAGTAGAAGAAAACTGACTCTTCTTACTGTCTATGTTTTGAACCATTCCTGTGACACTAGTTATAGATTTCCGATGCTTCACTTCAGGTTTACTGTATCCCTCTGACCTTCTTATTGACGATGAAACACAGAATTGCATCGGAATTAAATAATAAGGCACAATGCCGACTTAAGTACAAGAAAACTGACCCTTCTTACTGTCTATATTTTGAACCATACCTGTGACTCTAATTATAGATTCCGATGCTTCACTTCAGGTTTACTGTATACCTCTGACCTTCTTATTGACGATGAAACACAGAAATTGCATCGGAATTAAATACAAAAGGCACCATGCCGACTCAAGTACAAGAAGACTGGCTCATCTTACTGTCTATGATTTGAAACTTTCCTGTGAGACCGGTTTTAGATTCCGATGCTTCACTTCAAGTTTACTGTATCCCTCTGACCCTCTTATTGAAGATGAAACACAGTAATTGCATCGGAATTAAATACAAAGGCACTATGCCGACTTAAGTACAAGAAAACTGACTCTTCTTACTGTCTATGTTTTGAACCATTCCTGTGACACTAGTTATGATTCCGATGCTTCACTTCGGTTCATTGTATCCCTCTGACCTTCTTATTGACGATGAAACACAGAAATTGCATCGGAATAATATAAAAAGGCACAATGCCGACTTAAGTACAAGGGAACTGACTTCTCTTACTGTCTATGTTTTGAACCATTCCTGTGACACAAGTTATAGATTCCGATGCTTCGCTTCAGGTTTACTGTATCCCTCTGACCTTCTTATTGACGATGAAACACAGAAACTGCATCGGAATTAGATACAAAAGGCACAATGCTGATTTAAATACAAGAAAACTGACTCTTCTTACTGTCTATGCTTTGAACCATTCATGTGACTCTAATTATAGATTCAGATGCTTCACTTCAGGTTTACTGTATCCCTCTGACCTTCTTATTGTCGATGAAATACAGAAACTGCATCGGAATTAAATACAAAAGGCACCATGTCGACTTAATTACAAGAAAACTGACTCTTCTTACTGTCTATGTTTTGAACCATTCCTGTGACACTAGTTATAGATTCCGATGCTACACTTCAGGTTTACTGTATCCCTCTGACCTTCTTATTGACGATGAAACACAGAAATTGCATCGGAATTAAATACAAAAAAGCACAATGCCGACTTAAGTACAAGAAAACTCACTCCTCTTACTGTCTATGTTTTGAACCATACCAGTGACACCAGATATAGATTCCGATGCTTCACTTCAGGTTTACTGTATACCTCTGACCTTCTTATTGACGATGAAGCACAGAAATTGCATCGGAATTAAATACAAAAGGCACAATGCCGACTTATGTACAAGAAAACTGACTCTTCATACTGTCTATGTTTTGAACCATTCCTATGACACTAGTTATAGATTCCGATGCTTCACTTCAGGTTTACTGTATCCCTCTGACCTTCTTATTGACGATGAAACACAGAAATTGCATCGAAATTAAATAGAAAAGGCACAATGCCGACTTAAGTAGAAGAAAACTGACTCTTCTTACTGTCTATGTTTGAACCATTCATGTGACACTAGTTATAGATTCCGATGCTTCACTGTAGGTTTACTGTATCCCTCTGACCTTCTTATTGACGATGAAACACAGTAATTGAATCGGAATTAAATACAAAAGGCACAATGTCGACTTAAGTACAATAAGACTGGCTCTTCTGACTGTCTGTGTTTTGAACCCTTCCTGTGACACAAGTTATAGATTCCGATGCTTCATTTCAGGTTTACTGTATCCCTCTGACCTTCTTATTGACGATGAAACACAGAAATTGCATCGGAAATAAATACAAAAGGCACAATGCCGATTAAGTACATGAAAACTGATTCTTATTACTGTCTATGTTTTGAACCATTTCTGTGACACTAGTTATAGATTCCGATGCTTCACTTCAGGTTTACTGTATCCCTCTGACCTTCTTATTGACGATGAAATACAGATATTGCATCGGAATTAATTACAAATGCACAATGCCGACTTAAGTACAAGAAAACTGACTCTTCTTACTGTCTATGTTTTGAACCATTCATGTGACACTAGTTATAGATTCCGATGCTTCACTTCAGGTTTACTGTATACCTCTGACCTTCTTATTGACGATGAAACACAGAAATTACATCGGAATAAAATAAAAAGGCACAATGCCGACTTAAGTACAAGAGAACTGACTTCTCTTACTGTCTATGTTTTGAACCATTCCTGTGACACTAGTTATAGATTCCGACGCTTCACTTCAGGTTTACTGTATACCTCTGACCTTCTTATTGACGATGAAACACAGAAACTGCATCGGAATTAGACACAAAATTCACAATGCTGATTTAAATACAAGAAAACTGACTCTTCTTACTTTCTATGTTTTGAACCATTCATGTGACTCTAATTATAGATTCCAATGCTTTACTTCAGGTTTACTGTATCCCTCTGACCTTCGTATTGACGATGAAACACAGAAATTGCATCGGAATTAAATACAAAAAAGCACAATGCCGACTTAAGTACAAGAAAACTCACTCTTCTTACTGTCTATGTTTTGAACCATACCAGTGACACCAGTTATAGATTCCGATGATTCACTTCAGGTTTACTGTATACCTCTGACCTTCTTATTGACGATGAAACACCGAAATTGCATCGGAATTAAGTACAAAAGGCACAATGCCGACTTAAGTACAAAAAAACTGACTCTTCTTACCGTCTATGTTGTGAACCATTCATGTGACACTAGTTATAGATTCCGATTCTTCACTGCAGGTTTACTGTATCCCTCTGACCTTCTTATTGACGATGAAACACAGAAATTGCATCGAAATTAAATAGAAAAGGCACAATGCCGACTTAAGTAGAACAAAAATGACTCTTCTTACTGTCTATGTTTTGATCCATTCCTGTGACACTAGTTATAGATTCCGATGCTTCACTTCAGGTTTACTGTATCCCTCTGACCTTCTTATTGACGATGAAACACAGAAATTGCATCGGAATTAAATAGAAAAGGCACAATGCCGACTTAAGTACAAGAAAACTGACTCTTCTTACTGTCTATGTTTTGAACCATTCCTGTGACTCTAATTATAGATTCCGATGCTTCACTTCAGGTATACTGTATACCTCTGACCTTCTTATTGACGATGAAACACAGAAATTGAATGGGAATTAAATACAAAAGGCACAATGCCGATTTAAGTACAAGAAACCTGACTCTTCTTACTGTCTATGTTTTGAACCATTCCTGTGACACTAGTTATAGATTCCGATGCTTCACTTCAGGTTTACTGTATGCTTCTGACCTTCTTATTGACGATGAAACACAGAAATTGCATCGGAATTAAATACAAAAGGCACCATGCCGACTTAAGTACAAGAAAACTGACTCTTCATACTGTCTATGTTTTCAACCATTCCTGTGACACTAATTATAGATTCCGATGCTTCACTTCAGGTTTAATGTATACCTCTGACCTTCTTATTGACGATGAAACACAGAAATTGCATCGGAATTAAATACAAAAGGCACAATGCCGGCTTAAATACAAGAAAACTGACTCTTCTTACTGTCTATGTTTTGAACCATTCATGTGACACTAGTTATAGATTCCGATGCTTCACTGTAGGTTTACTGTATCCTTCTGACCTTCTTATTGACGATGAAACACAGAAATTGAATCGGAATTAAATACAAAAGGCACAATGCCGACTTAAGTACAAAAAGACTGGCTCTTCTTACTGTCTGTGTTTTGAACCCTTCCTGTGACACAAGTTATAGATTCCGATGCTTCATTTCAGGTTTACTGTATCCCTCTGACCTTCTTATTGACGATGAAACACAGAAATTGCATCGGAATTAAATACAAAAGGCACAATGCCGATTAAGTACATGAAAACTGATTCTTCTTACTGTCTATGTTTTGAACCATTTCTGTGACACTAGTTATAGATTCCGATGCTTCACTTCAGGTTTACTGTATCCCTCTGACCTTCTTAATGACGATGAAATACAGATATTGCATCGGAATTAATTGCAAATGCACAATGCCGACTTAAGTACAAGAAAACTGACTCTTCTTACTGTCTATGATTTGAACCATTCATGTGACACTAGTTATAGATTCCGATGCTTCACTTCAGGTTTACTGTATACCTCTGACCTTCTTATTGACAATGAAACACAGAAATTGCATCGGAATTAAATACAAAAGGCACCATGCCGACTCAAGTACAAGAAGACTGGCTCATCTTACTGTCTATGATTTGAAACTTTCCTGTGAGACCGGTTTTAGATTCCGATGCTTTACGTCAAGTATACTGTATCCCTCTGACCCTCTTATTGACGATGAAACACAGAAATTGCATCGGAATTAAATACAAAAGGCACAATGCCGACTTAAGTACAAGAAAACTGACTCTTCTTACTGTCTATGTTTTGAACCATTCCTGTGACACTAGTTATGATTCCGATGCTACACTTCCGGTTTATAGTATCCCTCTGACCTTCTTATTGACGATGAAACACAGAAATTGCATCGGAATAAAATAAAAAGGCACAATGCCGACTTAAGTACAAGAGAACTGACTTCTCTTACTGTCTATGTTTTGAACCATTCCTGTGACAAGGGTTATTGATTCCGATGCTTCACTTCAGGTTTACTGTATCCCTCTGACCTTCTTATTGACGATGAAACACAGAAATTGCATCGGAATTAAATACAAAAGGCACAATGCCGACTTAAGTACAAGAAAACTGACTCTTCTTACTGTCTAAGTTTTGAACCATTCCTGTGACACTAGTTATGATTCGGATGCTTCACTTCCGGTTTACTGTATCCCTCTGACCTTCTTATTGACGATGAAACACAGAAATTGCATCGAAATTAAATACAAAAGGCACAATGCCGATTAAGTACATGAAAACTGATTCTTCTTACTGTCTATGTTTTGAACCATTTCTGTGACACTAGTTATAGATTCCGATGCTTCACTTCAGGTTTACTGTATCCCTCTGACCTTCTTATTGACGATGAAACACAGATATTGCATCGGAATTAATTACAAATGCACAATGCCGACTTAAGTACAAAAAAACTGACTCTTCTTACTGTCTATGTTTTGAACCATTCATGTGACATTAGTTATAGATTCCGATGCTTCACTTCAGGTTTACTGTATACCTCTGACCTTCTTATTGACGATGAAACACAGAAATTGCATCGGAATTAAATACAAAAGGCACCATGCCGACTCAAGTACAAGAAGACTGGCTCATCTTACTGTCTATGATTTGAAACTTTCCTCTGAGACCGGTTTTAGATTCCAATGCTTCACTTCAAGTTTACTGTATCCCTCTGACCCTCTTATTGACGATGAAACACAGTAATTGCATCGGAATTAAATACAAAAGGCACAATGCCGACTTAAGTACAAGAAAACTGACTCTTCTTACTGTCTATGTTTTGAACCATTCCTGTGACACTAGTTATGATTCCGATGCTTCACTTCCGGTTTATTGTATCCCTCTGACCTTCTTATTGACGATGAAACACAGAAATTGCATCGGAATAAAATAAAAAGGCACAATGCCGACTTAAGTACTAGAGAACTGGCTTCTCATACTATCTATGTTTTGAACCATTCCTGTAACACTAGTTATAGATTCCGATGCTTCACTTCAGGTTTACTGTATCCCTCTGACCTTCTTATTGACGATGAAACACAGAAACTGCATCGGAATTAGATACAAAAGGCAGAATGCTGATTTAAATACAAGAAAACTGACTCTTCTTACTGTCTATGTTTTGAACCATTCATGTGACTCTAATTATAGATTCTGATGCTTCACTTCAGGTTTACTGTATCCCTCTGACCTTCTTATTGACGATGAAATACAGAAATTGCATCGGAATTAAATACAAAAGGCACAATGCCGACTTCATTACAAGAAAACTGACTCTTCTTACTGTCTATGTTTTGAACCATTCCTGTGACACTACTTATAGATTCCGATGCTTCACTTCAGGTTTACTGTATCCCTCTGACCTTCTTATTGACGATGAAACACAGAAATTGCATCGGAATTAAATACAAAAAAGCACAATGCCGACTTAAGTACAATAAAACTCACTCTTCTTACTGTCTATGTTTTGAACCATACCAGTGACACCAATTATAGATTCCGATGCTTCACTTCAGGTTTACTGTATACCTCTGACCTTCTTATTGACGATAAAACACAGAAATTGCATCGGAATTAAATACAAAAGGCACAATGCCGACTTAAGTACAAAAAAACTGACTCATCTTACCGTCTATGTTTTGAACCATTCATGTGACACTAGTTATAGATTCCGATTCTTCACTGCAGGTTTACTGTATCCCCCTGACCTTCTTATTGACGATGAAACACAGATATTGCATCGGAATTAAATACAAAAGGCACAATGCCGACTTAAGTACAAGAAAACTGACTCTTCTTACTGTCTATGTTTTGAACCATACCTGTGACTCTAATTATAGATTCCGATGCTTCACTTCAATTTTACTGTATACCTCTAACCTTGTTATTGACGATGAAACAGAGAAATTGATGGGAATTAAATACAAAAGGCACAATACCAACTTAAGTACAAGAAAACTTACTCTTCTTACTGTCTATGTTTTGAACAATTCCTCCGACACTAGTTATAGATTCCGATGCTTCACTTCAGGTTTACCGTACCCCTCCGACCTTCTTATTGGCGATAAATCACAGAAATTGCATCGGAATTAAATACAAAAGGCACAATGCCGATTAAGTACATGAAAACTGATTCTTCTTTATGTCTATGTTTTGAACCATTTCTGTGACACTAGTTATAGATTCCGATGCTTCACTTCAGGTTTACTGTATCCCTCTGACCTTCTTATTGACGATGAAACACAGATATTGCATCGGAATTACTTACAAATGCACAATGCCGACTTAAGTACAAATAAACTGACTCTTCTTACTGTCTATGTTTTGAACCATTCATGTGACACTAGTTATAGATTCCGATGCTTCACTTCAGGTTTACTGTATACCTCTGACCTTCTTATTGACGATGAAACACAGAAATTGCATCGGAATTAAATACAAAAGGCACCATGCCGACTCAAGTACAAGAAGACTGGCTCATCTTACTGTCTATGATTTGAAACTTTCCTCTGAGACCAGTTTTAGATTCCGATGCTTCACTTCAAGTTTACTGTATCCCTCTGACCCTCTTATTGACGATGAAACACAGTAATTGCATCGGAATTAAATACAAAAGGCACAATGCCGACTTAAGTACAAAAAAACTGACTCATCTTACCGTCTATGTTTTGAACCATTCCTGTGACACTAGTTATAGAATCCGATGCTTCATTTCAGGTTCCCTATATCCCTCTGACCTTCTTATTGACGATGAGTCACTGAAATTGCATCGGAATTAAATACAAAAGGCACAATGCCGACTTAAGTACAAGAAAACTGACTCTTCTTACTGTCTATGTCTTGAACCATTCCTGTGACACTAGTTATAGATTCCGATGCTTCACTTCAGGTTTACTGTATCCCTCTGACTTTCTTATTGACGATGAAACACAGAAACTGCATCGGAATTAGATACAAAAGGCAGAATGCTGATTTAAATACAAGAAAACTGACTCTTCTTACTGTCTATGTATTGAACCATTCATGTGACTCTAATTATAGATTCTGATGCTTCACTTCAGGTTTACTGTATCCCTCTGACCTTCTTATTGACGATGAAATACAGAAATTGCATCGGAATTAAATACAAAAGGCACAATGCCGACTTCATTTTAAGAAAACTGACTCTTCTTACTGTCTATGTTTTGAACCATTCCTGTGACACTAGTTATAGATTCCGATGCTTCACTTCAGGTTTACTGTATCCCTCTGACCTTCTTATTGACGATGAAACACAGAAATTGCATCGGAATTAAATACAAAAAAGCACAATGCCGACTTAAGTACAATAAAACTCACTCTTCTTACTGTCTATGTTTTGAACCATACCAGTGACACCAGTTATAGATTCCGATGCTTCACTTCAGGTTTACTGTATACCTCTGACCTTCTTATTGACGATGAAACTCAGAAATTGCATCGGAATTAAATACAAAAGGCACAATGCCGACTTAAGTACAAAAAAACTGACTCATCTTACCGTCTATGTTTTGAACCATTCCTGTGACACTAGTTATAGAATCCGATGCTTCATTTCAGGTTCCCTATATCCCTCTGACCTTCTTATTGACGATGAGTCACTGAAATTGCATCGGAATTAAATACAAAAGGCACAATGCCGACTTAAGTACAAGAAAACTGACTCTTCTTACTGTCTATGTCTTGAACCATTCCTGTGACACTAGTTATAGATTCCGATGCTTCACTTCAGGTTTACTGTATGCTTCTGACCTTCTTATTGACGATGAAACACAGAAATTGCATCGGAATTAAATACAAAAGGCACCATGCCGACTTAAGTACAAGAAAGCTGACTCTTCATACTGTCTATGTTTTGAACCATTCCTGTGACACTAGTTATAGATTCCGTTGCTTTACTTCAGGTTTACTGTATCCCTCTGACCTTCTTATTGACGATGAAACTCAGAAATTGCATCGGATTAAATACAAAAGGCACAATGCCGACTTAAGTACAAGAGAACTGACTTCTCTTACTGTCTATGTTTTGAACCATTCCTGTGACACTAGTTATAGATTCCGATGCTTCGCTTCAGGTTTACTGTATCCCTCTGACCTTCTTATTGACGATGAAACACAGAAACTGCATCGGAATTAGATACAAAAGGCACAATGCTGATTTAAATACAAGAAAACTGACTCTTCTTACTGTCTATGCTTTGAACCATTCATGTGACTCTAATTATAGATTCCGATGCTTCACTTCAGGTTTACTGTATCCCTCTGACCTTCTTATGACGATGAAATACAGAAATTGCATCGGAATTAAATACAAAAGGCACCATGTCGACTTAATTACAAGAAAGCTGACTCTTCTTACTGTCTATGTTTTGAACCATTCCTGTGACACTAGTTATAGATTCCGATGCTACACTTCAGGTTTACTGTATCCCTCTGACCTTCTTATTGACGATGAAACACAGAAATTGCATCGGAATTAAATACAAAAAAGCACAATGCCGACTTAAGTACAAGAAAACTCACTCTTCTTACTGTCTATGTTTTGAACCATACCAGTGACACCAGTTATAGATTCCGATGCTTCACTTCAGGTTTACTGTATGCTTCTGACCTTCTTATTGACGATGAAACACAGAAATTGCATCGGAATTAAATACAAAAGGCACCATGCCGACTTAAGTACAAGACAACTGACTCTTCATACTGTCTATGATTTGAACCATTCCTGTGACACTAATTATAGATTCCGGTGCTTCACTTCAGGTTTAATGTATACCTCTGATCTTCTTATTGACGATGAAACACAGAAATTGCATCGGAATTAAATACAAAAGGCACAATGCCGACTTAAATACAAGAAAACTGACTCTTCTTACTGTCTATGTTTTGAACCATTCATGTGACACTAGTTATAGATTCCGATGCTTCACTGTAGGTTTACTGTATCCCTCTGACCTTCTTATTGACGATGAAAGACAGAAGATGAATCGGAATTAAATACAAAAGGCACAATGCCGACTTAAGTACAATAAGACTGGCTCTTCTTACTGTCTGTGTTTTGAACCCTTCCTGTGACACAAGTTATAGATTCCGATGCTTCATTTCAGGTTTACTGTATCCCTCTGACCTTCTTATTGACGATGAAACACAGAAATTGCATCGGAACTAAATACAAAAGGCACAATGCCGATTAAGTACATGAAAACTGATTCTTCTTAATGTCTATGTTTTGAACCATTTCTGTGAAACTAGTTATAGATTCCGATGCTTCACTTCAGGTTTACTGTATCCCTCTGACCTTCTTATTGACGATGAAATACAGATATTGCATCGGCTTTAATTACAAATGCACAATGCCGACTTAAGGACAAGAAAACTGACTCTTCTTACTGTCTATGTTTGGAACCATTCATGTGACACTAGTTATAGATTCAGATGCTTCACTTCAGGTTTACTGTATACCTCTGACCTTCTTATTGACGATGAAACACAGAAATTGCATCGGAATTAAATACAAAAGGCACCATGCCGACTCAAGTACAAGAAGACTGGCTCATCTTACTGTCTATGATTTGAAACTTTCCTGTGTGACCGGTTTTAGATTCCGATGCTTCACTTCAAGTTTACTGTATCCCTCTGACCCTCTTATTGACGATGAAACACAGTAATTGCATCGGAATTAAATACAAAGGCACAATGCCGACTTAAGTACAAGAAAACTGACTCTTATTACTGTCCATGTTTTGAACCATTCCTGTGACACTAGTTATGATTCCGATGCTTCACTTCCGGTTTATTGTATCCCTCTGACATTCTTATTGGCGATGAAACACAGAAATTGCATCGGAATAAAATAAAAAGGCACAATGCCGACTTAAGTACAAGAGAACTGACTTCTCTTACTGTCTATGTTTTGAACCATTCCTGTGACACTAGTTATAGATTCCGATGCTTCGCTTCAGGTTTACTGTATCCCTCTGACCTTCTTATTGACGATGAAACACAGAAACTGCATCGGAATTAGATACAAAAGGCACAATGCTGATTTAAATACAAGAAAACTGACTCTTCTTACTGTCTATGCTTTGAACCATTCATGTGACTCTAATTATAGATTCTGATGCTTCACTTCAGGTTTACTGTATCCCTCTGACCTTCTTATTGACGATGAAATACAGAAATTGCATCGGAATTAAATACAAAAGGCACCATGTCGACTTAATTACAAGAAAACTGACTCTTCTTACTGTCTATGTTTTGAACCATTCCTGTGACACTAGTTATAGATTCCGATGCTACACTTCAGGTTTACTGTATCCCTCTGACCTTCTTATTGACGATGAAACACAGAAATTGCATCGGAATTAAATACAAAAAAGCACAATGCCGACTTAAGTACAAGAAAACTCACTCTTCTTACTGTCTATGTTTTGAACCATACCAGTGGCACCAGTTATAGATTCCGATGCTTCACTTCAGGTTTACTGTATACCTCTGACCTTCTTATTGACGATGAAACACAGAAATTGAATGGGAATTTAATACAAAAGGCACAATGCCGACTCAAGTACAAGAAAACTGACTCTTCTTACTGTCAATGTTTTGAACAATTCCTGCGACACTAGTTATAGATTCCGATGCTTCACTTCAGGTTTACCGTATCCCTCCGACCTTCTTATTGACGATAAAACACAGAAATTGCATCGGATTAAATACAAAAGGCACAATGCCGACTTAAGTACAAGAAAACTGATCTTCTTACTGTCTATGTTTTGAAGCATTCCTGTGACACTAGTTATAGAATCCGATGCTTCACTTCAGGTTCACTATATCCCTCTGACCTTCTTATTGACGATGAGTCACTGAAATTGCATCGGAATTAAATACAAAATGCACAATGCCGTCTTAAGTACAAGAAAACTGACTCTTCTTACTGTCTATGTTTTGAACCATTCCTGTGACACTAGTTATAGATTCCGATGCTTCACTTCAGGTTTACTGTATGCTTCTGACCTTCTTATTGACGATGAAACACAGAAATTGCATCGGAATTAAATACAATAGGCACCATGCCGACTTAAGTACAAGAAAACTGACTCTTCATACTGTCTATGATTTGAACCATTCCTGTGACACTAATTATAGATTCCGATGCTTCACTTCAGGTTTAATGTATACCTCTGATCTTCTTATTGACGATGAAACACAGAAATTGCATCGGAATTAAATACAAAAGGCACAATGCCGACTTAAATACAAGAAAACTGACTCTTCTTACTGTCTATGTTTTGAACCATTCATGTGACACTAGTTATAGATTCCGATGCTTCACTGTAGGATTACTGTATCCCTCTGACCTTCTTGTTGACGATGAAACACAGAAATTGAATCGGAATTAAATGCAAAAGGCACAATGCCGACTTAAGTACAATAAGACTGGCTCTTCTTACTGTCTGTGTTTTGAACCCTTCCTATGACACAAGTTATAGATTCCGATGCTTCATTTCAGGTTTACTGTAACCCTGTGACCTTCTTATTGACGATGAAACACAGAAATTGCATCGGAATTAAATACAAGAGGCACAATGCCGATTAAGTACATGAAAACTGATTCTTCTTACTGTCTATGTTTTGAACCATTTCTGTGACACTAGTTATAGATTCCGATGCTTCACTTCAGGTTTACTGTATCCCTCTGACCTTCTTAATGACGATGAAATACAGATATTGCATCGGAATTAATTGCAAATGCACAATGCCGACTTAAGTACAAGAAAACTGACTCTTCTTACTGTCTATGATTTGAACCATTCATGTGACACTAGTTATAGATTCCGATGCTTCACTTCAGGTTTACTGTATACCTCTGACCTTCTTATTGACAATGAAACACAGAAATTGCATCGGAATTAAATACAATAGGCACCATGCCGACTTAAGTACAAGAAAACTGACTCTTCATACTGTCTATGATTTGAACCATTCCTGTGACACTAATTATAGATTCCGATGCTTCACTTCAGGTTTAATGTATACCTCTGATCTTCTTATTGACGATGAAACACAGAAATTGCATCGGAATTAAATACAAAAGGCACAATGCCGACTTAAATACAAGAAAACTGACTCTTCTTACTGTCTATGTTTTGAACCATTCATGTGACACTAGTTATAGATTCCGATGCTTCACTGTAGGATTACTGTATCCCTCTGACCTTCTTGTTGACGATGAAACACAGAAATTGAATCGGAATTAAATGCAAAAGGCACAATGCCGACTTAAGTACAATAAGACTGGCTCTTCTTACTGTCTGTGTTTTGAACCCTTCCTATGACACAAGTTATAGATTCCGATGCTTCATTTCAGGTTTACTGTAACCCTGTGACCTTCTTATTGACGATGAAACACAGAAATTGCATCGGAATTAAATACAAGAGGCACAATGCCGATTAAGTACATGAAAACTGATTCTTCTTACTGTCTATGTTTTGAACCATTTCTGTGACACTAGTTATAGATTCCGATGCTTCACTTCAGGTTTACTGTATCCCTCTGACCTTCTTAATGACGATGAAATACAGATATTGCATCGGAATTAATTGCAAATGCACAATGCCGACTTAAGTACAAGAAAACTGACTCTTCTTACTGTCTATGATTTGAACCATTCATGTGACACTAGTTATAGATTCCGATGCTTCACTTCAGGTTTACTGTATACCTCTGACCTTCTTATTGACAATGAAACACAGAAATTGCATCGGAATTAAATACAAAAGGCACCATGCCGACTCAAGTACAAGAAGACTGGCTCATCTTACTGTCTATGATTTGAAACTTTCCTGTGAGACCGGTTTTAGATTCCGATGCTTTACGTCAAGTATACTGTATCCCTCTGACCCTCTTATTGACGATGAAACACAGAAATTGCATCGGAATTAAATACAAAAGGCACAATGCCGACTTAAGTACAAGAAAACTGACTCTTCTTACTGTCTATGTTTTGAACCATTCCTGTGACACTAGTTATGATTCCGATGCTACACTTCCGGTTTATAGTATCCCTCTGACCTTCTTATTGACGATGAAACACAGAAATTGCATCGGAATAAAATAAAAAGGCACAATGCCGACTTAAGTACAAGAGAACTGACTTCTCTTACTGTCTATGTTTTGAACCATTCCTGTGACAAGGGTTATTGATTCCGATGCTTCACTTCAGGTTTACTGTATCCCTCTGACCTTCTTATTGACGATGAAACACAGAAATTGCATCGGAATTAAATACAAAAGGCACAATGCCGACTTAAGTACAAGAAAACTGACTCTTCTTACTGTCTAAGTTTTGAACCATTCCTGTGACACTAGTTATGATTCGGATGCTTCACTTCCGGTTTACTGTATCCCTCTGACCTTCTTATTGACGATGAAACACAGAAATTGCATCGAAATTAAATACAAAAGGCACAATGCCGATTAAGTACATGAAAACTGATTCTTCTTACTGTCTATGTTTTGAACCATTTCTGTGACACTAGTTATAGATTCCGATGCTTCACTTCAGGTTTACTGTATCCCTCTGACCTTCTTATTGACGATGAAACACAGATATTGCATCGGAATTAATTACAAATGCACAATGCCGACTTAAGTACAAAAAAACTGACTCTTCTTACTGTCTATGTTTTGAACCATTCATGTGACATTAGTTATAGATTCCGATGCTTCACTTCAGGTTTACTGTATACCTCTGACCTTCTTATTGACGATGAAACACAGAAATTGCATCGGAATTAAATACAAAAGGCACCATGCCGACTCAAGTACAAGAAGACTGGCTCATCTTACTGTCTATGATTTGAAACTTTCCTCTGAGACCGGTTTTAGATTCCAATGCTTCACTTCAAGTTTACTGTATCCCTCTGACCCTCTTATTGACGATGAAACACAGTAATTGCATCGGAATTAAATACAAAAGGCACAATGCCGACTTAAGTACAAGAAAACTGACTCTTCTTACTGTCTATGTTTTGAACCATTCCTGTGACACTAGTTATGATTCCGATGCTTCACTTCCGGTTTATTGTATCCCTCTGACCTTCTTATTGACGATGAAACACAGAAATTGCATCGGAATAAAATAAAAAGGCACAATGCCGACTTAAGTACTAGAGAACTGGCATCTCATACTATCTATGTTTTGAACCATTCCTGTAACACTAGTTATAGATTCCGATGCTTCACTTCAGGTTTACTGTATCCCTCTGACCTTCTTATTGACGATGAAACACAGAAACTGCATCGGAATTAGATACAAAAGGCAGAATGCTGATTTAAATACAAGAAAACTGACTCTTCTTACTGTCTATGTTTTGAACCATTCATGTGACTCTAATTATAGATTCTGATGCTTCACTTCAGGTTTACTGTATCCCTCTGACCTTCTTATTGACGATGAAATACAGAAATTGCATCGGAATTAAATACAAAAGGCACAATGCCGACTTCATTACAAGAAAACTGACTCTTCTTACTGTCTATGTTTTGAACCATTCCTGTGACACTACTTATAGATTCCGATGCTTCACTTCAGGTTTACTGTATCCCTCTGACCTTCTTATTGACGATGAAACACAGAAATTGCATCGGAATTAAATACAAAAAAGCACAATGCCGACTTAAGTACAATAAAACTCACTCTTCTTACTGTCTATGTTTTGAACCATACCAGTGACACCAATTATAGATTCCGATGCTTCACTTCAGGTTTACTGTATACCTCTGACCTTCTTATTGACGATAAAACACAGAAATTGCATCGGAATTAAATACAAAAGGCACAATGCCGACTTAAGTACAAAAAAACTGACTCATCTTACCGTCTATGTTTTGAACCATTCATGTGACACTAGTTATAGATTCCGATTCTTCACTGCAGGTTTACTGTATCCCCCTGACCTTCTTATTGACGATGAAACACAGATATTGCATCGGAATTAAATACAAAAGGCACAATGCCGACTTAAGTACAAGAAAACTGACTCTTCTTACTGTCTATGTTTTGAACCATACCTGTGACTCTAATTATAGATTCCGATGCTTCACTTCAATTTTACTGTATACCTCTAACCTTGTTATTGACGATGAAACAGAGAAATTGATGGGAATTAAATACAAAAGGCACAATACCAACTTAAGTACAAGAAAACTTACTCTTCTTACTGTCTATGTTTTGAACAATTCCTCCGACACTAGTTATAGATTCCGATGCTTCACTTCAGGTTTACCGTACCCCTCCGACCTTCTTATTGGCGATAAATCACAGAAATTGCATCGGAATTAAATACAAAAGGCACAATGCCGATTAAGTACATGAAAACTGATTCTTCTTTATGTCTATGTTTTGAACCATTTCTGTGACACTAGTTATAGATTCCGATGCTTCACTTCAGGTTTACTGTATCCCTCTGACCTTCTTATTGACGATGAAACACAGATATTGCATCGGAATTACTTACAAATGCACAATGCCGACTTAAGTACAAATAAACTGACTCTTCTTACTGTCTATGTTTTGAACCATTCATGTGACACTAGTTATAGATTCCGATGCTTCACTTCAGGTTTACTGTATACCTCTGACCTTCTTATTGACGATGAAACACAGAAATTGCATCGGAATTAAATACAAAAGGCACCATGCCGACTCAAGTACAAGAAGACTGGCTCATCTTACTGTCTATGATTTGAAACTTTCCTCTGAGACCAGTTTTAGATTCCGATGCTTCACTTCAAGTTTACTGTATCCCTCTGACCCTCTTATTGACGATGAAACACAGTAATTGCATCGGAATTAAATACAAAAGGCACAATCCGACTTAAGTACAAGAAAACTGACTCTTCTTACTGTCTATGTTTTGAACCATTCCTGTGACACTAGTTATGATTCCGATGCTTCACTTCCGGTTTATTGTATCCCTCTGACCTTCTTTTTGACGATGAAACACAGAAATTGCATCGGAATAAAATAAAAAGGCACAATGCCGACTTAAGTACTAGAGAACTGGCTTCTCATACTGTCTATGTTTTGAACCATTCCTGTAACACTAGTTATAGATTCCGATGCTTCACTTCAGGTTTACTGTATCCCTCTGACTTTCTTATTGACGATGAAACACAGAAACTGCATCGGAATTAGATACAAAAGGCAGAATGCTGATTTAAATACAAGAAAACTGACTCTTCTTACTGTCTATGTATTGAACCATTCATGTGACTCTAATTATAGATTCTGATGCTTCACTTCAGGTTTACTGTATCCCTCTGACCTTCTTATTGACGATGAAATACAGAAATTGCATCGGAATTAAATACAAAAGGCACAATGCCGACTTCATTTTAAGAAAACTGACTCTTCTTACTGTCTATGTTTTGAACCATTCCTGTGACACTAGTTATAGATTCCGATGCTTCACTTCAGGTTTACTGTATCCCTCTGACCTTCTTATTGACGATGAAACACAGAAATTGCATCGGAATTAAATACAAAAAAGCACAATGCCGACTTAAGTACAATAAAACTCACTCTTCTTACTGTCTATGTTTTGAACCATACCAGTGACACCAGTTATAGATTCCGATGCTTCACTTCAGGTTTACTGTATACCTCTGACCTTCTTATTGACGATGAAACTCAGAAATTGCATCGGAATTAAATACAAAAGGCACAATGCCGACTTAAGTACAAAAAAACTGACTCATCTTACCGTCTATGTTTTGAACCATTCCTGTGACACTAGTTATAGAATCCGATGCTTCATTTCAGGTTCCCTATATCCCTCTGACCTTCTTATTGACGATGAGTCACTGAAATTGCATCGGAATTAAATACAAAAGGCACAATGCCGACTTAAGTACAAGAAAACTGACTCTTCTTACTGTCTATGTCTTGAACCATTCCTGTGACACTAGTTATAGATTCCGATGCTTCACTTCAGGTTTACTGTATGCTTCTGACCTTCTTATTGACGATGAAACACAGAAATTGCATCGGAATTAAATACAAAAGGCACCATGCCGACTTAAGTACAAGAAAGCTGACTCTTCATACTGTCTATGTTTTGAACCATTCCTGTGACACTAGTTATAGATTCCGTTGCTTTACTTCAGGTTTACTGTATCCCTCTGACCTTCTTATTGACGATGAAACTCAGAAATGGCATCGGATTAAATACAAAAGGCACAATGCCGACTTAAGTACAAGAGAACTGACTTCTCTTACTGTCTATGTTTTGAACCATTCCTGTGACACTAGTTATAGATTCCGATGCTTCGCTTCAGGTTTACTGTATCCCTCTGACCTTCTTATTGACGATGAAACACAGAAACTGCATCGGAATTAGATACAAAAGGCACAATGCTGATTTAAATACAAGAAAACTGACTCTTCATACTGTCTATGCTTTGAACCATTCATGTGACTCTAATTATAGATTCCGATGCTTCACTTCAGGTTTACTGTATCCCTCTGACCTTCTTATTGACGATGAAATACAGAAATTGCATCGGAATTAAATACAAAAGGCACCATGTTGACTTAATTACAAGAAAGCTGACTCTTCTTACTGTCTATGTTTTGAACCATTCCTGTGACACTAGTTATAGATTCCGATGCTACACTTCAGGTTTACTGTATCCCTCTGACCTTCTTATTGACGATGAAACACAGAAATTGCATCGGAATTAAATACAAAAAAGCACAATGCCGACTTAAGTACAAGAAAACTCACTCTTCTTACTGTCTATGTTTTGAACCATACCAGTGACACCAGTTATAGATTCCGATGCTTCACTTCAGGTTTACTGTATGCTTCTGACCTTCTTATTGACGATGAAACACAGAAATTGCATCGGAATTAAATACAAAAGGCACCATGCCGACTTAAGTACAAGACAACTGACTCTTCATACTGTCTATGATTTGAACCATTCCTGTGACACTAATTATAGATTCCGGTGCTTCACTTCAGGTTTAATGTATACCTCTGATCTTCTTATTGACGATGAAACACAGAAATTGCATCGGAATTAAATACAAAAGGCACAATGCCGACTTAAATACAAGAAAACTGACTCTTCTTACTGTCTATGTTTTGAACCATTCATGTGACACTAGTTATAGATTCCGATGCTTCACTGTAGGTTTACTGTATCCCTCTGACCTTCTTATTGACGATGAAAGACAGAAGATGAATCGGAATTAAATACAAAAGGCACAATGCCGACTTAAGTACAATAAGACTGGCTCTTCTTACTGTCTGTGTTTTGAACCCTTCCTGTGACACAAGTTATAGATTCCGATGCTTCATTTCAGGTTTACTGTATCCCTCTGACCTTCTTATTGACGATGAAACACAGAAATTGCATCGGAACTAAATACAAAAGGCACAATGCCGATTAAGTACATGAAAACTGATTCTTCTTAGTGTCTATGTTTTGAACCATTTCTGTGAAACTAGTTATAGATTCCGATGCTTCACTTCAGGTTTACTGTATCCCTCTGACCTTCTTATTGACGATGAAATACAGATATTGCATCGGCTTTAATTACAAATGCACAATGCCGACTTAAGGACAAGAAAACTGACTCTTCTTACTGTCTATGTTTGGAACCATTCATGTGACACTAGTTATAGATTCCGATGCTTCACTTCAGGTTTACTGTATACCTCTGACCTTCTTATTGACGATGAAACACAGAAATTGCATCGGAATTAAATACAAAAGGCACCATGCCGACTCAAGTACAAGAAGACTGGCTCATCTTACTGTCTATGATTTGAAACTTTCCTGTGTGACCGGTTTTAGATTCCGATGCTTCACTTCAAGTTTACTGTATCCCTCTGACCCTCTTATTGACGATGAAACACAGTAATTGCATCGGAATTAAATACAAAGGCACAATGCCGACTTAAGTACAAGAAAACTGACTCTTATTACTGTCCATGTTTTGAACCATTCCTGTGACACTAGTTATGATTCCGATGCTTCACTTCCGGTTTATTGTATCCCTCTGACATTCTTATTGGCGATGAAACACAGAAATTGCATCGGAATAAAATAAAAAGGCACAATGCCGACTTAAGTACAAGAGAACTGACTTCTCTTACTGTCTATGTTTTGAACCATTCCTGTGACACTAGTTATAGATTCCGATGCTTCGCTTCAGGTTTACTGTATCCCTCTGACCTTCTTATTGACGATGAAACACAGAAACTGCATCGGAATTAGATACAAAAGGCACAATGCTGATTTAAATACAAGAAAACTGACTCTTCTTACTGTCTATGCTTTGAACCATTCATGTGACTCTAATTATAGATTCTGATGCTTCACTTCAGGTTTACTGTATCCCTCTGACCTTCTTATTGACGATGAAATACAGAAATTGCATCGGAATTAAATACAAAAGGCACCATGTCGACTTAATTACAAGAAAACTGACTCTTCTTACTGTCTATGTTTTGAACCATTCCTGTGACACTAGTTATAGATTCCGATGCTACACTTCAGGTTTACTGTATCCCTCTGACCTTCTTATTGACGATGAAACACAGAAATTGCATCGGAATTAAATACAAAAAAGCACAATGCCGACTTAAGTACAAGAAAACTCACTCTTCTTACTGTCTATGTTTTGAACCATACCAGTGACACCAGTTATAGATTCCGATGCTTCACTTCAGGTTTACTGTATACCTCTGACCTTCTTATTGACGATGAAACACAGAAATTGAATGGGAATTTAATACAAAAGGCACAATGCCGACTCAAGTACAAGAAAACTGACTCTTCTTACTGTCAATGTTTTGAACAATTCCTGCGACACTAGTTATAGATTCCGATGCTTCACTTCAGGTTTACCGTATCCCTCCGACCTTCTTATTGACGATAAAACACAGAAATTGCATCGGATTAAATACAAAAGGCACAATGCCGACTTAAGTACAAGAAAACTGATCTTCTTACTGTCTATGTTTTGAAGCATTCCTGTGACACTAGTTATAGAATCCGATGCTTCACTTCAGGTTCACTATATCCCTCTGACCTTCTTATTGACGATGAGTCACTGAAATTGCATCGGAATTAAATACAAAATGCACAATGCCGTCTTAAGTACAAGAAAACTGACTCTTCTTACTGTCTATGTTTTGAACCATTCCTGTGACACTAGTTATAGATTCCGATGCTTCACTTCAGGTTTACTGTATGCTTCTGACCTTCTTATTGACGATGAAACACAGAAATTGCATCGGAATTAAATACAATAGGCACCATGCCGACTTAAGTACAAGAAAACTGACTCTTCATACTGTCTATGATTTGAACCATTCCTGTGACACTAATTATAGATTCCGATGCTTCACTTCAGGTTTAATGTATACCTCTGATCTTCTTATTGACGATGAAACACAGAAATTGCATCGGAATTAAATACAAAAGGCACAATGCCGACTTAAATACAAGAAAACTGACTCTTCTTACTGTCTATGTTTTGAACCATTCATGTGACACTAGTTATAGATTCCGATGCTTCACTGTAGGATTACTGTATCCCTCTGACCTTCTTATTGACGATGAAACACAGAAATTGAATCGGAATTAAATGCAAAAGGCACAATGCCGACTTAAGTACAATAAGACTGGCTCTTCTTACTGTCTGTGTTTTGAACCCTTCCTATGACACAAGTTATAGATTCCGATGCTTCATTTCAGGTTTACTGTAACCCTGTGACCTTCTTATTGACGATGAAACACAGAAATTGCATCGGAATTAAATACAAGAGGCACAATGCCGATTAAGTACATGAAAACTGATTCTTCTTACTGTCTATGTTTTGAACCATTTCTGTGACACTAGTTATAGATTCCGATGCTTCACTTCAGGTTTACTGTATCCCTCTGACCTTCTTATTGACGATGAAATACAGATATTGCATCGGAATTAATTACAAATGCACAATGCCGACTTAAGTACAAGAAAACTGACTCTTCTTACTGTCTATGCTTTGAACCATTCATGTGACACTAGTTATAGATTCCGATGCTACACTTCAGATTTACTGTATACCTCTGACCTTCTTATTGACGATGAAACACAGAAATTGCATCGGAATTAAATACAAAAGGCACCATGCCGACTCAAGTACAAGAAGACTGGCTCATCTTACTGTCTATGATTTGAAACTTTCCTGTGAGACCGGTTTTAGATTCCGATGCTTCACTTCAAGATTACTGTATCCCTCTGACCCTCTTATTGACGATGAAACACAGAAATTGCATCGGAATTAAATACAAAAGGCACAATGGTGACTTAAGTACAAGAAAACTGACTCTTCTTACTGTCTATGTTTTGAACCATTCCTGTGACACTAGTTATGATTCCGATGCTTCACTTCCGGTTTATTGTATCCCTCTGACCTTCTTATTGACGATGAAACACAGAAATTGCATCGGAATAAAATAAAAAGGCACAATGCCGACTTAAGTACAAGAGAACTAACTTCTCTTCCTGTCTATGTTTTGAACCATTCCTGTGACACTAGTTATAGATTCTGATGCTTCACTTCAGGTTTACTGTATCCCTCTGACCTTCTTATTGACGATGAAACACAGAAATTGCATCGGAATTAAATACAAAAGGCACAATGCCGACTTAAGTACAAGAAAACTGACTCTTCTTACTGTCTATGTTTTGAACCATTCCTGTGACACTAGTTATGATTCCGATGCTTCACTTCCGGTTTACTGTATCCCTCTGACCTTCTTATTGACGATGAAACACGGAAATTGCATCGGAATAAAATAAAAAGGCACATCGCCGACTTAAGTACAAGAGAACTGACTTCTCTTACTGTCTATGTTTTGAACCATTCCTGTGACACTAGTTATAGATTCCGATGCTTCACTTCAGGTTTACTGTATCCCTCTGACCTTCTTATTGACGATGAAACTCAGAAACTGCATCGGAATTAGATACAAAAGGCACAATGCTGATTTAAAGACAAGAAAACTGACTCTTCTTACTGTCTATGTTTTGAACCATTCATGTGACTCTAATTATAGATTCCGATGCTTCACTTCAGGTTTACTGTCTCCCTCTCACCTTCTTATTGACGATGAAATACAGAAATTGCATCGGAATTAAATACAAAACACACAATGCCGACTCAATTACAAGAAAACTGACTCTTCTTACTGTCTATGTTTTGAAACATTCCTGTGACACTAGTTATAGATTCCGATTCTTCACTTCAGGTTTACTGTATCCCTCTGACCTTCTCATTGACGATGAAACACAGAAATTGCATTGGAATTAAATACAAAAAAGCACAATGCCGACTTAAGTACAAGAAAACTCACTCTTCTTACTGTCTATGTTTTGAACCATACCAGTGACACCAGTTATAGATTCCGATGCTACACTTCAGGTTTACTGTATACCTCTGACCTTCTTATTGACGATGAAACACCGAAATTGCATCGGAATTAAATACAAAAGGCACAATGCCGACTTAAGTACAAAAAAACCGACTCTTCTTACCGTCTATGTTTTGAACCATTCATGTGACACTAGTTATAGTTTCCGATTCTTCACTGCAGGTTTATTGTATCCCTCTGACTCTTCTTACTGTCTATGCTTTGGACCATTCCTGTGACACTAGTTATGGATTCCGATGCTTCACTTCAGGTTTACTGTATGCTTCTGACCTTCTTATTGACGATGAAACACAGAAATTGCATCGGAATTAAATACAAAAGGCACCATGCCGACTTAAGTACAAGAAAACTGACTCTTCATACTGTCTATGTTTTGAACCATTCCTGTGACACTAATTATAGATTCCGATGCTTCACTTCAGGTTTAATGTATACCTCTGATCTTCTTATTGACGATGAACCACAGAAATTGCATCGGAATTAAATACAAAAGGCACAATGCCGACTTAAATACAAGAAAACTGACTCTTCTTACTGTCTATGTTTTGAACCATTCATGTGACACTAGTTATAGATTCCGATGCTTCACTGTAGGTTTAATGTATCCCTCTGACCTTCTTATTAACGTTGAAACACAGAAATTGAATCGGAATTAAATACAAAAGGCACAATGCCGACTTAAGTACAAGAAAACTGACTCTTCATACTGTCTATGTTTTGAACCATTCCTATGACACTAGTTATAGATTCCGATGCTTCACTTCAGGTTTACTGTATCCCTCTGACCTTCTTATTGACGATGAAACACAGAAATTGCATCGAAATTAAATAGAAAAGGCACAATGCCGAATTAAGTAGAAGAAAACTGACTCTTCTTACTGTCTATGTTTTGAACCATTCCTGTGACACTAGTTATAGATTCCGATGCTTCACTTCAGGTTTACTGTATCCCTCTGACCTTCTTATTGACGATGAAACACAGAAATTGCATCGGAATTAAATAATAAGGCACAATGCCGACTTAAGTACAAGAAAACTGACCCTTCTTACTGTCTATATTTTGAACCATACCTGTGACTCTAATTATAGATTCCGATGCTTCACTTCAGGTTTACTGTATACCTCTGACCTTCTTATTGACGATGAAACACAGAAATTGCATCGGAATTAAATACAAAAGGCACCATGCCGACTCAAGTACAAGAAGACTGGCTCATCTTACTGTCTATGATTTGAAACTTTCCTGTGAGACCGGTTTTAGATTCCGATGCTTCACTTCAAGTTTACTGTATCCCTCTGACCCTCTTATTGAAGAT
Source organism: Schistocerca americana (assembly GCF_021461395.2). NCBI lineage: Eukaryota > Metazoa > Arthropoda > Insecta > Orthoptera > Acrididae > Schistocerca > Schistocerca americana. Next base: position 228,792,749 of record NC_060127.1, on the reverse strand, counting down.
GAAACACAGTAATTGCATCGGAATTAAATACAAAGGCACTATGCCGACTTAAGTACAAGAAAACTGACTCTTCTTACTGTCTATGTTTTGAACCATTCCTGTGACACTAGTTATGATTCCGATGCTTCACTTCCGGTTCATTGTATCCCTCTGACCTTCTTATTGACGATGAAACACAGAAATTGCATCGGAATAATATAAAAAGGCACAATGCCGACTTAAGTACAAGGGAACTGACTTCTCTTACTGTCTATGTTTTGAACCATTCCTGTGACACAAGTTATAGATTCCGATGCTTCGCTTCAGGTTTACTGTATCCCTCTGACCTTCTTATTGACGATGAAACACAGAAACTGCATCGGAATTAGATACAAAAGGCACAATGCTGATTTAAATACAAGAAAACTGACTCTTCTTACTGTCTATGCTTTGAACCATTCATGTGACTCTAATTATAGATTCAGATGCTTCACTTCAGGTTTACTGTATCCCTCTGACCTTCTTATTGTCGATGAAATACAGAAATTGCATCGGAATTAAATACAAAAGGCACCATGTCGACTTAATTACAAGAAAACTGACTCTTCTTACTGTCTATGTTTTGAACCATTCCTGTGACACTAGTTATAGATTCCGATGCTACACTTCAGGTTTACTGTATCCCTCTGACCTTCTTATTGACGATGAAACACAGAAATTGCATCGGAATTAAATACAAAAAAGCACAATGCCGACTTAAGTACAAGAAAACTCACTCCTCTTACTGTCTATGTTTTGAACCATACCAGTGACACCAGATATAGATTCCGATGCTTCACTTCAGGTTTACTGTATACCTCTGACCTTCTTATTGACGATGAAGCACAGAAATTGCATCGGAATTAAATACAAAAGGCACAATGCCGACTTATGTACAAGAAAACTGACTCTTCATACTGTCTATGTTTTGAACCATTCCTATGACACTAGTTATAGATTCCGATGCTTCACTTCAGGTTTACTGTATCCCTCTGACCTTCTTATTGACGATGAAACACAGAAATTGCATCGAAATTAAATAGAAAAGGCACAATGCCGACTTAAGTAGAAGAAAACTGACTCTTCTTACTGTCTATGTTTGAACCATTCATGTGACACTAGTTATAGATTCCGATGCTTCACTGTAGGTTTACTGTATCCCTCTGACCTTCTTATTGACGATGAAACACAGTAATTGAATCGGAATTAAATACAAAAGGCACAATGTCGACTTAAGTACAATAAGACTGGCTCTTCTGACTGTCTGTGTTTTGAACCCTTCCTGTGACACAAGTTATAGATTCCGATGCTTCATTTCAGGTTTACTGTATCCCTCTGACCTTCTTATTGACGATGAAACACAGAAATTGCATCGGAAATAAATACAAAAGGCACAATGCCGATTAAGTACATGAAAACTGATTCTTATTACTGTCTATGTTTTGAACCATTTCTGTGACACTAGTTATAGATTCCGATGCTTCACTTCAGGTTTACTGTATCCCTCTGACCTTCTTATTGACGATGAAATACAGATATTGCATCGGAATTAATTACAAATGCACAATGCCGACTTAAGTACAAGAAAACTGACTCTTCTTACTGTCTATGTTTTGAACCATTCATGTGACACTAGTTATAGATTCCGATGCTTCACTTCAGGTTTACTGTATACCTCTGACCTTCTTATTGACGATGAAACACAGAAATTACATCGGAATAAAATAAAAAGGCACAATGCCGACTTAAGTACAAGAGAACTGACTTCTCTTACTGTCTATGTTTTGAACCATTCCTGTGACACTAGTTATAGATTCCGATGCTTCACTTCAGGTTTACTGTATACCTCTGACCTTCTTATTGACGATGAAACACAGAAACTGCATCGGAATTAGACACAAAATTCACAATGCTGATTTAAATACAAGAAAACTGACTCTTCTTACTTTCTATGTTTTGAACCATTCATGTGACTCTAATTATAGATTCCAATGCTTTACTTCAGGTTTACTGTATCCCTCTGACCTTCTTATTGACGATGAAACACAGAAATTGCATCGGAATTAAATACAAAAAAGCACAATGCCGACTTAAGTACAAGAAAACTCACTCTTCTTACTGTCTATGTTTTGAACCATACCAGTGACACCAGTTATAGATTCCGATGATTCACTTCAGGTTTACTGTATACCTCTGACCTTCTTATTGACGATGAAACACAGAAATTGCATCGAAATTAAATAGAAAAGGCACAATGCCGAATTAAGTAGAACAAAAATGACTCTTCTTACTGTCTATGTTTTGATCCATTCCTGTGACACTAGTTATAGATTCCGATGCTTCACTTCAGGTTTACTGTATCCCTCTGACCTTCTTATTGACGATGAAACAAAGAAATTGCATCGGAATTAAATAGAAAAGGCACAATGCCGACTTAAGTACAAGAAAACTGACTCTTCTTACTGTCTATGTTTTGAACCATTCCTGTGACTCTAATTATAGATTCCGATGCTTCACTTCAGGTATACTGTATACCTCTGACCTTCTTATTGACGATGAAACACAGAAATTGAATGGGAATTAAATACAAAAGGCACAATGCCGATTTAAGTACAAGAAACCTGACTCTTCTTACTGTCTATGTTTTGAACCATTCCTGTGACACTAGTTATAGATTCCGATGCTTCACTTCAGGTTTACTGTATGCTTCTGACCTTCTTATTGACGATGAAACACAGAAATTGCATCGGAATTAAATACAAAAGGCACCATGCCGACTTAAGTACAAGAAAACTGACTCTTCATACTGTCTATGTTTTCAACCATTCCTGTGACACTAATTATAGATTCCGATGCTTCACTTCAGGTTTAATGTATACCTCTGACCTTCTTATTGACGATGAAACACAGAAATTGCATCGGAATTAAATACAAAAGGCACAATGCCGGCTTAAATACAAGAAAACTGACTCTTCTTACTGTCTGTGTTTTGAACCATTCATGTGACACTAGTTATAGATTCCGATGCTTCACTGTAGGTTTACTGTATCCTTCTGACCTTATTATTGACGATGAAACACAGAAATTGAATCGGAATTAAATACAAAAGGCACAATGCCGACTTAAGTACAAAAAGACTGGCTCTTCTTACTGTCTGTGTTTTGAACCCTTCCTGTGACACAAGTTATAGATTCCGATGCTTCATTTCAGGTTTACTGTATCCCTCTGACCTTCTTATTGACGATGAAACACAGAAATTGCATCGGAATTAAATACAAAAGGCACAATGCCGATTAAGTACATGAAAACTGATTCTTCTTACTGTCTATGTTTTGAACCATTTCTGTGACACTAGTTATAGATTCCGATGCTTCACTTCAGGTTTACTGTATCCCTCTGACCTTCTTAATGACGATGAAATACAGATATTGCATCGGAATTAATTGCAAATGCACAATGCCGACTTAAGTACAAGAAAACTGACTCTTCTTACTGTCTATGATTTGAACCATTCATGTGACACTAGTTATAGATTCCGATGCTTCACTTCAGGTTTACTGTATACCTCTGACCTTCTTATTGACAATGAAACACAGAAATTGCATCGGAATTAAATACAAAAGGCACCATGCCGACTCAAGTACAAGAAGACTGGCTCATCTTACTGTCTATGATTTGAAACTTTCCTGTGAGACCGGTTTTAGATTCCGATGCTTTACGTCAAGTATACTGTATCCCTCTGACCCTCTTATTGACGATGAAACACAGAAATTGCATCGGAATTAAATACAAAAGGCACAATGCCGACTTAAGTACAAGAAAACTGACTCTTCTTACTGTCTATGTTTTGAACCATTCCTGTGACACTAGTTATGATTCCGATGCTACACTTCCGGTTTATAGTATCCCTCTGACCTTCTTATTGACGATGAAACACAGAAATTGCATCGGAATAAAATAAAAAGGCACAATGCCGACTTAAGTACAAGAGAACTGACTTCTCTTACTGTCTATGTTTTGAACCATTCCTGTGACAAGGGTTATTGATTCCGATGCTTCACTTCAGGTTTACTGTATCCCTCTGACCTTCTTATTGACGATGAAACACAGAAATTGCATCGGAATTAAATACAAAAGGCACAATGCCGACTTAAGTACAAGAAAACTGACTCTTCTTACTGTCTAAGTTTTGAACCATTCCTGTGACACTAGTTATGATTCGGATGCTTCACTTCCGGTTTACTGTATCCCTCTGACCTTCTTATTGACGATGAAACACAGAAATTGCATCGAAATTAAATACAAAAGGCACAATGCCGATTAAGTACATGAAAACTGATTCTTCTTACTGTCTATGTTTTGAACCATTTCTGTGACACTAGTTATAGATTCCGATGCTTCACTTCAGGTTTACTGTATCCCTCTGACCTTCTTATTGACGATGAAACACAGATATTGCATCGGAATTAATTACAAATGCACAATGCCGACTTAAGTACAAAAAAACTGACTCTTCTTACTGTCTATGTTTTGAACCATTCATGTGACATTAGTTATAGATTCCGATGCTTCACTTCAGGTTTACTGTATACCTCTGACCTTCTTATTGACGATGAAACACAGAAATTGCATCGGAATTAAATACAAAAGGCACCATGCCGACTCAAGTACAAGAAGACTGGCTCATCTTACTGTCTATGATTTGAAACTTTCCTCTGAGACCGGTTTTAGATTCCAATGCTTCACTTCAAGTTTACTGTATCCCTCTGACCCTCTTATTGACGATGAAACACAGTAATTGAATCGGAATTAAATACAAAAGGCACAATGCCGACTTAAGTACAAGAAAACTGACTCTTCTTACTGTCTATGTTTTGAACCATTCCTGTGACACTAGTTATGATTCCGATGCTTCACTTCCGGTTTATTGTATCCCTCTGACCTTCTTATTGACGATGAAACACAGAAATTGCATCGGAATAAAATAAAAAGGCACAATGCCGACTTAAGTACTAGAGAACTGGCTTCTCATACTATCTATGTTTTGAACCATTCCTGTAACACTAGTTATAGATTCCGATGCTTCACTTCAGGTTTACTGTATCCCTCTGACCTTCTTATTGACGATGAAACACAGAAACTGCATCGGAATTAGATACAAAAGGCAGAATGCTGATTTAAATACAAGAAAACTGACTCTTCTTACTGTCTATGTTTTGAACCATTCATGTGACTCTAGTTATAGATTCTGATGCTTCACTTCAGGTTTACTGTATCCCTCTGACCTTCTTATTGACGATGAAATACAGAAATTGCATCGGAATTAAATACAAAAGGCACAATGCCGACTTCATTACAAGAAAACTGACTCTTCTTACTGTCTATGTTTTGAACCATTCCTGTGACACTACTTATAGATTCCGGTGCTTCACTTCAGGTTTACTGTATCCCTCTGACCTTCTTATTGACGATGAAACACAGAAATTGCATCGGAATTAAATACAAAAAAGGACAATGCCGACTTAAGTACAATAAAACTCACTCTTCTTACTGTCTATGTTTTGAACCATACCAGTGACACCAATTATAGATTCCGATGCTTCACTTCAGGTTTACTGTATACCTCTGACCTTCTTATTGACGATAAAACACAGAAATTGCATCGGAATTAAATACAAAAGGCACAATGCCGACTTAAGTACAAAAAAACTGACTCATCTTACCGTCTATGTTTTGAACCATTCATGTGACACTAGTTATAGATTCCGATTCTTCACTGCAGGTTTACTGTATCCCCCTGACCTTCTTATTGACGATGAAACACAGATATTGCATCGGAATTAAATACAAAAGGCACAATGCCGACTTAAGTACAAGAAAACTGACTCTTCTTACTGTCTATGTTTTGAACCATACCTGTGACTCTAATTATAGATTCCGATGCTTCACTTCAATTTTACTGTATACCTCTAACCTTGTTATTGACGATGAAACAGAGAAATTGATGGGAATTAAATACAAAAGGCACAATACCAACTTAAGTACAAGAAAACTTACTCTTCTTACTGTCTATGTTTTGAACAATTCCTCCGACACTAGTTATAGATTCCGATGCTTCACTTCAGGTTTACCGTACCCCTCCGACCTTCTTATTGGCGATAAATCACAGAAATTGCATCGGAATTAAATACAAAAGGCACAATGCCGATTAAGTACATGAAAACTGATTCTTCTTTATGTCTATGTTTTGAACCATTTCTGTGACACTAGTTATAGATTCCGATGCTTCACTTCAGGTTTACTGTATCCCTCTGACCTTCGTATTGACGATGAAACACAGATATTGCATCGGAATTACTTACAAATGCACAATGCCGACTTAAGTACAAATAAACTGACTCTTCTTACTGTCTATGTTTTGAACCATTCATGTGACACTAGTTATAGATTCCGATGCTTCACTTCAGGTTTACTGTATACCTCTGACCTTCTTATTGACGATGAAACACAGAAATTGCATCGGAATTAAATACAAAAGGCACCATGCCGACTCAAGTACAAGAAGACTGGCTCATCTTACTGTCTATGATTTGAAACTTTCCTCTGAGACCAGTTTTAGATTCCGATGCTTCACTTCAAGTTTACTGTATCCCTCTGACCCTCTTATTGACGATGAAACACAGTAATTGCATCGGATTAAATACAAAAGGCACAATCCGACTTAAGTACAAGAAAACTGACTCTTCTTACTGTCTATGTTTTGAACCATTCCTGTGACACTAGTTATGATTCCGATGCTTCACTTCCGGTTTATTGTATCCCTCTGACCTTCTTTTTGACGATGAAACACAGAAATTGCATCGGAATAAAATAAAAAGGCACAATGCCGACTTAAGTACTAGAGAACTGGCTTCTCATACTGTCTATGTTTTGAACCATTCCTGTAACACTAGTTATAGATTCCGATGCTTCACTTCAGGTTTACTGTATCCCTCTGACTTTCTTATTGACGATGAAACACAGAAACTGCATCGGAATTAGATACAAAAGGCAGAATGCTGATTTAAATACAAGAAAACTGACTCTTCTTACTGTCTATGTATTGAACCATTCATGTGACTCTAATTATAGATTCTGATGCTTCACTTCAGGTTTACTGTATCCCTCTGACCTTCTTATTGACGATGAAATACAGAAATTGCATCGGAATTAAATACAAAAGGCACAATGCCGACTTCATTTTAAGAAAACTGACTCTTCTTACTGTCTATGTTTTGAACCATTCCTGTGACACTAGTTATAGATTCCGATGCTTCACTTCAGGTTTACTGTATCCCTCTGACCTTCTTATTGACGATGAAACACAGAAATTGCATCGGAATTAAATACAAAAAAGCACAATGCCGACATAAGTACAATAAAACTCACTCTTCCTACTGTCTATGTTTTGAACCATACCAGTGACACCAGTTATAGATTCCGATGCTTCACTTCAGGTTTACTGTATACCTCTGACCTTCTTATTGACGATGAAACACAGAAATTGCATCGGAATTAAATACAAAAGGCACAATGCCGACTTAAGTACAAAAAAACTGACTCATCTTACCGTCTATGTTTTGAACCATTCCTGTGACACTAGTTATAGAATCCGATGCTTCATTTCAGGTTCCCTATATCCCTCTGACCTTCTTATTGACGATGAGTCACTGAAATTGCATCGGAATTAAATACAAAAGGCACAATGCCGACTTAAGTACAAGAAAACTGACTCTTCTTACTGTCTATGTCTTGAACCATTCCTGTGACACTAGTTATAGATTCCGATGCTTCACTTCAGGTTTACTGTATGCTTCTGACCTTCTTATTGACGATGAAACACAGAAATTGCATCGGAATTAAATACAAAAGGCACCATGCCGACTTAAGTACAAGAAAGCTGACTCTTCATACTGTCTATGTTTTGAACCATTCCTGTGACACTAGTTATAGATTCCGTTGCTTTACTTCAGGTTTACTGTATCCCTCTGACCTTCTTATTGACGATGAAACTCAGAAATTGCATCGGATTAAATACAAAAGGCACAATGCCGACTTAAGTACAAGAAAACTGATCTTCTTACTGTCTATGTTTTGAACCATTCCTGTGACACTAGTTATAGAATCCGATGCTTCACTTCAGGTTCACTATATCCCTCTGACCTTCTTATTGACGATGAAACACAGAAATTGAATCGGAATTAAATACAAAAGGCACAATGCCGACTTAAGTACAATAAAACTAAACTTCTTACTGTCTATGTTTTGAACCATTCCTGTCACACTAGTTATAGATTCCGATGCTTCACTGTAGGTTTACTGTATCCCTCCGACCTTCTTATTGACGATGAAACACAGAAATTTCATCGGAATTAAATACAAAAGGCACAATGCCGACTTAAGTACAATAAGACTGGCTCTTCTAACTGTCTGTACTTTGAACCCTTCGTGTGACACTAGTTATAGATTCCGATGCTTCACTTCAGGTTTACTGTATCCCTCTGACCTTCTTATTGACGATGAAACACAGAAATTGCATCGGAATTAAATACAAAAGGCACAATGCCGACTTAAGTACAAGAGAACTGACTTCTCTTACTGTCTTTGTTTTGAACCATTCCTGTGACACTAGTTATGATTCCGATGCTTCACTTCCGGTTTATTGTATCCCTCTGACCATCTTATTGACGATGAAACACAGAAATTGCATCGGAATAAAATAAAAAGGCACAATGCCGACTTAAGTACAAGAGAACTGACTTCTCTTACTGTCTATGATTTGAACCATTCCTGTGACACTAGTTATAGATTCCGATGCTTCACTTCAGGTTTACTGTATCCCTCTGACCTTCTTATTGACCATGAAACACAGAAACTGCATCGGAATTAGATACAAAAGGCACAATGCTGATTTAAATACAAGAAAACTGACTCTTCTTACTGTCTATGTTTTGAACCATTCATGTGACACTAGTTATAGATTCCGATTATTCACTGCAGGTTTACTGTATCCCTCTGACCTTCTTATTGACGATGAAACACAGAAATTGCATCGGAATTAAATACAAAAGGCACAATGCCGACTTAAGTACAAGAAAACTGACTCTTCTTACTGTCAATGCTTTGAACAATTCCTGTGACACTAGTTATAGATTCCGATGCTTCACTTCAGGTTTACTGTATGCCTCTGACCTCCTTATTGACGATGAAACACAGAAATTGCATCGGAATTAAATACAAAAGGCACAATGCCGATTAAGTACATGAGAACTGATTCTTCTTATTGTCTATGTTTTGAACCATACCTGTGACTCTAATTATTGTTTCCGATGCTTCACTTCAGGTTTACTGTATACCTCTGACCTTGTTATTGACGATGAAACACAGAAGTTGATGGGAATTAGATACAAAAGGCACAATGCCGACTTAAGTACAAGAAAACTGAACTTCTTACTGTCTATGTTTTGAAGCATTCCTGTGACACTAGTTATAGGATCCGATGCTTCACTTCAGGTTCACTATATCCCTCTGACCTTCTTATTGACGATCAGTCACTGAAATTGCATCGGAATTAAATACAAAAGGCAGAATGCCGACTTAAGTACAAGAAAACTGACTCTTCATACCGTCTATGTTTTGAACCATACCTGTGACACTAATTATAGATTCCGATGCTTCACTTCAGGTTTAATGTATACCTCTGACCTTCTTATTGACGATGAAACACAGAAATAGCATCGGAATTAAATACAAAAGGCACAATGCCGACTTAAATACAAGAAAACTGTCTCTTCTTTCTGTCTATGTTTTGAACCATTCATGTGACACTAGTTATAGATTCCGATGCTTCACTGTAGGTTTACTGTATCCCTCTGACCTTCTTATTGACGATGAAACACAGAAATTTCATCGGAATTAAATACAAAAGGCACAATGCCGACTTAAGTCAATAAGACTGGCTCTTCTTACTGTCTGTGTTTTGAACCCTTCCTGTGACACTAGTTATACATTCCGATGCTTCACTTCATTTTTACTGTATCCCTCTCACCTTCTTATTGACGATGAAACACAGAAATTGCATCGGAACTACATACAAAAGGCACAATGCCGACTTAAGTACAAGAAATCTGACTCTTCTTACTGTCTATGTTTTGAACAATTCCTGCGACACTAGTTATAGATTCCGATGCTTCACTTCAGGTTTACCGTATCCCTCCGACCTTCTTATTGGCGATAAATCACAGAAATTGCATCGGATTAAATACAAAAGGCACAATGCCGACTTAAGTACAAGAAAACTGATCTTCTTACTGTCTATGTATTGAAGCATTCCTGTGACACTAGTTATAGAATCCGATGCTTCATTTCAGGTTCACTATATCCCTCTGACCTTCTTATTGACGATGAGTCACTGAAATTGCACCGGAATTAAATACAAAAGGCACAATGCCGACTTAAGTACAAGAAAACTGACTCTTCTTACTGTCTATGTCTTGAAGCATTCCTGTGACACTAGTTATAGATTCCGATGCTTCACTTCAGGTTTACTGTATGCTTCTGACCTTCTTATTGACGATGAAACACAGAAATTGCATCGGAATTAAATACAAAAGGCACCATGCCGACTTAAGTACAAGAAAGCTGACTCTTCATACTGTCTATGTTTTGAACCATTCCTGTGACACTAGTTATAGATTCCGTTGCTTTACTTCAGGTTTACTGTATCCCTTGGACCTTCTTATTGACGATGAAACACAGAAATTGCATCGGATTAAATACAAAAGGCACAATGCCGACTTAAGTACAAGAAAACTGATCTTCTTACTATCTATGTTTTGAACCATTCCTGTGACACTAGTTATAGAAACCGATGCTTCACTTCAAGTTCAGTATATCCCTCTGACCTTCTTATTGACGATGAAACACAGAAATTGAATCGGAATTAAATACAAAAGGCACAATGCCGACTTAAGTACAATAAGACTGGCTCTTCTAACTGTCTGTACTTTGAACCCTTCGTGTGACACTAGTTATAGATTCCGATGCTTCACTTCAGGTTTACTGTATCCCTCTGACCTTCTTATTGACGATGTAACACAGAAATTGCATCGGAATTAAATACAAAAGGCACAATGCCGATTAAGTACATGAAAACTGATTCTTCTTACTGTCTATGTTTTGAACCATTTCTGTGACACTAGTTAGAGATTCCGATGCTTCACTTCAGGTTTACTGTATCCCTCTGACCTTCTTATTGACGATGAAATACAGATATTGCATCGGAATTAATTACAAATGCACAATGCCGACTTAAGTACAAGAAAACTGACTCTTCTTACTGTCTTTGTTTTGAACCATTCCTGTGACACTAGTTATGATTCCGATGCTTCACTTCCGGTTTATTGTATCCCTCTGACCTTCTTATTGACGATGAAACACAGAAATTGCATCGGAATAAAATAAAAAGGCACAATGCCGACTTAAGTACAAGAGAAGTGACTTCTCTTACTGTCTATGATTTGAACCATTCCTGTGACACTAGTTATAGATTCCGATGCTTCACTTCAGGTTTACTGTATCCCTCTGACCTTCTTATTGACGATGAAAGACAGAAACTGCATCGGAATTAGATACAAAAGGCACAATGCTGATTTAAATACAAGAAAACTGTCTCTTCTTACTGTCTATGTTTTGAACCATTCATGTGACACTTGTTATAGATTCCGATTATTCACTGCAGGTTTACTGTATCCCTCTGAACTTCTTATTGACGATGAAACACAGAAATTACGTCGGAATTAAATACAAAAGGCACAATGCCGACTTAAGTACAAGAAAACTGACTCTTCTTACTGTCAATGTTTTGAACAATTCCTGTGACACTAGTTATAGATTCCGATGCTTCACTTCAGGTTTACTGTATGCCTCTGACCTCCTTATTGACGATGAAACACAGAAATTGCATCGGAATTAAATACAAAAGGCACAATGCCGATTAAGTACATTAAAACTGATTCTTCTTACTGTCTATGTTTTGAACCATACCTGTGACTCTAATTATTGATTCCGATGCTTCACTTCAGGTTTACTGTATACCTCTGACCTTGTTATTGACGATGAAACACAGAAGTTGATGGGAATTAAATACAAAAGGCACAATGCCGACTTAGGTACAAGAAAACTGAACTTCTTACTGTCTATGTTTTGAAGCATACCTGTGACTCTAATTATTGATTCCGATGCTTCACTTCATCTTTACTGTATCCCTCTCACCTTCTTATTGACGATGAAACACAGAAATTGCATCGGAATTAAATACAAAAGGCACAATGCCGATTAAGTACATGAAAACTGATTCTTCTTACTGTCTATGATTTGAACCATTTCTATGACACTAGTTATAGATTCCGATGCTTCACTTAAGGTTTACTGTATCCCTCTGACCTTCTTATTGACGATGAAACACAGAAATTTCATCGGAATTAAATACAAAAGGCACAATGCCGAAATAAGTACAATAAGACTGGCTCTTCTAACTGTCAGTACTTTGAACCCTTCCTGTGACACTAGTTATAGATTCCGATGCTTCACTTCAGGTATACTGTATCCCTCTGACCTTCTTATTGACGATGAAACACAGAAATTGCATCGGAACTAAATACAAAAGGCACAATGCCGATTAAGTACATGAAAACTGATTCTTCTTACTGTCTATGTTTTGAACCATTTCTGTGACACTAGTTATAGATTCCGATGCTTCACTTCAGGTTTACTGTATCCCTCTGACCTTCTTATTGACGATGAAATACAGATATTGCCTCGGAATTAATTACAAATGCACAATGCCGACTTAAGTACAAGAAAACTGACTCTTCTTACTGTCTATGTTTTGAACCATTCCTGTGACACTAGTTATGATTCCGATGCTTCACTTCCGGTTTACTGTATCCCTCTGACCTTCTTATTGACGATGAAACACAGAAATTGCATCGGAATAAAATAAAAAGGCACAATGCCGAGTTAAGTACAAGAGAACAGACTTCTCTTACTGTCTATGTTTTGAACCATTCCTGTGACACTAGTTATAGATTCCGATGCTTCACTTCAGGTTTAATGTATCCCTCTGACCTTCTTATTGACGATGAAACACAGAAATTGCATCGGAATTAAATACAAAAGGCACAATGCCGACTTAAGTACAAGAAAACTGACTCTTCTTACTGTCTATGTTTTGAACCATTGCTGTGACACTAGTTATAGATTCCGATGCTTCCCTTCAGTTTTACTGTATCCCACTGACCTTCTTACTGACAATGAAACACAGAAACTGCATCGGAATTAAATAGAAAAGGCACAATGCCGATTTAAGTACAAGAAAACTGACTCTTCTTACTGTCTATGTTTTGAACCATTCCTGTGACACTAGTTATAGATTCCGATGCTTCACTTCAGGTTTACTGTATCCCTCTGTCCTTCTTATTGACGATGAAACACAGAAATTGCATCGGAATTAAATACAAAAAAAGCACAATGCCGACTTAGGTACAAGAAAACTCACTCTTCTTACTGCCTATGTTTTGAACCATACCAGTGACACTAGTTATAGATTCCGATGCTTCCCTTCAGGTTTACTGTATCCCTCTGACGTTCTTATTGACGATGAAACACAGAAACTGCATCGGAATTAGATACAAAAGGCACAATGCTGATTTATATACAAGAAAACTGACTCTTCTTACTGTCTATGTTTTGAACCATTCATGTGACTCTAATTATAGATTCCGATGCTTCACTTCAGATTTACTGTATCCGTCTGACCTTCTTATAGACGATGAAATACAGAAATTGCATCGGAATTAAATACAAAAATCACAATGCCGACTTAATTACAAGAAAACTGACTCTTCTTACTGTCTATGTTTTGAACCATTCCTGTGACACTAGTTATAGATTCCGATGCTTCACTTCAGGTTTACTGTATCCCTCTGACCATCTTATTACGATGAAACACAGAAATTGCATCGGAATTAAATACAAAAGGCACAATGCCGACTTAAGTACAAGAAAACTGACTCTTCATACTGTCTATGTTTTGAACCATTCCTATGACACTAGTTATAGATTCCGATGCTTCACTTCAGGTTTACTGTATCCCTCTGACCTTCTTATTGACGATGAAACACAGAAATTGCATCGAAATTAAATAGAAAAGGCACAATGCCGACTTATGTAGAAGAAAACTGACTCTTCTTACTGTCTATGTTTTGAACCATTCCTGTGACACTAGTTATAGATTCCGATGCTTCACTTCAGGTTTACTGTATCCCTCTGACCTTCTTATTGACGATGAAACACAGAAATTGCATCGGAATTAAATACAAAAGGCACAATGCCGACTTAAATACAAGAAAACTGACTCTTCTTTCTGTCTATGTTTTGAACCATTCATGTGACACTAGTTATAGATTCCGATGCTTCACTGTAGGTTTACTGTATCCCTCTGACCTTCTTATTGACGATGAAACACAGAAATTTCATCGGAATTAAATACAAAAGGCACAATGCCGACTTAAGTCAATAAGACTGGCTCTTCTTACTGTCTGTGTTTTGAACCCTTCCTGTGACACTAGTTATACATTCCGATGCTTCACTTCATTTTTACTGTATCCCTCTGACCTTCTTATTGACGATGAAACACAGAAATTGCATCGGAACTACATACAAAAGGCACAATGCCGACTTAAGTACAAGAAATCTGACTCTTCTTACTGTCTATGTTTTGAACAATTCCTGCGACACTAGTTATAGATTCCGATGCTTCACTTCAGGTTTACCGTATCCCTCCGACCTTCTTATTGGCGATAAATCACAGAAATTGCATCGGATTAAATACAAAAGGCACAATGCCGACTTAAGTACAAGAAAACTGATCTTCTTACTGTCTATGTATTGAAGCATTCCTGTGACACTAGTTATAGAATCCGATGCTTCATTTCAGGTTCACTATATCCCTCTGACCTTCTTATTGACGATGAGTCACTGAAATTGCACCGGAATTAAATACAAAAGGCACAATGCCGACTTAAGTACAAGAAAACTGACTTTTCTTACTGTCTATGTCTTGAAGCATTCCTGTGACACTAGTTATAGATTCCGATGCTTCACTTCAGGTTTACTGTATGCTTCTGACCTTCTTATTGACGATGAAACACAGAAATTGCATCGGAATTAAATACAAAAGGCACCATGCCGACTTAAGTACAAGAAAGCTGACTCTTCATACTGTCTATGTTTTGAACCATTCCTGTGACACTAGTTATAGATTCCGTTGCTTTACTTCAGGTTTACTGTATCCCTTGGACCTTCTTATTGACGATGAAACACAGAAATTGCATCGGATTAAATACAAAAGGCACAATGCCGACTTAAGTACAAGAAAACTGATCTTCTTACTATCTATGTTTTGAACCATTCCTGTGACACTAGTTATAGAAACCGATGCTTCACTTCAAGTTCAGTATATCCCTCTGACCTTCTTATTGACGATGAAACACAGAAATTGAATCGGAATTAAATACAAAAGGCACAATGCCGACTTAAGTACAATAAGACTGGCTCTTCTAACTGTCTGTACTTTGAACCCTTCGTGTGACACTAGTTATAGATTCCGATGCTTCACTTCAGGTTTACTGTATCCCTCTGACCTTCTTATTGACGATGTAACACAGAAATTGCATCGGAATTAAATACAAAAGGCACAATGCCGATTAAGTACATGAAAACTGATTCTTCTTACTGTCTATGTTTTGAACCATTTCTGTGACACTAGTTAGAGATTCCGATGCTTCACTTCAGGTTTACTGTATCCCTCTGACCTTCTTATTGACGATGAAATACAGATATTGCATCGGAATTAATTACAAATGCACAATGCCGACTTAAGTACAAGAAAACTGACTCTTCTTACTGTCTTTGTTTTGAACCATTCCTGTGACACTAGTTATGATTCCGATGCTTCACTTCCGGTTTATTGTATCCCTCTGACCTTCTTATTGACGATGAAACACAGAAATTGCATCGGAATAAAATAAAAAGGCACAATGCCGACTTAAGTACAAGAGAAGTGACTTCTCTTACTGTCTATGATTTGAACCATTCCTGTGACACTAGTTATAGATTCCGATGCTTCACTTCAGGTTTACTGTATCCCTCTGACCTTCTTATTGACGATGAAAGACAGAAACTGCATCGGAATTAGATACAAAAGGCACAATGCTGATTTAAATACAAGAAAACTGTCTCTTCTTACTGTCTATGTTTTGAACCATTCATGTGACACTAGTTATAGATTCCGATTATTCACTGCAGGTTTACTGTATCCCTCTGAACTTCTTATTGACGATGAAACACAGAAATTACGTCGGAATTAAATACAAAAGGCACAATGCCGACTTAAGTACAAGAAAACTGACTCTTCTTACTGTCAATGTTTTGAACAATTCCTGTGACACTAGTTATAGATTCCGATGCTTCACTTCAGGTTTACTGTATGCCTCTGACCTCCTTATTGACGATGAAACACAGAAATTGCATCGGAATTAAATACAAAAGGCACAATGCCGATTAAGTACATTAAAACTGATTCTTCTTACTGTCTATGTTTTGAACCATACCTGTGACTCTAATTATTGATTCCGATGCTTCACTTCAGGTTTACTGTATACCTCTGACCTTGTTATTGACGATGAAACACAGAAGTTGATGGGAATTAAATACAAAAGGCACAATGCCGACTTAGGTACAAGAAAACTGAACTTCTTACTGTCTATGTTTTGAAGCATACCTGTGACTCTAATTATTGATTCCGATGCTTCACTTCATCTTTACTGTATCCCTCTCACCTTCTTATTGACGATGAAACACAGAAATTGCATCGGAATTAAATACAAAAGGCACAATGCCGATTAAGTACATGAAAACTGATTCTTCTTACTGTCTATGATTTGAACCATTTCTGTGACACTAGTTATAGATTCCGATGCTTCACTTCAGGTTTACTGTATCCCTCTGACCTTCTTATTGACGATGAAACACAGAAATTTCATCGGAATTAAATACAAAAGGCACAATGCCGAAATAAGTACAATAAGACTGGCTCTTCTAACTGTCAGTACTTTGAACCCTTCCTGTGACACTAGTTATAGATTCCGATGCTTCACTTCAGGTATACTGTATCCCTCTGACCTTCTTATTGACGATGAAACACAGAAATTGCATCGGAACTAAATACAAAAGGCACAATGCCGATTAAGTACATGAAAACTGATTCTTCTTACTGTCTATGTTTTGAACCATTCCTGTGACACTAGTTATAGATTCCGATGCTTCACTTCAGGTTTACTGTATCCCTCTGACCTTCTTATTGACGATGAAATACAGATATTGCCTCGGAATTAATTACAAATGCACAATGCCGACTTAAGTACAAGAAAACTGACTCTTCTTACTGTCTATGTTTTGAACCATTGCTGTGACACTAGTTATAGATTCCGATGCTTCCCTTCAGTTTTACTGTATCCCACTGACCTTCTTACTGACAATGAAACACAGAAACTGCATCGGAATTAAATAGAAAAGGCACAATGCCGATTTAAGTACAAGAAAACTGACTCTTCTTACTGTCTATGTTTTGAACCATTCCTGTGACACTAGTTATAGATTCTGATGCTTCACTTCAGGTTTACTGTATCCCTCTGTCCTTCTTATTGACGATGAAACACAGAAATTGCATCGGAATTAAATACAAAAAAAGCACAATGCCGACTTAGGTACAAGAAAACTCACTCTTCTTACTGCCTATGTTTTGAACCATACCAGTGACACTAGTTATAGATTCCGATGCTTCCCTTCAGGTTTACTGTATCCCTCTGACGTTCTTATTGACGATGAAACACAGAAACTGCATCGGAATTAGATACAAAAGGCACAATGCTGATTTATATACAAGAAAACTGACTCTTCTTACTGTCTATGTTTTGAACCATTCATGTGACTCTAATTATAGATTCCGATGCTTCACTTCAGATTTACTGTATCCGTCTGACCTTCTTATAGACGATGAAATATAGAAATTGCATCGGAATTAAATACAAAAATCACAATGCCGACTTAATTACAAGAAAACTGACTCTTCTTACTGTCTATGTTTTGAACCATTCCTGTGACACTAGTTATAGATTCCGATGCTTCACTTCAGGTTTACTGTATCCCTCTGACCATCTTATTACGATGAAACACAGAAATTGCATCGGAATTAAATACAAAAGGCACAATGCCGACTTAAGTACAAGAAAACTGACTCTTCATACTGTCTATGTTTTGAACCATTCCTATGACACTAGTTATAGATTCCGATGCTTCACTTCAGGTTTACTGTATCCCTCTGACCTTCTTATTGACGATGAAACACAGAAATTGCATCGAAATTAAATAGAAAAGGCACAATGCCGACTTATGTAGAAGAAAACTGACTCTTCTTACTGTCTATGTTTTGAACCATTCCTGTGACACTAGTTATAGATTCCGATGCTTCACTTCAGGTTTACTGTATCCCTCTGACCTTCTTATTGACGATGAAACACAGAAATTGCATCGGAATTAAATAATAAGGCACAATGCCGACTTAAGTACAAGAAAACTGACCCTACTTACTGTCTATATTTTGAACCATACCTGTGACTCTAATTATAGATTCCGATGCTTTACTTCAGGTTTACTGTATACCTCTTACCTTGTTATTGACGATGAAACACAGAAATTGATGGGAATTAAATACAAAAGGCACAATGCCGACTTAAGTACAAGAAAACTGACTCTTCTTACTGTCTATGTTTTGAACAATTCCTGCGACACTAGTTATAGATTCCGATGCTTCACTTCAGGTTTACCGTATCCCTCCGACCGTCTTATTGACGATAAAACACAGAAATTGCATCGGAATAAATACAAAAGGCACAATGCCCACTTACGTACAAGAAAACTTATCTTCTTACTGTCTATGTTTTGAAGCATTCCTGTGACACTAGTTATAGAATCCGATGCTTCACTTCAGGTTCACTATATCCCTCTGACCTTCTTATTGACGATGAGTCACAGAAATTGCATCGGAATTAAATACAAAAGGCACAATGCCGACTTAAGTACAAGAAAACTGACTCTTCTTACTGTCTATGTCTTGAACCATTCGTGTGACACTAGTTATAGATTCCGACCCTTCACTTCAGGTTTACTGTATGCTTCTGACCTTCTTATTGACGATGAAACACAGAAATTGCATCGGAATTAAATACAAAAGGCACCATGCCGACTTAAGTACAAGAAAGCTGACACTTCATACTGTCTATGTTTTGAACCATTCCTGTGACACTAGTTATAGATTCCGATGCTTTACTTCAGGTTTACTGTATCCCTCTGACCTTCTTATTGACGATGAAACACAGAAATTGCATCGGATTAAATACAAAAGGCACAATGCCGACTTAAGTACAAGAAAACTGATCTTCTTACTGTCTATGTTTTGAACCATTCCTGTGACACTAGTTATAGAATCCGATGTTTCACTTCAGGTTTACTGTATACCTCTGACCTTCTTATTGACGATGAAACACAGAAATTGCATCGGAATTAAATACAAAAGGCACCATGCCGACTCAAGTACAAGAAGACTGTCTCATCTTACTGTCTATGATTTGAAACTTTCCTGTGAGACCGGTTTTAGATTGCGATGCCTCACTTCAGGTTTACTGTATCCCTCTGACCCTCTTATTGACGATGAAACACAGAAATTGCATCGGAATTAAATACAAAAGGCACAATGCCGACTTAAGTACAAGAAAACTGACTCTTCTTACTGTCTATGTTTTGAACCATTCCTGTGACACTAGTTATGATTCCGATGCTTCACTTCCGGTTTACTGTATCCCTCTGACCTTCTTATTGACGATGAAACACAGAAATTGCATCGGAATAAAATAAAAAGGCACAATGCCGACTTAAGTACAAGAGAACTGACTTCTCTTACTGTCTATGTTTTGAACCATTCCTGTGACACTAGTTATAGATTCCGATGCTTCACTTCAGGTTTACTGTATACCACTGACCTTCTTATTGACGATGAAACACAGAAATTGCATCGGAATTAAATACAAAAGGCACCATGCCGACTCAAGTACAAGAAGACTGGCTCATCTTACTGTCTATGATTTGAAACTTTCCTGTGAGACCGGTTTTAGATTGCGATGCTTCACTTCAGGTTTACTGTATCCCTCTGACCCTCTTATTGACGATGAAACACAGAAATTGCATCGGAATTAAATAATAAGGCACAATGCCGACTTAAGTACAAGAAAACTGACCCTTCTTACTGTCTATGTTTTGAACCATACCTGTGACTCTAATTATAGATTCCGATGCTTTACTTCAGGTTTACTGTATACCTCTTACCTTGTTATTGACGATGAAACACAAAAATTGATGGGAATTAAATACAAAAGGCACAATGCCGACTTAAGTACAAGAAAACTGACTCTTCTTACTGGCTATGTTTTGAACAATTCCTGCGACACTAGTTATAGATTCCGATGCTATACTTCAGGTACCGTATCCCTCCGACCTTCTTATTGACGATAAAACACAGAAATTGCATCGGATTAAATACAAAAGGCACAATGCCGACTTAAGTACAAGAAAACTTATCTTCTTACTGTCTATGTTTTGAAGCATTCCTGTGACACTAGTTATAGAATCCGATGCTTCACTTCAGGTTCACTATATCCCTCTGACCTTCTTATTGACGATGAGTCACAGAAATTGCATCGGAATTAAATACAAAAGGCACAATGCCGACTTAAGTACAAGAAAACTGACTCTTCTTACTGTCTATGTCTTGAACCATTCCTGTGACACTAGTTATAGATTCCGACCATTCACTTCAGGTTTACTGTATGCTTCTGACCTTCTTATTGACGATGAAACACAGAAATTGCATCGGAATAAAATAAAAAGGCACAATGCCGACTTAAGTACAAGAAAACTGACTCTTCTTACTGTCTATGTTTTGAACCATTCCTGTGACACTAGTTATGATTCCGATGCTTCACTTCCGGTTTACTGTATCCCTCTGACCTTCTTCTTGACGATCAAACACAGAAATTGCATCGGAATAAAATAAAAAGGCACAATGCCGACTTAAGTACAAGAGAACTGACTTCTCTTACTGTCTATGTTTTGAACCATTCCTGTGACACTAGTTATAGATTCCGATGCTTCACTTCAGGTTTACTGTATCCCTCTGACCACCTTATTGACGATGAAACACAGAAATTGCATCGGAATTAAATACAAAAGGCACAATGCCGACTTAAGTACAAGAAAACTGACTCTTCATACTGTCTATGTTTTGAACCATTCCTATGACACTAGTTATAGATTCCGATGCTTCACTTCAGGTTTACTGTATCCCTCTGACCTTCTTATTGACGATGAAACACAGAAATTGCATCTAAATTAAATAGAAAAGGCACAATGCCGACTTAAGTACAAGAAAACTGACTCTTCTTACTGTCTATGTTTTGAACCATTCCTGTGACACTAGTTATACATTCCGATGCTTCACTTCAGGTTTACTGTATCCCTCTGACCTTCT
The DNA here is from genome assembly GCF_021461395.2 of Schistocerca americana. Classification (NCBI taxonomy): domain Eukaryota; kingdom Metazoa; phylum Arthropoda; class Insecta; order Orthoptera; family Acrididae; genus Schistocerca; species Schistocerca americana. The sequence goes on along the minus strand of NC_060127.1, from coordinate 228,770,989 downwards.
TATTGACGATGAAACACAGAAATTGCATCGGAATTAAATAATAAGGCACAATGCCAACTTAAGTACAAGAAAACTGACCCTTCTTACTGTCTATGTTTTGAACCATACCTGTGACTCTAATTATAGATTCCGATGCTTTACTTCAGGTTTACTGTATACCTCTTACCTTGTTATTGACGATGAAACACAGAAATTGATGGGAATTAAATACAAAAGGCACAATGCCGACTTAAGTACAAGAAAACTGACTCTTCTTACTGCCTATGTTTTGAACAATTCCTGCGACACTAGTTATAGATTCCGATGCTACACTTCAGGTACCGTATCCCTCCGACCTTCTTATTGACGATAAAACACAGAAATTGCATCGGATTAAATACAAAAGGCACAATGCCGACTTAAGTACAAGAAAACTTATCTTCTTACTGTCTATGTTTTGAAGCATTCCTGTGACACTAGTTATAGAATCCGATGCTTCACTTCAGGTTCACTATATCCCTCTGACCTTCTTATTGACGATGAGTCACAGAAATTGCATCGGAATTAAATACAAAAGGCACAATGCCGACTTAAGTACAAGAAAACTGACTCTTCTTACTGTCTATGTCTTGAACCATTCCTGTGACACTAGTTATAGATTCCGACCATTCACTTCAGGTTTACTGTATGCTTCTGACCTTCTTATTGACGATGAAACACAGAAATTGCATCGGAATTAAATACAAACGGCACCATGCCGACTTAAGTACAAGAAAGCTGACTCTTCATACTGTCTTTGTTTTGAACCATTCCTGTGACACTAGTTATAGATTCCGATGCTTTACTTCAGGTTTACTGTATCCCTCTGACCTTCTTATTGACGATGAAACACAGAAATTGCATCGGATTAAATACAAAAGGCACAATGCCGACTTAAGTACAAGAAAACTGATCTTCTTACTGTCTATGTTTTGAACCATTCCTGTGACACTAGTTATAGAATCCGATGTTTCACTTCAGGTTCACCATATCCCTCTGACCTTCTTATTGTCGATGAAACACAGAAATTTCGTCGCAATTAAATACAAAAGGCACAATGCCGACTTAAGTACATTAAGACTGGCTCTTCTTACTGTCTGTGTTTTGAACCCTTCCTGTGACACTAGTTATAGATTCCGATGCTTCACTTCAGGTTTACTGTATCCCTCTGACCTTCTTATTGACGATGAAACACAGATATTGCTTCGGAATTAAAAACAAAAGGCACAATGCCGATTAAGTACATGACAACTGATTCTTCTTAGTGTCTATGATTTGAACCATTCCTGTGACACTAGTTATAGATTCCGATGCATCACTTCAGGTTTACTGTATCCCTCTGACCTTCTTATTGACGATGAAATACAGATATTGCATCGGAATTAATTACAAATGCACAATGCCGACTTAAGTACAAGAAAACTGACTCTTCTTACTGTCTATGTTTTGAACCATTCATGTGACACTAGTTATAGATTCCGATGCTTCACTTCAGGTTTACTGTATACCTCTGACCTTCTTATTGACGATGAAACACAGAAACTGCGTCGGAATTAGATACAAAAGGCACAATGCTGATTTAAATACAAGAAAACTGACTCTTCTTACTGTCTATGTTTTGAACCATTCATGTGACTCTAATTATAGATTCAGATGCTTCACTTCAGGTTTACTGTATCCCTCTGACCTTCTTATTGACGATGAAATACAGAAATTGCATCAGAATTAAATACAAAAGGCACAATGCCGACTTAATTACAAGAAAACTGACTCTTCTTACTGTCTATGTTTTGAACCATTACTGTGACACTAGTTATAAATTCCGATGCTTCACTTCAGGTTTACTGTGTCCCTCTGACCATCTTATTGACGATGAAACACAGAAATTGCATCGGAATTAAATACAAAAGGCACAATGCCAACTTAAGTACAAGAAAACTGACCCTTCTTACTCTCTATGTTTTGAACCATTCCTGTGACACTTGTTATAGATTCCGATGCTTCACTTCAGGTTCACTGTATCCCTCTGACCTTCTTAATGACGATGAAACACTGAAATTGCATAGGAATTACATACAAAAGGCACAATGCCGACGTAAGTACAAGAAAACTGACTCTTCTTGCTGTCTATGTTTTGAACCATTCCTGTGACACTAGTTATAGATTCCGACGCTTCACTTCAGGTTTACTGTATGCCTCTGACCTTATTATTGACAATGAAACACAGAAATTGCATCGGAATTAAATACAAAAGGCCCAATGCCCACTTAAGTACAAAAAAACTGACTCTTCTTACTGTCTATGTTTTGATCCATTCCTGTGACACTAGTTACAGATTCCGATGCTTCACTTCAGGTTTACTGTATCCCTCTGACCTTCTTATTGACGATGAAACACAGATATTGCATTGGAATTAAATACAAAAGGCACAATGCCGACTTAAGTACAAGAAAACTGACTCTTCTTACTGTCTATGTTTTGAACCATTCCTGTGACACTAGTTATAGATTCCGATGCTTCCCTTCAGGTTTACTGTATCCCTCTGACTTCCTTACTGACGATGAAACACAGAAATTGCATCGGAATTAAATAGAAATGGCACAATGCCGATTTAAGTACAAGAAAACTCACTCTTCTTACTGTCTATGTTTTGAACCATTCCTGTGACACTAGTTATAGATTCCGATGCTTCACTTCAGGTTTACTGTATCCCTCTGACCTTCTTATTGACGATGAAACACAGAAATTGAATCGGAATTAAATACAAAAGGCACAATGCCGACTTAAGTACAAGAAAACTGACTCTTCTTACTATCTATGTTTTGAACAATGCCTGTGACACTAGTTATAGATTCCGATGCTTCACGTCAGGTTTACCGTATCCCTCTGACCTTCTTATTGACGATGAAACACAGAAATTGCAACGGATTAAATACAAAAGACACAATGCCGACTTAAGTACAAGAAAACTGATCTTCTTACTGTCTATGTTTTGAAGCATTCCTGTGACACTAGTTATAAATTCCGATGCTTCACTTCAGGTTTACTGTATCCCTCTGACCATCTTATTGACGATGAAACACAGAAATTGCATCGGAATTAAATACAAAAGGCACAATGCCAACTTAAGTACAAGAAAACTGACCCTTCTTACTCTCTATGTTTTGAACCATTCCTGTGACACTAGTTATAGATTCCGATGCTTCACTTCAGGTTCACTGTATCCCTCTGACCTTCTTAATGACGATGAAACACTGAAATTGCATAGGAATTACATACAAAAGGCACAATGCCGACGTAAGTACAAGAAAACTGACTCTTCTTACTGTCTATGTTTTGAACCATTCCTGTGACACTAGTTATAGATTCCGACGCTTCACTTCAGGTTTACTGTATGCCTCTGACCTTATTATTGACAATGAAACACAGAAATTGCATCGGAATTAAATACAAAAGGCCCAATGCCCACTTAAGTACAAAAAAACTGACTCTTATTACTGTCTATGTTTTGATCCACTCCTGTGACACTAGTTACAGATTCCGATGCTTCACTTCAGGTTTACTGTATCCCTCTGACCCTCTTATTGACGATGAAACACAGAAATTGCATTGGAATTAAATACAAAAGGCACCATGCCGACTCAAGTACAAGAAGACTGGCTCATCTTACTGTCTATGATTTGAAACTTTCCTGTGAGACCGGTTTTAGATTCCGATGCTTCACTTCAGGTTTACTGTATCCCTCTGACCCTCTTATTGACGATGAAACACAGAAATTGCATCGGAATTAAATACAAAAGGCACAATGCCGACTTAAGTACAAGAAAACTGACTCTTCTTAATGTCTATGTTTTGAACCATTCCTGTGACACTAGTTATAGATTCCGATGCTTCACTTCAGGTTTACTGTATCCCTCTGACTTTCTTATTGACGGTGAAAAACAGAAATTGCATCGGAATTAAATACAAAAGGCACAATGCCGACTGAACTACAAGAAAACTGACTCTTCTTACTGTCTATGTTTTGAACCATTCCTGTGACACTAGTTATAGATTCCGATGTTTCACTTCAGGTTCACTGTATCCCTCTCACCTTCTTACTGACGATGAAACACTGAAATTGCATCGGAATTAAATACAAAAGGCACAATGCGGACTTAAGTAAAAGATAACTTACTCTTCTTACTGTCTATGTTTTGAACCATTCCTGTGACACTAGTTATAGATTCTGACGCTTCACTTCAGGTTTACTGTATGCCTCTGACATTATTATTGACGATGAAACACAGAAATTGCATCGGAATTAAATACAAAAGGCCCAATGCCGACTTAAGTACAACAAAACTGACTCTTCTTACTGTCTATGTTTTGAACCATTCCTTTGACACTAGTTATAGATTCCGATGCTTCACTTTCGGTTTACTGTATCCCTCTGACCTTCTTATTGACAATGAAACACAGAAATTGCATCGGAATTAAATACAAAAGGCACAATGCCGACTTAAGTACAAGAAAACTGACTCTTCTTACTGTCTATGTTTTGAACCATTCCTGTGACACTAGTTATAGATTCCGATGCTTCCCTTCAGGTTTACTGTATACATCTGACCTTCTTACTGACGATGAAACACAGAAACTGCATCGGAATGAAATAGAAAAGGCACAATGCCGATTTAAGTACAAGAAAACTGACTCTTCTTACTGTCTATGTTTTGAAATATTCCTGTGACACTAGTTATAGATTCCGATGCTTCACTTCAGGTTTACTGTATCCCTCTGACCTTCTTATTGACGACGAAACACAGAAATTGCATCGGAATTAGATACAAAAGGCACAATGCTGATATAAATACAAGATAACAGACTCTTCTTACTGTCTATGCTTTGAACCATTCATGTGACTCTAATTATAGATTCCGATGCTTCACTTCAGGTTTACTGTATCCCTCTGACCTTCTTATTCACGGTGAAATACAGAAATTGCATCGGAATTAAATACAAAAGGCACAATGCCGACTTAAGTACAACAAAACTGACTCTTCTTACTGTCTATGTTTTGAACCATTCCTGTGACACTAGTTATAGAATCCGATGTTTCACTTCAGGTTCACTATATCCCTCTGACCTTCTTATTGTCGATGAAACACAGAAATTTCATCGGAATTAAATACAAAAGGCACAATGCCGACTTAAGTACAATAAGACTGGCTCTTCTTACTGTCTATGTTTTGAACCATTCATGTGACACTAGTTGTAGATTCCGATGCTTCACTTCAGGTTTACTGTATACCTCTGACCTTCTTATTGACGATGAAACACAGAAATTGCATCGGAATTAAATACAAAAGGCACCATGCCGACTCAAGTACAAGAAGACTGGCTCATCTTACTGTCTATGATTTGAAACTTTCCTGTGACACCGGTTTTAGATTGCGATGCTTCATTTCAGGTTTACTGTATCCCTCTGACCCTCTTATTGACGATGAAACACAGAAATTGCATCGGAATTAAATACAAAAGGCACAATGCCGACTTAAGTACAAGAAAACTGACTCTTCTTACTGTCTATGCTTTGAACCATTCCTGTGACACTAGTTATGATTCCGATGCTTCACTTCCGGTTTACTGTATCCCTCTGACCTTCTTATTGACGATGAAACACAGAAATTGCATCGGAATAAAATAAAAAGGCACAATGCCGACTTAAGTACAAGAGAACTGACTTCTCTTACTGTCCATGTTTTGAACCATTCCTGTGACACTAGTTACAGATTCCGATGCTTCACTTCAGGTTTACTGTATCCCTCTGACCTTCTTATTGACGATGAAACACAGAAACTGCATCGGAATTAGATACAAAAGGCACAATGCTGATTTAAATACAAGAAAACTGACTCTTCTTACTGTCTATGTTTTGAACCATTCATGTGACTCTAATTATAGATTCCGATGCTTCACTTCAGGTTTACTGTATCCCTCTGACCTTCTTATTGACGATGAAATACAGAAATTGCATCGGAATTAAATACAAAAGGCACAATGCCGACTTAATTACAAGAAAACTGACTCTTCTTACTGTCTATGTTTTGAACCATTCCTGTGACACTAATTATAGATTCCGATGCTTCACTTCAGGTTTACTGTATCCCTCTGACCATCTTATTGACGATGAAACACAGAAATTGCATCGGAATTAAATACAAAAAGCACAATGCCAACTTAAGTACAAGAAAACTGACCCTTCTTACTCTCTATGTTTTGAACCATTCCTGTGACACTAGTTATAGATTCCGATGCTTCACTTCAGGTTCACTGTATCCCTCTGACCTTCTTATTGACGATGAAACACTGAAATTGCATAAGAATTAAATACAAAAGGCACAATGCCGACGTAAGTACAAGAAAACTGCTCTTCTTACTGTCTATGTTTTGAACCATTCCTGTGACACTAGTTATAGATTCCGACGCTTCACTTCAGGTTTACTGTATGCCTCTGACTTTATTATTGACAATGAAACACAGAAATTGCATCGGAATTAAATACAAAAGGCCCAATGCCCACTTAAGTACAAAAAAACTGACTCTTCTTACTGTCTATGTTTTGATCCATTCCTGTGACACTAGTTACAGATTCCGAAGCTTCACTTCAGGTTTACTGTATCCCTCTGACCTTCTTATTGACGATGAAACACAGAAATTGCATCGGAATTAAATACAAAAGGCACAATGCCGACTTAAGTACAAGAAAGCTGACTCTTCTTACTGTCTATGTTTTGAACCATTCCTGTGAGACTAGTTATAGATTCCGATGCTTCCCTCCAGGTTTACTGTATCCCTCTGACTTCCTTACTGACGATGAAACACAGAAATTGCATCGGAATTAAATAGAAATGGCACAATGCCGATTTAAGTACAAGAAAACTCACTCTTCTTACTGTCTATGTTTTGAACCATTCCTGTGACACTAGTTATAGATTCCCATGCTTCACTTCAGGTTTACTGTATCCCTCTGACCTTCTTATTGACGATGAAACTCAGAAATTGCATTGGAATTAGATACAAAAGGCACAATGCTGATATAAATACAAGAAAACTGACTCTTCTTACTGTCTATGTTTTGAACAATGCCTGTGACACTAGTTATAGATTCCGATGCTTCACTTCAGGTTTACCGTATCCCTCTGACCTTCTTATTGACGATGAAACACAGAAATTGGAACGGATTAAATACAAAAGGCACAATGCCGACTTAAGTACAAGAAAACTGATCTTCTTACTGTCTATGTTTTGAAGCATTCCTGTGACACTAGTTATAGAATCCGATGCTTCACTTCAGGTTCACTATATCCCTCTGACCTTCTAATTGACGATGAGTCACTGAAATTGCATCGGAATTAAATTCAAAAGGCACAATGCCGACTTAAGTACAAGAAAACTGACTCTTCCTACTGTCTATGTTTTGAACCATTCCTGTGACACTAGTTATAGCTTCCGATGCTTCAACTTCAGGTTTACTGTATGCTTCTGACCTTCTTATTGACGATGAAACACAGAAATTGCATCGGAATTAAATACAAAAGGCACCATGCCGACTTAAGTACAAGAAAACCGACTCTTCATACTGTCTATGTTTTGAACCATTCGTGTGACACTAGTTATGATTCCGATGCTTCACTTCAGGTTTACTGTATCCCTCTGACCTTCTTATTGACGATGAAACTCAGAAATTGCATTGGAATTAGATACAAAAGGCACAATGCTGATATAAATACAAGAAAACTGACTCTTCTTACTGTCTATGTTTTGAACCATTCCTGTGACACTAGTTATAGATTCCGATGCTTCACTTCAGGTTTACTGTATCCCTCTGACTTTCTTATTGACGGTGAAAAACAGAAATTGCATCGGAATTAAATACAAAAGGCACAATGCCGACTGAACTACAAGAAAACTGACTCTTCTTACTGTCTATGTTTTGAACCATTCCTGTGACACTAGTTATAGATTCCGATGTTTCACTTCAGGTTCACTGTATCCCTCTCACCTTCTTACTGACGATGAAACACTGAAATTGCATCGGAATTAAATACAAAAGGCACAATGCGGACTTAAGTAAAAGAAAACTTACTCTTCTTACTGTCTATGTTTTGAACCATTCCTGTGACACTAGTTATAGATTCTGACGCTTCACTTCAGGTTTACTGTATGCCTCTGACCTTATTATTGACGATGAAACACAGAAATTGCATCGGAAGTAATACAAATGGGCCCAATGCCCACTTAAGTACAACAAAACTGACTCTTCTTACTGTCTATGTTTTGAACCATTCCTTTGACACTAGTTATAGATTCCGATGCTTCACTTCAGATTTACTGTATCCCTCTGACCTTCTTATTGACGATGAAACACAGAAATTGCATCGGAATTAAATACAAAAGGCACAATGCCGACTTAAGTACAAGAAAACTGACTCTTCTTACTGTCTATGTTTTGAACCATTCCTGTGACACTAGTTATAGATTCCGATGCTTCCCTTCAGGTTTACTGTATCCCTCTGACCTTCTTATTGACGATGAATCACAGAAATAGCATCGGAATTAAATACAAGAGGCACAATGCCGACTTAAGTACAAGTAAACTGATCTTCTTACTGTCTATGTTTTGAACCATTCCTGTGACACTAGTTATAGAATCCGATGCTTCACTTCAGGTTCACTATATCCCTCTGACCTTCTTATTGACGATGAAACACTGAAATTGCATCGGAATTAATAACAAAAGGCGCAATGCCGACTTAAGTACAAGACAACTGATCTTCTTACTGTCTATGTTTTGAACCATTCCTGTGACACTAGTTATAGAATCCGATGCTTCACTTCAGGTTCACTATATCCCTCTGACCTTCTTAATGACGATGAGTCATTGAAATAGCATCGGAATTAAATACAAAAGGCACAATGCCGACTTAAGTACAAGGAAACTGACTCTTCATACCGTCTATGTTTTGAACCATACCTGTGACACTAATTATAGATTCCGATGCTTCACTTCAGGTTTACTGTATACCTCTGACCTTCTTATTGACGATGAAACACAGAAAATGCATCGGAATTAAATACAAAAGGCACAAATCCGACTTAAATACAAGAAAACTGACTCTTCTTACGGTCTATGTTTTGAACCATTCATGTGACACTAGTTATAGATTTCGATGCTTCACTGTTGGTTTACTGTATCCCTCTGACCTTCTTATTGACGATGAAACACAGAAATTGAATCGGAATCAAATATAAAAGGCACAATGCCGACTTAAGTACAATAAGACTGGCTCTTCTTACTGTCTGTGTTTTCAACCCTTCCTGTGACACAAGTTATAGATTCCGATGCTTCACTTCAGGTTTACTGTATCCCTCTGACCTTCTTATTGACGATGAAACACAGATATTGCATCGGAAAGAAATAGAAAAGGCACAATGCCGATTAAGTACATGAAAACTGATTCTTCTTACTGTCTATGTTTTGAACCATTTCTGTGACACTAGTTATAGATTCCGATGCTTCACTTCAGGCTTACTGTATCCCTCTGACCTTCTTATTGACAATGAAACACAGATATTGCATCGGAATTAATTACAAATGCACAATGCCGACTTAAGTACAAGAAAACTGACTCTTCTTACTGTCTATGTTTTGAACCATTCATGTGACACTAGTTATAGATTCCGATGCTTCACTTCAGGTTTACTGTATCCCTCTGACCTTCTTATTGACGATGAAACACAGAAATTGCGTCGGAATTAAATACAAAAGGCACCATGCCGACTCAAGTACAAGAAGACTGGCTCATCTTACTGTCTATGATTTGAAACTTTCCTGTGAGACCGGTTTTAGATTCCGAGCTTCACTTCAGGTTTACTGTATCCCTCTGAGCCTCTTATTGACGATGAAACACAGAAATTGCATCGGAATTAAATACAAAAGGCACAATACCGACTTAAGTACAAGAAAACTGACTCTTCTTACTGTCTATGTTTTGAACCATTCCTGTGACACTAGTTATGATTCCGATGCTTCACTTCAGGTTTACTGTATCCCTCTGACCTTTTTATTGACGATGAAACACAGAAATTGCATTGGAATTAGATACAAAAATCACAATGCTGATATAAATACAAGAAAACTGACTCTTCTTACTGTCTATGTTTTGAACTATTCCTGTGACACTAGTTATAGATTCCGATGCTTCACTTCAGGTTTACTGTATCCCTCTGACCTTCTTATTGACGGTGAAAAACAGAAATTGCATCGGAATAAAATACAAAAGGCACAATGCCGACTGAACTACAAGAAAACTGACTCTTCTTACTGTCTATGTTTTGAACCATTCCTGTGACACTAGTTATAGATTCCGATGTTTCACTTCAGGTTCACTGTATCCCTCTCCCCTTCTTACTGACGATGAAACACTGAAATTGGATCGGAATTAAATACAAAAGGCACAATGCGGACTTAAGTAAAAGAAAACTTACTCTTCTTACTGTCTATGTTTCGAACCATTCCTGTGACACTAGTTATAGATTCTGACGCTTCACTTCAGGTTTACTGTATGCCTCTGACCTTATTATTGACGATGAAACACAGAAATTGCATCGGAATTAAATACAAAAGGCCCAATGCCGACTTAAGTACAACAAAACTGATTCTTCTTACTGTCTATATTTTGAACCATTCCTTTGACACTAGTTATAGATTCCGATGCTTCACTTCAGGTTTACTGTATCCCTCTGACCTTCTTATTGACGATGAAACACAGAAATTGCTTTGGAATTAAATACAAAAGGCACAATGCCGACTTAAGTACAAGAAAACTGACTCTTCTTACTGTCTATGGTTTGAACCATTCCTGTGACACTAGTTATAGATTCCGATGCTTCCCTTCAGGTTTACTGTATCCCTCTGACCTTCTTACTGATGATGAAGCACAGAAACTGCATCGGAATTAAATAGAAAAGGCACAATGCCGATTTAAGTACAAGAAAACTGACTCTTCTTACTGTCTATGTTTTGAAATATTCCTGTGACACTAGTTATAGATTCCGATGCTTCACTTCAGGTTTACT